>NC_056565.1:34504010-34516581 GCF_013358625.1 Macadamia integrifolia | reverse complement strand
AAAAAAAAAACACTATATCTTTTAAGAGGAAAAGAGATTTTATTTCATTATAGAGATTGTCTCTACCTTCACTCCATATATTGTTGACATCGACCTATTAAGTGTTAAAAAAACTTAAAATTGAAAATAAATAAGAAGATAGACAAAACTGATGATCGTTGTCATAAGGGGAACGTGCATGAAGGCATCATTTTTGTAGTTATACCCATCTTTTGTATTGATCGTTATATATCCAATTATGATATGAAAATTAAATTAACGAGCATTGATTATATTAATTTAATCTCTAATTAGCACCAATCAATCCTATCCCCCAGTTTCCAGATCAGGCCAAAGGTAAAATGTGGCTCTCTTTGATTCATTATTAGTCTTATCAAAAGCTACTAAAGCACTATGTGATTAACCTGATCGAAAGCTAGGATGTGAAAGGCACAAAATTTGTCTTCAGACGAGGCTAAGTCAAATTGATTTGATGATCTTTTGTGATTTTTCTTTGAAGGATCCCATATTTGTCTTGGATTGATTGATACTGAAACTACGGTTCCCTCAATTAATTATTGATTTCTGATTGAGTGTATGAGGCATTGTCATCTTTGTCACTCTCGAGGCTAGATCCTCTTCTAGACCATGACCTCTTTCTACAATCTCACATATGGTTTTCATAGGAACCTCCACCCATGAAGAGTGAGGATAAGACAAACAATGAGTCTTATTTCTAGATGATAGACACTCTTCTAGACGACATGAGATTATTATAGAAGGTCATGCTCTAGGAGACGATCCGGACACTTAATTCTATCCTTATATTGCCAAGTGTTGTGAAGTCCAAACTATGATTTAAGGAATCAAATTGGATTAGTCTAAATCGATCAGATCATTTGATAATGGCCTCGTCTAATTTAAATTCTTGGCCGATACCAAATCATTAGATCAATATAGATGAAGAATAATAAGGTTTCTTTAAAAAAAATAAAAAATTAGTTTTTTAATGATAACCAAGGGTATTTCTGTCAATTATGGTCTAGAGATTCCTATGTGTCTTTTTCATTCATGCACATTGAATGGTTTTCAATGCAATCCAGCCTAGGGCGAGTACAGATCAGGAAGCCCAACCAAGGCCAGCCCAGTTTGAACTACCTAGTATTTATAATAAATTTTAAAAAATAATAATAAAAAAATAAAAGGGCGACACATCTTGAAACCAAATTTATTAGGCCGTGGCCCAGTTTTTACTATTTTATTATTTGTTTAACAATGCTTTTGAAGATGAATGCTTTTTCTTTTTTTCTTTTACATTTTTTTCATCTTCTTTTCATATTCATTATGGGCTCTAGTTAAACCAAAGTGTAGGGCTTTACAATAAAGACAAAGTAAAGGGTTTTTTTTGAAAAACCAATATTGTGCGTTTATTAATTACCTTCATCATAGTTCTTGTGAAACCCATTTATGAAGCCCAATAAATAGGTAGCCCATAAATTGTTTACGTAAAAAATAAAAAGTTTTGTTTTAGTTTAATTTATTCAAATGATTTCTAAAATCTATTTATGACGACTGGTTGTTGTATTAATTGGTTTGGTCCTTTGGATTCGGTCTAATATTTGAATTTATCTGGTCTGGTTCAAATGGGAATCGGTTTTGTTTTCATAAATTATTTACATAAATAGTTACTGTTTATAGAAATTTTTAGAAATAAGTTTTTTTCTCCTTATTTTGTTGTTTAAAGAATATTCTTAAGGGAAAGTGATTGGATAATTAAATTGAAGAATAAATTTGAACTTTGAAACATAACGAGTTTTTATTTTGTAGTTCAAGTGTCATATAACTTGTGACGACATCTAATAAAAAAATGTAGAATTTTTTTTAGAAGTATAAACATTTTTTAGGTTAAAAACTCATAGCTCTCTCATATCTTCTCAACTTTGATTTGGCTATATTTGAAGTCGAGCACCATTTTGCCTCCTCTAGACATCTAACGGCACAAAAGTTTTTTTTTTTATGTCTCGTTCATGCGAGTTCGATCCTTCTTCTGGTGATTTATTAATACGATCAATTTCCAATGATTTCTTAAATATGGATACAAATATTTTTTTTTTATGTATAAAATTTGAGAAAATTCTTCCGGTGATACATAATACAACACAAGCGACCTTCTTTCTCCTTCAACTAATGCTTATGCTCCAAACCTAGCAACGATAGTGAAAAAGTGAACCAGCAGAAGTAGAGCTCCTTGATCAGGTGAGCCTTTGTCGCTAATTGCCTCATTTTTTTTTTCAAGAGTTTAGCACCTGGGTTGCAAAAGAATCAATAATTTCATAATCAAAGTTTAACAATTCCGCTTGAATTGTGCTTCCTTGGTATTATTGTTAGCTTTGTAGTTTTAGTTTTGACGACCATATGAGATGTGAAAGTTGATGAATGGAAGACAAATTCCCAATAGAAATCTTATCATAGCAAGCACCCATATCGCCATTGTTTCCATGGAAGTCCTCCATCTCTTTCAACTGTTTATTATTTCTGGTCTGATCAGCCAGAGGGAAGGGTGGAGACGGGGGTGGGGGCGATAGACGGAAACTACAGTAGCAATAATTCATGATTTTTTACCTTTTTCATTCCCTTACCTCCTTAGCTCTCAGGAAAAAGGAAAAAAGAAGAGAAAATCTGAGAGTGAAGCCAAGGTATAGGATGTGGTAGGGGTGAAACAAGGTGGAGTCAGGTTGGGCTGGATTTCTTAAAACCCCAACTCAATCTTAAGTTTTCAAAACTCAACCCCATCGGGTTCACGTTCCAGCCCAACCTTGGCAGGCTCAGGGTTGGGCCTGGTTGACCATTGTTGTTCCATTTTTTTTTTTCTCAACACAGGGTGACAAATGTTACCTATACTTACCAAAGGGGGAGGTGGAGAGACGTTAAAACTATGACCAGCCCTTGTCCACACCTAATCCATAAATTGCAGCAAGCAATTAAGGTTATCAATTTGCTTATAAAATATACCTTTTACTTATTAGGCATCACCAAATCTCCTAGAAACTGGATAGGCCAAATTTTAACCCAATTCTTCATGATTGCTATGTATTTAAAGCTCATATCAATACATGATAGGAGACAGAAACACAAGCTATGTAAGAAAACGGGAAAATAGTTTGACCATTTGGTCGTCTTAGCTTAATAGGTAAGGGTATGTGGCTTGTGTAATACATGATGTTGGTTGAAGTCATATAGACAACTTGTATAACACTTGTGTAACACATTATGTGGGCCTAGGGAAAGGGGAACGCTATTACTCAACACAATAATATATCAGTGTTAAAATCAAGTTGGATTGGCCCTCATAACCAAGTTAGACAGGGTTCGGGCTCAGGGAGGGTTCGGGCCATCAAGACCAAATTTACACTCTTAATATCTACATGGAATGCAAATTCAACAGTTTCTTATCCAAGTACTCTTAGCCCTTGGATGGGTCGTTGAAGGATCGGTGATGTTGGAGGGGATCTTTTTCCAAGTAATATTACTCAGGCCTACAAAGAATCTTAATCAGTAATTGAACATAAAATGCTCTTCAAAGCCTTTGAGAATCAAAGTAATATTTTAAAACATTTTACAAATTACTGACTAAGCATGCCACCGAACTCAAAATTTTTACCCAATCATGATGAAATATCTCATTTTTTATATTTCCTAATATGGGAAGTGGATTCCTTATATTACGCACTTCAATCTTATATTTACAAATAAATATTACCCACCCAATGCACTGAAATATAGTTTGTTGGCATCAATAGTTAGAGCACCAAAATTGAAAATATTCAAACACAATAATAAGTACCTTTTAGATCTGGGGCCAATTATAAACTATGACTAAAATATCTTGTTCTTAATACAATTGAAAATAATCTATTTATGACTCTCAAGCGATTCAGTTCGATATACACATCTGTTTACTCACATTTTTTGTTTAGAATCATTATTACAAATAACACAAAAATGCACCGACCATATAAATAGAATGTCAAATTTTGTCTTTAGTTGGGAACATTTAAGATTTAAATTATGTACAAACATACATATGCTCAATAATATGATGCTAAATAATTACTAAAATTATTAGATTTAGTGGACAAAGACAAACAACATATGATCTCATGGGTTCTAGTATTTGGATGAGAGTATGCAACTAAAATTACTAGATTGGCATGTCATTATGGCATCCCAATGGTGGTATTCCTTTCACTAACCATTAAAAAAAAAAGAAGCTAAATTTATTTGTCTCAAGCTTGCTCATTTATTGATTAGAGTTGCACATGATTCTCGATGGCAGTAACAGAAGGGGATATATACAGAAATTTTTACTGTCCCTAATAGGTATTAGTGATGATATTTTGGTATTTGGGACAGAAAATTTCCATGCCAAAAACCCTTTTTCTTGTAGTGAAAATTTACCAACTGATGATGGCTTAGAAATTTAGTTGCTTTTCTTTCCTATGTTCTTATAATCTGATTGCAAAATGTCACCTCTACCTGTTTACATACTTGTGCCATCACTCACATACAACATGATTATAAGTTTCTCTCTCTGTCTCTCTCAATAGCAGCTATAGTAGGTTTGAGTTTTTCAGGTTTCTAATTCTTTTTTCTATATTTCTTAGAATCTCTGTAGACATGGAGTTCTAAAAGAAATTAAGGTAACTCCTGCTCTAACTTGGTGTGCAAAGAATATGTCTAAAGTTGAAGAACTCAGCATATATAGGGTCATTATCTGGTGGGAGAAATTAATACAAAGTTGAATCAATTGTTCCCCATCGTTCTAAGCATGTTCCAATTAAATCTGCATCGTTTGTTTTCTTCATTGCTTCTATGGTAACTTTATTCTTTGTTGGATCCAATGAAGATGAGGAACATGTTGGGAGTTTCCTATTTCCATGGTTCCTATCAGCGAGAATTATTATGTTGGAAGAGTTTCTACAACAATGACCATGTTGGCTTCTTCCTCCAACTCCTCACAGGGTTCCTTTGAAACCAAGCTCTGAGAGCAATCATACATGTTGAATTTGAAGACATGCACACTCACATTTCCATCATCAATAAGGAAACCGCTCTAGATCTTGGGCATGTATCAGTCACACAAGTCACTTCCCTTTCTCTTTTCTCCATGATCAGTGCTTATCACCAGACATCAGATCGAAAAATATTCATCTCATCTTCATTTGATTCTTCCACCAGTTCCTCAAAAAGAAAATTTGTGTTAGTCATACTCGTTGTGTTCACTTTCTTATCCTTTCCACCACTTTTCTGTCATTCTCTAGAACAACATATTTGGATTATTGTTTTAAAGCTTCTATGTGGAAAGAATTTGGTAATCTAGTTAAGAAAACAGTTTAAGATTGTGAGTCCTTGCAATCTCTGCCATCATTCCCAAGAGAGTTAGATAAGTTTAGTTCTTCATGTCCTCTGTTTTCAACCTTAGGTGTTTGTTAGATCAAACACTAAGAAATACAAAAATAAATAGACAATACATCCGCACGACACAGAGATTTAACAAGGTTTACACACCAGTGTGGTGTGCTACATCCTCAGGCGAAAAAGAAGATGTGTCACCATGCAAAAGAAAAATTACACCCAAGCAGCGGCGAGAAAACTTGCCCTGAAACCTTAGCTCAAAAAACCCCCTAAAATTCAATGATTTTTCTCAACAAGACAATAGTACATTATATACTCCAAGTCGTGGGTCTACCTATCGGCCCAATTGCTCTGCTTTCATCACAGATCTCAGAAAACTTCTCATTCAGGTCACCACCAAAATATGTCGGATCGGATCAATCTTCAAAACAGGTCAAGAATTTTAGGCAAACTTAACAATGTTGGTGTTGTTTTGCAATTGTTTTCAGCTTCAATTCGACCTATAATTTAAGATTTTTTTTTCATCCCATTGATATTGCTCATGTCTACAACCTCCATTTCTTGGGTTTTCCATTGCCATATCTTTCCCAGCCTTTTCTACTTCCAAGTAGGAATGAAGAATATAATTTCCATGTAACTGTCTGCAACCTCATCCTTTAAAGACACCCCATTTCAAATGAAACCTCCTTTCTTATTTTTCGTATATTTAAATGTCGATTTGAACCCATTAACCTTCTTTCCTTTTCCAGTATGTACTGAAAAGTAGGCGACTTTCTAAAATTTTAAGATCCATGAATTCAATTGGTGTTCCACAACATGTTTTCGTGTTTGACAATGTGCAGATCCCTTGAGAGAACTTGCTGAACATTGTCTTCACTGTCAAGTATACTCATAATACTTCAAACCCTATCACGACGTCAACTTTTTCAAGGTTCACATTACAAACTTACACCATTTGTCAAAGTAAGGGAACTTTGTTTCTTCTCATAGCATGTGCAAGGGACTACTAAATACTTCCAATGTTGCCACTCGTGCTGCCTCCCCTGTATAATAATATTCCTTCAGAGACATCTCAGCACTATCCCTCTCTTTTCTTCTCCCTTGCCTTTGCTTTTTTTTTTTTTTTTTTTTTCTCTTCTTTTGTACCTTTTTTCAGTCTTCTGTATGTCTGAATGGGGTAAGGGACTCATTGATACTTAAGGAGGAAAAATAAAGAATGTAATAACTTTGAATTGTTGGCTATTCTTTGTTCTGGAGAAAATTAAGGAAAATAACTCCACCTTACCATGTAATATTGTATAATGACAACTACGACAGGAGAGTATTTAGTCTACGTTCTAACTAAAGTTAAACTTGGAACTACCCTCGACAGTGCAGCATTGAATGTAATGCAAGAAGGGCTTTAAAGTAGTCATCAGTTGCCCTTGCTTCTAATAAATTTTATTAGACCTTCAATGGTCATTAGTTCTCTCTCTCTCTCTCCCCCCTCCTAACATAAGACTGCACGTGTATGAAAAAAGTGAAAAAACGATGGATGGGAAATTTTTGTCATGACAAACACACACTAAAAGAAATGTTTTGTAACACGTGCATTTGCACTTGTGTTTTTACTAGTGTGTATATATATATATATATATATATGCCACCATTTTCAAGATGTATATGCATATCCAACTACTATTGATTGATTCCATTTATTAATCCATAATCATTAAACAACTTATTCAATGGACCTTTGGGGATTGGAATTATTCACTAAGGACAAATTTTTTATTTGAAAGCTGCCCCATGCCACAGATAAGAGGGCACAATGACCACCAAGCCCCTCTTGGGGGCATTCTTGTGTTCAGGCACAAGGCTGCTAACTCTTGGACAGAAAACACTTACCCTATTCACTAACACAATTTAGATCTAATGATAGAGACAATTCTAGCATAGATCACATGCATGATTTATTATTCCAATGTACACATTCGATATATATCCTTGCCAAGGGTACGAAGACAAAGCATATCAAGAAATTAAATCACTCTGGGTAGGCCTCAATAATTGATGGTAGAGCTGGAATCTGAATGATCTTATAGCGAGGAAATCCTGCTTCCTCCAACAACTTCATCCATTCTATCTTGGTCCTTTCTTTACCACCAGTGTGAGAAATCATAAGCAAATCAAACACCAATCCAGTTTCAGCAAATAAGCCTTCACCTTCTGGCTCCAACACCACTTCAAGAATTATAATCTTTCCACTTTTTTCTAACAACGCTTTTCGGCAATTCTTCAAAATATTGATGCAGTTTTCATCACTCCAATCATGCAGTACCCACTACACATGTAAGCAAAGAAATATAAGAGAGATGGCATTAGTGTTAGAAATCATCTTATATTTTCTACCTTTGGAATCTTGGATGACTTCATATATTTTTTTTTTCGCACTAAAAAATCGTGTGAATTAAAAAAAAAAAAAAAAAAAAAAAAAAAAAAAAAAAAAGGAGATACAAGTTGGGTCTAGGAAGACACCAGAAAAAAAATTACATAGCATGGAGGAGATTGAGATCTTGGGGTCCTCTCCTCACCTTCGGCATGGCCATCAGCAAGGAAGAAGATCCATAACTCCACTAAACAAAGTTAAGAAAATTTATATCTTGGTCTACTCTCTGCATCCCTTCTAATCTCATCTAGCATTGAAAGAGAAAAAGAGGGACAAGAGACAATAGATCCACTTCCAGCAGCACTTTTCGCCAAGTAATCCGCAATT
Organism: Macadamia integrifolia; assembly: GCF_013358625.1. NCBI lineage: Eukaryota > Viridiplantae > Streptophyta > Magnoliopsida > Proteales > Proteaceae > Macadamia > Macadamia integrifolia. The sequence goes on along the minus strand of NC_056565.1, from coordinate 34,508,432 downwards.
GGAATTGCCTCTTAATAACAATGAGATAGTTTCCATTGAATACTGGATGACTTCATATACCAGTTGGATTTATCCATTTAATTGCTTAAGCTTTTGAATTAGATACTTCAACAAGATCAGGTTCTCGTACACCTTGATCAGAACACATGAACTCCACTAAGTCCATAGACCTTTGCATCATAGAGAGAAGCTCAGTGGAGTCCATCTGTCCAGGTCAAGGTGTACGAAAACCCTAATTGAGAAAGGAAAACCCAAAGATCACCTAAAAGAGGAACTACACATGTTGTGTGTTGTCATTGTCAAAAAGGGAACATGAGGGATCTGATTCGAGCTGCTTCGATTCACATATTGCACTTCTAACTTACGTGTAAGAATTCAACACTTATCCCACTTTCTATCGTTAAAAGCGTGTATAAGAGATGAAAAAAAATAATAATAATAAGGGTCAGTTATTGAATCTTCACAATACATGTACATCTAGGTGAATTATCGGGCAGCGGATCCAAATTTATCCATCTGATTCATGTTAAAGATAGAAGAGAATAGAGAGTTTGGTAGTTAGTTACCTTGAGGAAGAGAGCATCAGCTTTAGGAATGGAGGCAAACATATCCCCTGCGATGTGAGAGACACCTGGGTACTGGGGTGCAGTGTCAATGACATGTGGTAAGTCAAAGTTGATTCCCTTTATATGAGGATGAGTCTTCACGATCTCCGCCACCGCCATCCCAGTCCCTCCTCCCACATCCACCACCACCGACCCTGATCCCATACCTGCAAACCCTTCTCCGTATGCCGACAACACAGCCTTGAGAACAACCTTTGAAGTGCAGGCCAAGCCCTCGTTGAAGAGCTTGTTGAACTCTGGGTTGGCCAAAGCGAAGTCCCAGACGTCGCAACCGTGAGCTCTGGGGAAAGCCACACCACCTTCTTGGACACATTTATTAAGGTAATGACAGGACGTCGTAAACGATGGATGGTTCTCTATTAGCACCATCGCTGCTAGGCTTAACTCGGAGGAGTCCCTTAGGAGCCATTTGGAGGAGTTGGTAAGCCCATAGACAGCTTCTTTGCTGCTGCAGCCGTCGTCGGCTATGGGTTGTGATGAGGTGAAGATGCGTTTGTGCACCAGTAGCCTCATGATTCGTGCTAGGTAGTCGACGTCTGGAGAAGGAGAGTCGAGGCTGGCGGCGATCTCCAACAAGGTAATGGGATGGCCGTGGGAGTTGATGATATCGGCTATCCGTAGCTCAACCGCACATTTTAGGGCCATGGATTCTGCAAAGCTAAGCATTATCTTCCAAATCTCTGCTTGCCCTTGAAGTGTTCTTTCTTCCTCCTCCACTAGCTCTTCTTGCTTCGTCAGCATCTTTCCTCTCTCGATTGCCTAAGACTGCCTGACTCTGAGTGACTACGAATTGATCTTTGAGGGGAGAAGAGGAGTCAAGAATTGAAAGAAGAAAAGCAGAGAAGAGAGAGAAGCTCATGAAAGAGTAATGGGAATGCATGCAAAATATAGTGTATACATTTGTTTCTATTAGTACTATTAAATTGAAGTTGTACCATGACCCAGTTCCAAGTTCCAACCACCCATGGTGTCCATGAAGTCACGTTGTTTTTCCATTTTTTTTTTTTATTACTACACTATCCCATTGTGCCCCGCAGGCCGAGATTGGAACCACTCAACCACCAATTGTACAATCACCTAGTTGTGCAAGTAAACATTAAACATTTATTATAATTTCAGTCCTTATAAAGGTGAAGAATGATATACATGGAAGTAAAAAAAACGAAAGATCAGGGCATGCTTCCCCAGGTCACCTAGACATGTGATGACTATAATAATGAGAGACAGACCATCAGACCTACCCAGGACATCACGAGGAATCGGACAGAAATGAGAGAGAGAGATAGAGAGAGAGAGAGAAAGTATTAAAAATTTATCATTTTTCAAGAAGGTTAGAAACATAAAAGTGTGACGAAACTGCGGAATGGAAAGCCCAAACAACCCACCAAACGGAAAGGAAAGCCCAAACAACCCACCAAACTTTGGCATGTGGAAGGTTAGAAACAAAAAAGTGTGACGAAACTGCGGAAAGGAAAGCCCAAACAGCCGACCAAACTTTGGCATGTGGAAGGTTAGAAACATAAAAGTGTGACGAAACTGCGGAAAGGAAAGCCCAAACAACCGACCAAACTTTGGCATGTGGCATCATGGTTTTAAAATTGGGTCGGGATTGTCTGGATCCAGGTTTAAGAACACGTTTATTTCTACGTTTTGGAAGTTTTAAAATCATTAAAATTTTTCTCAAATAATATACTTTTTTATGTCTTTTGTTTAACTATTTTAGAGGGTTAATGGTCGAATTAAGCGAAATGAAGTGATGCAGATGATCCAAATTTAGGTGAAATAATACATTTTTTTTATTAAAATGATCGAAATTTCAACGAGATGACTGAAATTTGACGAAAATTGTGTCTTTTTGTGTTTTGTATGCAATTTTATTTAAATAGAAAATTATATATCAAAATATCTGAGATTTCGCTGAATTTTTGAACTATGGTATGGATTGAATTTGTATCGGTTAAGATCGATCATCAACACCAATTCAATTCGTATTGATCTACTAAAAAGGTATAAGGGTAAAACAGTCCAAAATAACCAAAACAATTCTTTTTTAAAGAGATAAATTCATCCAATCCGATCCAATCCAATCCCAACCAATATCAATCCAATTCATATTGATATCAGTTGAGATATATCGGGAGTTTTAAAACCTTGATCGGCACTGATGTATCTTTATGTTTATGTGGCATTTTTTTTTCATTTTTTGTGAAGAAAGAATCCCATCAGTTTGGCCTAAGAAACATTTAGACATAGCAGATAGGTGTACAAAAGATTACGCTGCCCTTGCGTATGCTGAAAATGCTCTTATTTATACTTTTGTTGCCCCACCTAGCGTGCATCTAACGTTTCTTACGCCAAATTCATAGGATTCTTTTACCTTTTCTTTATTATGACATGTAATGACGTGGATACAAGAGGGCGTTCCCAACTACCCCATGATGTTTTGATTTTTGTTACAAAATGGGCCCGCCTTTAAAAGAATCGTGAGCAAAAGCTATTATCTTAATATTCAATCCTCTAATTAAAAATAAACAATTTAAAATTTTAAGTTGTTATTGATTATTTTTTTAATAAATTTATTTTCAATAGCTGATTAGCTATAAAATATGCTGATGAGCCACAAAGGCTGTGATTTCACCCAAAAAACAAAAAACTCAAAATCTGCCAGATCTGTTTTCCACAAAATGATAAGCTTCCCTAGCCTTCACATAAAGCATAGGATTGAGTTTTACTTCAGTTACGGGTTTTTTTTATTTTTTATTTTTTATTTTTTTTTATTTTAACCAAGGTGTCCAGGCGAGCTTACGTGCACCTCGACTAATCCTCAGGGTTGTACGATAGGGTTCAATCCCACAACCTCCGCTTCTAAGCGCCAACTCTTCAAGTTGAAGCTGCTACTACTAAGCTATTCTAGTGTTCATAAATCCGAAGATAAAGTACGTAGTGAACTTCAATCCGATAGGAAAAAATTTACTCCATATGCATAAAAGAGTAAAAGATCACTGCCAAGTTATGTGACCCATGTTTGATTTTTCCTTATGCAACCTTATCCATCCGTCTAAAGATTCCTTCCCATGGTGACAGCGAGGAAACCCTCTCACTATGTTTTATTACCCTTTAAATTTAAAGAATGTCAATGGATAAAGAACACCTGACTCCTTGATGGACGGGCCCAATTAATGGGGTCTGGGCTGAAATTAGTCCAACCCTTGTTAAACCCAGAGAATCTAGCCTGTGCTTGCCTCTTCCATAAAGCCTATTTATGAAATAACTTCTTAATTTGAAGGGACAAATGGATGGTAGTTTGGCGTGAAGTTGGTCCCACGCCTTGAGTTTAAGTAAACTTGAATCTGGGCCTGGGCTTGTCTCTTCAACCTATCCACTTGATGAAAACTGCAAAGTTCAAGCTAGTGATATAAACTTATGGACCACGTTTTCCTTGAGCCACAGTGAAGTAGGAATTCTGGCACTGATGGTCAATGTTGGTGTTGGATGGGCACAGGAACAGTGAAGGGTATTTTCAACCTCAACACATACGGGGAATATTGATGATCTTAGATGCATGGGTGTTTCCTTCACCATAAATTGTATAGTATCTCAACGATGCCTAAAAATTTTCCTTCTCTTTTCTATTGAAATAAAAGAGAAAATGTGGAAGTGGGAGAGTCAAAATTGAAAAGAGGATTCCTCACTTCTTTCTCTCATTCAAAATCGTGCATGAGACTTTCATCTCCCACGGCTCCTAAGTGATAAAAGAAAGAAGATGAGTTCTTCTTTCTTTTTTGATTACCTTCCT
>NC_056565.1:34498536-34503990 GCF_013358625.1 Macadamia integrifolia | reverse complement strand
GAATGACATATTTTTTCATTCTTTTCAACCTTGATTCCGTAGGAACAAGTCAGAAAGATTGAGAAATAGAACCATCCAATTTGATTCGTTCTCAATAGCTATGAGATGACCATCTTAGGGCGATCCTTTTGTCGACGGATGCTCCTATTACACTTGTAGTCTCTAAAGGATGAGAACCAACTATGCAGCATCTACATTGAGAATTCAAGTATTGTATACGTATATTTTTTTTTCCACCAAGAACGTTTTATGAAACTGTTTGACTATCCTACTTTCATGCGATTCACAGGATTCAACAAGCAATCGATATTTCACGGTCAAAGATGTAGTACTACTTGTAGTACATTTTTTTATCATGGAAATACCGAATAGGTTCAAGAGATGAGAGAATAAAGGATAACAACCAGAAAGACTAATCCAATCCATAATGACGTATCGGAAAATGTGTTGCATCACTTAACATTCTTTTCAAACAGGGATACTCTAGTAATTTCGCCTTCTTTCTCCCTCTCCTTCCTCCTTTCTTCTCCGTTTCCGACTCCATCTCCCCTTTCCTCCCTCCTATCGGCTCCCTACACCCACCCCAACCTTGCTGCCACCAGAAGTTTTGTGATCGTTCCCACCACTGTGCCCAAACCCACGCTGCCTCACGACCGTGTCGATCTCATCATGGCAAGCACCATTTCCAAATAGAATGATGGAAACCATATCAGGGTGCTTATGGTTCTCTGTTCTTCGAACTACTCCACGACAATGCTTAATGGTTGCACAATGATGAAGCTTCTACAATTCCGATTAATCTTCGACGAAGCTCTGAGGTTATGAAAATTCCATTCCAAATTATTAGAATCAATCAGAATCTGATTCGACTGAACCAACTCCAAAATAATATATGTATAGAAATAGTATAGCTATGGAGGGAAAAAAAAAAAGCAATACAATGGCTTTGCCTTTCCGCATCGGCTACATAATACAACAGAAGTAGAGCTCCTTGATCAGGTGAACCTTTGTCGCTAATTACTCCTTTTTTAAGGAGTTTAGTAGTTGGGTTGCAAAAGCATTAATAATTTCATAATCAAAGTTAACAATTCCGCTGAATTGTGCTTCCCTGGTGTTATTGTTGGCTTTGTAGTTTTAGTTTTGATGACCATATGAAATGCGAAAGTTGATGAATGGCAGTAATGACATATATTGTGATCTACCCATCTGATAACTCAATATACTCTTACTATATTGTACTAGCATACTTTTGGTAGGACAATATTCCACCAATCTTTCCTATCATGGATACTTTCCATATATTGTACAAACCCTAGTAAACTAGGGCAACACATCTCCTCTATATAATGTAATATTCTTTCCATTGAGAGTCAAGTAATACAACACATTTTCACTGTGTCAATATGGTATCAAGAGCCTAAGGGTTCCTTTCTTTTCTTCTCTTTTCTTTGGTTCCCTGCTCCCACATGCCTTCATCCTTAGCCCCCAACGCCTCTCTCTCTATGTGCCCTCTCTTCCATGGCTACCAATCCCAACCCCAATCTTCCCCCCACCACCACCACTACCACAGCAGTGGCCACACCTTCACCGTCTCCCTCTCTCTCCTCCCCTCGTCCCATTCTTAAAAGGCCTACGTTTATTTGGCTTTCTTGATGGCACAACCCCATGCCCAGATGATGCTACTGCCATTGCTACTTGGTCTCAATAGGACTCTCAGCTTGTGAGTCTCATCGTTTCCTCTCTCACAGAGGTTGTCATCCCTGTTGTCCTTGACAAGGAGATCAACCATGAAATCTAGACAACCCTTCAAGAAACCTACGGTTCCGCCTCCTCCACTCGATTGATGTATCTGTCACAGACTTCCTTTAGTGCACCAAGGCCATCACTGATGAACTGGCTGCCACAGGTAAACCCCTCACCACCCAGGATTTCAACATTCATGTCCTGTGTGGTCTTAAGGAAGACATGAAAGAGATCGTTCCCTCCCTTTTCACCAGGACTGTCATTCCCTCTTACACAGAACGCCATGGCCTCCTTCTGAGTCATGAAAGCATGTGTGTTTTTTGCAAGCTCGACCTTTCTGATGGGGTCTCCTCTTCTCCTACTGCCAATACCACTTTAACGGTCTTCTCCCTCCTCTAGTGAGTCCAGTTCCTCCTCTGACCGTGGCTCCAATAGAGGTTGGGGGGGCATGGCAGGGGTCGTGGGCATGGTTGCGAAAACTTCTTCTATACCATCTGCCCTCGGAAAAACCATGCTGCAGCAACCTGTTACTATCGTCCCCCTACCCAACCTCCTCAGAACAACCCAAACCCCAACCCCTAGCAATATCACCCCCTTCTCACCCTCCCTTAGCGCACTATGGCCATCCCAACCTTCCCCTCTTACCAATCCCATCCTACCTGCCCACCAATACCACGACCTGATATCCTAATACTGATGCCTCCCACCATGTCACCCCTGGCCTCCATTCCTTCTCAACCTATGATACTTACACCGGTCAGGATCAGCTTCAAGTTGGCAACAATAAGGGTATTCCCATTACTCATATTGGTTCTATTACTCTCCCTTCTTCATCTCCTTCTCTCTCCTTTCGTCTTTCTAATGTTCTCTTTGTTCCGTCTATCTCTAAACCTCTTCCTTCTGTTAAAAAATTTGCACATGAGGATGATGTCTTTTTTGAATTCCATGCTTCTCACTTTGTTGTCAAGGATCAGGTCACCAAGTCGATTCTACTCTTCAGACCGAGTAATAATGGTCTTTACATCCTTTAGGCCACTCTCCCTCCTTCTGTCAGTATTGTTGAATGGACATCAATTGATGGCTGGCATCATCTCTTAGGGCATCCACATGAGCGTCTCCTCCGACTTATGTTGCATGACAATAATCTCCCGTGTCAGTCCACACGGTCGAGTCAAGTCTGTCAGGCCTACCAACTTGCCAAAGCCAGTAAACTCGCTTTAGGTCCTACTTCTTCAGTTAGTTTATTTCCCTTGGATTTGATTTACAGTGATGTATAGGGCCCCCGTGCCACTCCCTCCCTTGGAGGACATAACTATTTTTTAATTTTTGTGGATGATTTTTCTAAATTTATATGGTTTTACCCTATGGTTCAAAAGTCTGAAGTATTTCAATTTTTTCTTAATTTTCAAGCCTTAGTTGAACATCACTTTTCCCGTAAGCTTAAGTCCATCCAAACGGACTAGGGGGTGAATATCGTTCACTTCTGACCTGCAGAGCTCATCTGATTAGGTCGCATAGATCCATCTCTTTTTATTTACCACAAGGGTAGAACCTATGTGGTGCAACTCTCCCTCCTTTTGTCAGTATTGCTGAACGTACGTCGATGGATGGCTGTCATTATCGCTTAGGGCATCCACATGAGCGTCTCCTTCAATTGATGTTGCGTGACAATAATCTCTTGTGTTAGTCCACAGGGTTGAGTCGAGTCTGTCAGGCATGCCAACTTGGCAAAGCTAGTAAACTCTCTTTAGGTCCTACTTATTCAGTTAGTTTATTTCCCTTGGATTTGATTTATAGTGATGTATGGTGCCCCTATGCCACTCCCTCCCCTGAAGGACATAAATATTTTGTAAATTTTTTTTGGATGATTTTTCTAAATTTATATGGTTTTACCCTATGGTTCAAAAGTCTGAAGTATTTCAAAAATTTTATAATTTTCAAGCCTTAGTTGAACGTCACATCTCCTGTAAGCTCAAGTCCATCCAAACAGACTGGGGGTGAATATCGTTCACTTCCAACCTGCAGAGCTCATCTAGTTAGCTCTCACGGATCCATCTCTTTTTTCTTTTTCCTGAGAGCTAAGGAGGTAGCAATAATTCATGATTTTTCCCGCCTTTTCATTCCCTTACCTCCTTAGCTCTCAAGAAAAAGAAAAAAGAAGAAAAAATATGAGAGAATGCAGCCAAGGTACAATATGTGGTAGGGATGAAATAAGTCGGGTTCAGCTGGATTTCTTAAAAACTCAACTCAATCCTAAGTCCTTAAAACTCAACCCTACTAGGTTCATGCTCAGGCTAGGTTGGGCCTGGTTGAACCTTGCTGGTCTTTTTTTTTTTTAAACAAAGGGTGACAAATGTTAAGCCTATACTTACCAAAGGGGGTGGCGAGACATTAAAACTATGACCAGCACTTATCCACCCCTAATCCATAAATTGCAGCAAGCAAGGTTGTCAATTTGCTTATAATATAGACTTTTTAATCGTCTGGCATCACCAAATCTGCTAGAAATTGGGTAGGCCAAATTTTAACCCAATTCTTCATGATTTCTACTATATTTAAAGCCTATATCAATACATGACAAGAGACAGAAAGACAACCTATGCAAGAAAAAATAGTTTGGTCATTTGATTGTCTTAGCTCAATAAGTAAGAGTTTGTGGCTTGCGTAACACATTATGTGGGTTGAAGTCGTACAGACAACTTGTGTAACGCTTGTGTAACACATTATGTGGGCCTAGGGAAAGGGGAACACTATTACTAAACACAATAATATATCAAGGTTAAAATTGAGCAGGGTTGGGCCTAGCCGGGCTGGGCCTAACCTTGGTTAGGGTTGGGTCAGGCTGGGCCGGATTGACCCTCATAACCAAGTTAGACGGGGTTAAGGCACAGGGAGGGTTCGGGCCATCAAGGCCAAACTTACACCCCTAATATCTGGCATGGAATGTAAATTCAACAGTTTTTGGTCCAAGCACTCTTAGCCCTTGGATCAGTCATTGAAGGATCGGTGGTGTTAGAGGGGCTCTTTTTCCAAGTAATATTGTTCAGGCCTACAAAGAATCTTAAACAGTGATTGAACATAAAATGCTCTTCAAAGCCTTTTAGAATCAAAGTAATATTTTAAAACATTTTACAAACCACTTACTAAGTATGCCACCGAACTCAAACTTTTATCCAATCATGATGAAATATCTCCTTTTTTTATATTTCCTAATATGGGAAGTGGATTCCTTATATTACGTATTTCCATCTTATATTTACAAATAAATATTACCCACCCAATGCACTAAAATATAGCTTGTTGGCATCAATAGTTAGAGCACCAAAATTGAAAATATTCAACCACAACAATAAGTACCTTGTAGGTTTGGGGCCAATTATAAATTATTATTAAATATCTTGTTCTCAATACAATTGATAATAATCTATTCATGACTCTCAAGCGATCCAATTCGATATACGCTTTATGTTTACTCACATTTTTTGTTTAGAATAATTATTTCAAATAACACAAAATGCAACGATCATATGAATAGAATGTCAAATTTTTTCTTTAGTTGTGAACCATTTAAGATATAAATTATGGACAAACATACATATGATCAATAATTTGATGCTAAATAATTACTAAATTATTAGATTTAGTGGACAAAGACATACAACATATGATCTCATGGGTTCTAGTACTTGGATGAGAGTATGAGACTAAAAT
>NC_056565.1:34484086-34498498 GCF_013358625.1 Macadamia integrifolia | reverse complement strand
TATTCCTTTCACTGACGGTAAAAAAAACTTTTGCTAAACTTTTTTGTCCCAAGCTTGCTCATTTATTGATTAGAGTTGCACATGATTCTCGATGACAGTAGCGAAGGGGATATATATGAGAAAAGGATCATGGCAAGCAAAAAATGAACCAATCTTGGGTTTATTTAGTGAGTTTGTTGGTTGGGACTAGCCTTAAATATTTAGGGTGACTGATCAAGACTAGGAATGTAGGATACAAGTAGGAGCTATTGTACCCTCTATGATTGGCTCAAAGAACCTTTTGGTAATTTTGGTTTTAATTTAATAACATGGATATTTCTTCCTATTAATGCAACAATTTAAGATTTAAGGGAAAAGGAAGCCTAAAAGACAACATGACCTCTACGCACAAACATAGTGGAGGGTGAAATGACCATACCTGTCAGACCTCGTTCACACAGAACCGGGCCAGTGACCGAGTTAACACCGGTTAACCAAAACCTGCCAGGATCATCTGATACAGTATCCCACCACAGCACACATACAACTAAGAAAGTGTTCAACAGTTCAGCGGAAGACTTAGTTTACCCGTAAATATTCCCATTATACTTGATACCCAAATTGTAATTACATAGTTAAGTACATGTGGGCCCACAGGCATGATATTTACACAAAATGAATACAATTTACATATCAAGTACACAAAAGGAATCATCAAAAATCAGAGAGTCAGCTCAGCTCGGTATTAGAAGTAGGGCTCAGCTCGGTATCAAAAGGTAGAGCTCAGCCCGGTATCAGAAGGCAGAGCTCAGCTCGGAATCAAAACAAGGCTCAGCTCGGCATCAAAACTGCGGTCCCGCAGCACAGTTCTCGCACGAGCAATCCGTGCCGTGCTCTAATTCCTTGGAGACCCACCAATCCTCCTCAGGGAACTCAACTGTGGGGCCCTCCCCGTGCTCATCAGGTTGATGACCTGCAAAATCATCTAAAAGTGGTGCACACGTGGGATGAGCTCACTAGCTCAGTAAGTGAAAAGAAGGACCACACAACAGTCCACACAATAAATCACAACCATATGCACTATATGCTATGTAATCCATTTTAATCACTTCCACCTAACCAACATTACTAAGTCTCAGGTTTAGTGCTACTACAACCACAATGAACGGATACTCTGGGTACAAGTCGTGAACTCCATCCCACGATACGCCCATAGGGCTATCGGAGAAGGCCCACCGTGAGTACTCTGAAAAGTAAAACATGCTGACCACCGCTTCTCAACATAAAGTAAATGACAGAAATTAAAGGTGTTGATTCCAGCAATTTAAAAGTAGTACGATTGGCCCTCTTGAATATACCACTGGGGTTGCCGACTGTCCTAATGACCAGTCGGGCGTATGTCTAACCGCCACAGTGACCCGACAACCGCGACCACTGCTTCCCCCCAAATGGTAACCCAACACCTCAACCCCTGTTGGGAAGGGTCGTAGCATGGGAAGGTGATAATCCTACATCGCATGCTCCTGTATGACATAGTATAATTGCATAGTGCCTCCGCGTCCCATACCACGGGCCACTAATGCACTCTTTTCCAAGCTGACTACGGCATCTAGTCTATTAATGCAATATGCACAATGATGTCAACATTCATCTCATAAGCACATCATCATTTAATCATTGAGAAAATAATCACAACACACATGGCATAAGATAAGGTGAGGATGGCTAAGCTACATACAATTTGCAGGATGACATGGCTAATCTAGATACAATGGAATGACGCACAACAAGTCTTAAAATAAGGCCAAATGTCCTCTCCCCACTTACCTGTAGTGTACAAGGACTCACGTTCGGTACAGGTGAGATCCGGTGCGAGAAGCGTAAGATTTGGTGAACCTAACATAAGTGAATGGGGTTAGCATTTCACCATTTTGGGATCAAAATTAACACGATCTAATGACAAAATCATGTATAGAATCCTAAAAGAATGTTATACGTCCGTTTTGGGTCCGTTCGGACGTAAAAATCACGTTGGGAGCCACTCAGGTGGGTCGGACAGCCCACCTGTCATGACCCACCAGTCAGACCCACAGGTCATGACCGGTGGGAAGATCGGCCCGCCAGTTGGTCCATCGGTTGGGCCCGTCAATTTGGCCCGAGGGTCCTGCTAAGACCAGCGGGCAGGGTGGCCCGCCCGTTGGCCCGCCAGTTGGCCCGTCGGTCTTGGCCCCGAGGCTCTGTCCTCACAGGTGGGTGCCCTTAGGCAGGCCATTTGGCCCACCGGTCTTGGCGGGAAAGTGCCATTTTTCTCCAAACTTCCCCGAACCTTTGGGGAATCAAATGGGGCTTTTCCAAACCCATTCTTCACACATTCAAGATCTCATAAGATGGTTCTAACCTAGATCTAGGTTAAATTTAAAGAATGGAAAGCCATTTTACCTTCTTTGCTCAAGAACTCCTTCAAAACCCCAAAATCACTTCAAATCACTAATGCTCTTGCCAACCTTGTAAACACTTCTTCAAATCCTTCAAAACCAACATATAGATCATCTATTAAACCTTAGATTCATCATCTCAAGGGGGATTTACAAGACCTCAAGAAACTCTACCCCAAATCAAAGGTTTTACTTGGGTATGGTGAAAGTTTAAGGAACCCAGCCTTTGCTCGTCTCTAAACGTAGATCTCGTATTGGAGATCACTTTTCGGCATCAGAATGGGAAGATCAAGCCTCGGCGCCGCTTAAATCCTTCCCCTACTTCTTCTTTCTCCCCTTTCTTCTTCTCCGTTCTCTTTTCTCCTTCCTTTTCTCTCTCCTCTTTACTCTTTTCACCAACCACCCGAATGACATAAATGAGAAAATGGAAACTCATAAATACTATTTATACTTTCTAAAATAACTAAGTAATCACATGGGTGGGTCACTCAGGTGGGCGGATGCGCCCACCTGTGACCACCCACCTGAGGGCCAAAACTTGGCCAACAAGTGGGATTTTGACAGAATTCGGCCCTCGGCACGAATCTCACTCTTGGCATAAGATGTAATATACGTATGCACCTTAAGATACGGCTATATACCTGCTTTATCCATACATGGCCTTATGATATGTGCATGTACACGGCTTGGGTACTCCCGTCTCCTCTGGCACTGGCTCGAACTTGTCTGACCAGCCTGTGTTTAAAGTCACCCTCGCCATCATGGTCCATAAGGAACCCGCCTTAACTCTCTCCGATTCGGGTCCTGCATGGTTAAACCGGGTCAACCGTGAAATCAGACCGTGTTTAAGAAGTAGGGTATTACAATACCACCCCTCACGAAAAGTGTCTTTAGATCGTTGATGCTTCTACTAGTGCTCCCATTGGTCTACGTATCGGTATAGGAACCACGCTACCTTTTAGGGAACCCTCTCTTAGATTTAATTGTAGTTTAAGATTTTAAAAGTGGTTCCCTTATATCATACTAGTATATAAAAACACGAAGTGGCAAATCTTTCACTTGACTACTTTTTTTTGCTAAAAATTTGACTTTATTTAAAAAATATGATCCAAATACAAGTAAAAAATCAAAGCATAAAAGAAACAAAGAAAATAGACAACGGTTTCGCCATCCCCACCTTCGGCATTGCCATCAGCAAGGAGAGGGAGAAGCACACTAAGTGAATCTATAATTTGGTCTTCCATTAGCATCTCTGCTAAGAAGCTCCATAATATGCCCAGGAAGAGCAACATTTGACACTGAAGCCCAAGATTTGGCTGCATCTCTAGCTAAGAAATCTGTAATAGAATTTGCCTCTCTGAAGTTATGAGTTATCTTCCAGTTTATCCCGTCCAAGTAGGGCTTTAAGAAAGTCCATCATTGAGCAGCGAACCATGGTACCCTATTTTGTTGAATCAACGTAACCACGGTAGAGGAATCAGACTCCACCCATAACTAGTTAATACCCATGTCCTTAGCATGCATTAAGCCTTCCATGAGGCCCTCCATCTCAGCCTCAAACACACCTGTCACACCCATAAATACTTTATAGGTCCCCAACACTCTTCCCATATAGGATCTCTAAAAACTCCTCCAGCTCCCGCATGACCAGGGTTCCCCATCGAACTGCCATCAAAATTTAGCTTGATCCAATGCACATGAGGTTTGCACCAAAATACTTCTAAAATTTGATTTGAGAGCATGCTTTGAGCGGCAAGCCCCAAATTCCTATAGCATATCAAGTCATCCACTGATCTCACCGTCCCTTTGATACAAGGCCTGCAATTTTTGATTTCCTTAAGAACTGAATAACACACAAACTTGGGCAACCTCCCCCTTTTATCGTGGAGCCTCATGTTCCTTTCTCTCCATATGCTATCCGCCACCATAACCAATCCCATCTCCCAAACATCCTTGCATCGAACCTGCTTCATCTGACGCTTCCACCACTGAAACAAATTGGAAATCGTACCTGAGTTTGCCCACTTGACGTTAAGAATCCCACAAAAGAAGATCCATATCTCAATCGAAAAGGGGCAGTGTACAGAGACATGCTCCAAGGATTCTTCCTTCTCACCACACAAAGCACATTTTGACTCAAGATAAATACCTCTTTTTTTAACCATATCATCCACCGGCAGCCTTCCATGGATCAGCCGCCAACCAAGTAAAGACATTCGAGGCTGAAGGTTTTTACACCACCCAATAGAAAACTATGGCACTTTTGGGTTACAAAATCGGGTCTCCTCCCACGCCGATTTAATAGAAAATGATCCATCCATAGAACCTTTCCAAAAACACCTATCCTCACATTCACATTGTGGAATTTTTATACCTTTGATCAAGACAAAAATGTCAGTTATGGTCGAAGACTGGACCGGAGGCAAGTTCCACTGGAAGCTGGTAATGAAGCGATCAATTGTCAAAGGACCTTGATTGCCAGTGTCTTCCATTAAATCCTGGACAGAGAACCCATTAACCCATTTGTCCTTCCAAAAATCAATCTTCCTGCCATTTCCTACCATCCACCTCTCATTAGCCACAATGAGGCCCCACACCTTTCTTATTCCAGGCCAAATAGACGAAGCCCTGTAACCAGGTCTAAGCGAGCCATTTCGTTTTAGAAATCTAGCCCTGAGAAAGTTGTATGCTAATGACTTTTCATGCTTTATTCTCCATGCTAGACTACACAGAGTAGCCTTATTCATATCCCTCAACCTTCTCAGCCCCAAACCACCTTCCTCATTTGGCCTACAACACATCCCATTTAACAGTGATTTTTTTAACTGAATCGATATCACCTGTCCAAATGAAATTGCGCATCAACCTTTCCACAATGGAAATCAAAGTAGAGGGCCACCAATAAACAGCAAAGGAATGGCTAGTCATCCCCAAGATAACAGATCTCACAAGTTTAACTCTTCCAAATTTCCTTTCCACCCTGCCAATCTACTTTTGATCTTGTCCAGGATTGGAAGCAAGGCCTCCTTTCTCACCCTTCCTTTGAAAATCTTCATGCCCATGTATTTGGTGGGAAAGTTGCAAACTGGGATTTTTAGTACATCAATAATGGCCTGCTTCCTCCGGGCAGTAATAGGGCCAAGAAAAATCTTACTTTTCTCAATATTAATTTTCTGACCTGAGAAATCCTCATACTTTGAAAGGAATAATTTTAAATTCTTCACATATCTGATCGAGGCATTGGAGAAAATAAAGATGTCATCTGTGAACAGACTATGCACTAGAGTAGCAGCACCACATGGATCGTTCAGAGCTTTCAACCTCTTTTTTGCGACCAAGTTAGTCAGCCCTCTACATAACACCTCTTCAGCTATGATAAAAAGCATTGGGGAGATTGGGTCCCCTTGTCTAAGACCTCTTCCCACGCCAAAGTACCCAACCGATCCTCCATTCAACATAACCGAGATTTTTGCTGATTAAAGAAGCTGACTTATCCTGGAAATCCATTTTTCGGAGAAATCGAATTTACGCATAACATGGAATAGAAATTGCCAAGAAATGGTATCATAGGCCTGCTGGATATCTATCTTTAACCCCATACCTCCCCCCCGGGTGGTGGAAAACATCATATTTGCTAGCTCCGAAGCCAAACAAATGTTGGAGTGGATGATTTTTTTTTTCTGGAAGGCACCCTGCTCCTCATAAATTATATTGGGCAGCACTCTCGATAATCTCAAAGCCAAGATTTTTGAAATAATTTTGTATAAAAAATTCCCCATGCATAATGGGCGGAATTTATCCAGAGAAATCGCTCCCTTCACTTTCGGAATCAATACCAAAAAAAAAGTTATTGATTCTGTAAGGCAAGTAGTCTGTTCTGAAAAAGAAATTAATAGCTTTGCAAACATCTGTCGCAATGATATCCCAACATACCTTATAGAATGTACCTGGAAATCCGTCCGGACCCGGGGCGCTCTCAGAATCGAGGTCCCAAACAGCTCCCTTAATTTCTTCATCAGATGGAGTCAAATCCAGCCCAGTCCTCTTGTCCTCCTCTAAAGAATTAGGAATACACTCCAAGAGCTCCATATGATCATGGGTAGGGACATCTTTATGAAAGTTTTCATAAACCTTGGTCACGTAGCCTTCAATTTGGTCTTTTTCAACAAGAACCACGCCATCCTTTTGTCTAATCATTCTAATAGAGTGTTTAATTCTTCTCATCTTTGCAAAGATGTGAAAAAAATTGGAACATCTATCGCCCTGCAGTCGCCATTTAATACGAGCTTTTTCAGTCCATAATTTTTTGTAATTCTCCAAGGGCTTCAGCTGCCTTGTTTTTGCATTAGCTTCCCAAGAAAAAATCTCATCAGACATACCCTGTTCCTCAATCTCCCGTTGCATGTCTTTCAGTCCTTTCTTTGCATCCTCCAACTCAACGTTAAAATTTGGGAAACTGCTTTTCCCCCATGTCCGCAGAACCCCTTTTAATCTTTTTAATTTTTCCACAAATACCACCATGGGGGAACCTTTGATGTCCTCGTCCCATGATCTCTTCACAGTGTGTAAAAAGGTCTCGTGCTCTGTCCAAAAGTGCTGAAATCTGAAGGGGCAATTTCTTAGTCTTTCTGAAGCCGCAGACACCACCAGGACCGGGGAGTGATCGGAGGCCACCCTCTGAAGGACAACTTGGTGGAGATCCAAGAAGGTGGAGATCCAGGTGTCGTTGCAGAAACTTCTATCCAGAACAGCAGCAACATTGCCCCTCCTTCTGTTGTTGGACCAAGTGAATTTTCGACCCTGAGATGGGATTTTAATAAGAAGGCAAGCATCCACCATAGCTCCCAAATCCGCAACCGACCCCAGGTTAAATACTCCAGGACCCCTTTTTTCATGAGATGCCAAGGTAGCGTTAAAATCCCCAACCACCATCCAGGGCACGTTAAGGCCAGGGTTAACACTTACCAAATCATTCCATAGGTCTCTTTGAGCAGCCCGCACACATTTTGCATGCACCACAGTGAAAAGAAATAGGGTCTCTGCCCATTGCACATTCATAGAAATCTGCTGGTCTGAGGAAGCCACAACGATAGGCTTGCTCACCCCTCTCTGCCAAGCGACCCATAGATTAGGGGGCCGATCATCTCTGACATTGTAAATAAAATCCGAATCAAAACCTCTCTTGCTGAAAAAGTTTTTTGGAAAATTCACCGCCTCCAACATAGGTTCAGCGATGCACAAGAGGTCCACATTTTTCTCCCTTAATAAGTTGCTCAAAGCCAGCTTTGCCACTGATTTTCTCATCCCCCTGATATTCCAATAGAGGGCTAACATAATTTACTTTTTTATATTCTGCAATACGATCAGACTTAGGCAAAGTCTGCTCCGTACTAGCTGTCTGTTTTCCTTTCTTCTGTCTCGCGATTACCTGCGCAGCCTCTTCCCTTTCCCATGGCATTTTATCCATATGTGCCACCTCAGGATGTGGCACTACGGCATTACCTCCCTGCATATGAGTGGGGTTGATATTTGTAATCATGTTATCATGTTGTAGCGCAGAGTATAATGAATTTCTCCCGAAGTCTCGGTCTGCACTTCTCCCACCCCTTACAGGAGCTGTCTCACGATCATTCCGGCCAAGACTTCCGAGCCCAGCACCACGGCCATGATTGTCCGCCTCTATCAAGTGGGTTGCTTCATCCCCCCATTCTTGTTGTTGCCTATTTCCCTCTAATTGGACCAGGCCGTCCCCTCCTTGCGATAGTTGCTCTTCACACCTCTGAGCAATGCCATTGATAGAGTGTTGCCTCTTACCTTCCACTCCATAACCCAGTTCCTTGGGTGACCCACTTGCAGGTCCATCAGACCCATGGAGCGAGTCATCCTTATTGTTAACGTCAAGTTGATCCAAATTCAAGAGATTATTCCCACTTGGCATATAAGGGATATTCCTCCCATATTGAGAATCAATCATATTTGGCAGGTCAATATGAATTTGACCGTTAGCCATATTAGAATCCCAATCTTGATCAATCTCCTCCCTGATTTGATTCCCAGATAAGGAAGGAAACCTTATAGGCGATTGGGAGAGATCTCTGCCCTGCGATCTCATCGGAGCTCCTTCACCTTGCCATCCACCACCAGCGTTCTCAGGGTAATCTACCCCTGGTATTGATCCCTACTGCTGTCGTGCTTCATGTTCATCAGGAGATTTTTTAGTTCTACACTCATGTATAGTGTGCCCAGATTTTCTGCAAAATCCACAACGCTTCATATGATCCTCATATATAATTCTTTGCTTGAACCAAAAGGCCTCGCCTGTGCCTGGTTGCATCCTCACGACCTGAAAATCTTCAAGGCTTTTAGCACCAATCTCGATCTCAACTTGAACAAGTGCATAAGTGCCCATCGCGGCTGAACGTGTGCGCTTATCCAAAGCTATCGGCCTTCCTGCTGCCTTAGCCATTGTCAGAAGAATCCTCTCATGCCAATACTCAAGGGGTAGGTCCGGAAACCTGATCCACACGAGTTTGGTAGAGGGGTTATTGGCATGGACATCAAAATCAGGCCTCCATGGTTAAAATCTAATAATCTGTCCGCCCATTCTGACATTGCCTTTGAGATTCCATGATTTCTCAGCCTCTTTTCTAATATTATCAAGAGAGATGAATCTAAA
Source organism: Macadamia integrifolia (assembly GCF_013358625.1). NCBI lineage: Eukaryota > Viridiplantae > Streptophyta > Magnoliopsida > Proteales > Proteaceae > Macadamia > Macadamia integrifolia. The sequence goes on along the minus strand of NC_056565.1, from coordinate 34,489,408 downwards.
ATTAACCCTTCCAATCAGAGCGAATCTGAACCTCAGGAGCCTCTCCACGTACGCGTCTTGGGGAATAATTACTTTTGTGAGCGATACAGCATGGATCGGCTCAGGAAGTTGCCCAACATCTGGAATCGCCTTCCCTACCACTGTAGAGTAGGACCTCTTCTCAGCAGGTCTATAGTTGCTCGGATCATCAAAAATCCTCTCCTTATGTCCTCCATTGATCTCCTTAGGCCGACCCTCTCCTACTCCAATCGGCGCTAGTGTAGTTCTAGGTTGGAGATACTCAGTAATCAGAGGTTGCTTTCATGGTCAGGTGGTAGCCCATCCATTGCATCTCTCACAGGCACCATCCTCTAATTCCGATACCAATCAACCTCCTCTCTCTCTCTCTCTCTCTCTTCAATGAATCGAATCTTCGTTAACAAGAAGGGGACATATCTCAAGTTTAAGTTTATTGCTGGTAAGTATTCAGGACCAAGGTGACTACTTTATCCCTTCTTTGATAGACCACTCGTAGTTCTCAATAAAGACTTCTCCTATATACTTTCGGTTGCTCGTCAAATATAGATAACAATATCATGCCAAATAAAGGACACAATTATGATCTTACAAGAACTCTCTATATGAATGCAATTTGTAGATGGATAGTGATAATAGCCTTTGGCTGTAGTTTTTGATGGCAGTGGAAATATATTTTGTGGTTTAGAAAGTTGCTATTGTGGAGTGCTTCAGGTTGGCTGTAGAACCTTTCCAAGCCACTTGTGGATTTTGGTCAATATCTTACTTTTGTTTTTGTTTTTGTTTTTGTCTTTTTTGTTTTTGTTTTTGTTTTTGTTTTTATTTTTGTTTTTGTTTTTTTGTTGTTTTTTTTTTGTTTTTTTGTTTTTTTTTTTCCTGCTTTTTGTGTGTGAAAGTGGAGATGCAAATATTTTGAGAAGATCCTGAAGTTATTTTTCATCTAGAGCTATCCGTGGCATCTCTAGATTTATGTGTTTCATAAACTTCCGGACTGAAGTGTAGCATATATGGATATCTCTATGGTGTTAATTCTGTTAGGCATAGTGGATCTAATAAATTTTTAGATCAGCTTCTTGCTGGTGTTGTTATTCGAACCTCATCATTAAACTGTCTAAAAGGACCATCACAGAATGTCTGTGAGCAAATCTCAGATGAATAAGTATTTTTCATGTACAGTAAAAAAAAAAAAATCCATTGACTCCATCATTTTACTTTTCTTTGATAGACAATGGCTATTCATTAAAGTTTAGAAGAAGCCACAAGAAAAGGGTAATATAATCATAGCCTTTCTTACCTTCCCTTTGAGTTCAAACTTGTATTGGCAATGGGGTCATTTAACTGTGCAGTATATACTCATGATAACACTTTTCTAAGATAATTAAGAAGGAGATTATTTCAATTTATATTTGAAGAATCATAGTGCTGTCTTTTTTTTTCATTATTATCTTAGGCATGGACTGTGTATTGAATAATAGTTCAATTCTTGGTTGTTTATAGATTTCCAAGGGCAAGTTATCTTGAACAACTTCAACTGAGGGAAATCCAAGATAACTCAACTTGGTACTTGAAAAAAAAAATAGAAAAATAACTTAGCCTGATTCAAAATATTAGATAGCACCAGTTGTAGTTCATGTGCATCTTCACTCTTTACTTCCAAATAAAGGGCATGTGCCCCAGGTCAGACTGAAGTTATTTATGTGTTGCTCAGAAAATCATGTCATTCATGCAACAACGGAAGCGTGCAGTCTGTATCCTCTCAGCGTCTGCTTCAATCTCTAATGCATCTCTTCACCAGGCCCCACACTGGGGGGAAATGTGACATATGAGGTTGATTATCTTTATGCTCTTTGCTGTAGGTTGCCTTTGTCGTTTCATTAAACTTTTAATTGGAAGAATATTGTTCATTAAATTTAGGTGAAGACACTACAACAAAAATTTGGGACGGTATACGTTTGTCTCTATTGTTATTGAATTTATGATGGATTATTTTCCGTTGCAATTAAACTTAATTGGGACAAATGTATTTTTGTCCCTATATATTTATCAGTTGGGACGGATATATCGTTGTCACAAAATTTGGATGGTATATTTTTGTCGCTATTGCAATATAATTATAACACTTTATTTTTTGTCACAAATAGTAGTAATTGGGAAAGATAGAACCCCGTTGCTACATATTTATTGTTGGAGACAGAAATATTTTCATCGGAAATGTCATAAAAAATTAACAAGCTATTTTTCGCTAAGTTATTTATCATTTGGAACGAAACTTTTTCTTTTGCCACATTTATCTGTCTCTTAAATTATGCATTGGCAGTTGTAAGGACAAATGTGCGGCGGAAATTTTTACTGTCCCTAAAATGTATTAGCGACAATATTTTGGTATTTGGGACAAAAAAATTCCGTCCCAAAAACCCCTTTTTTTGGGGTGAGAATTTACCGACTGATGATGGCTTAGAAATTTAGTTGCTTTTCTTTCGTATGTTCTTATAATCTGATTGCAAAATGTCACCTCTACCTGTTTATATACTTGTGCCATCACTCACATACAACATGATTATAAGTTTCTCTCTCTCTCTCAACAGCAGCTATAGTAGGTTTGAGTTTTTCAGGTTTGTAATTCTTTTTTCTATATTTCTTAAAATCTCTGTAGACATGGAGTTCTAATAGAAATTAAGGTGACTTTTGTTCTAGCTTGGTGTGCAAAGAATAAACCTAAAGTTGAAGAAGTGCCCTAGCTTGGTGTGCAAAGAATAGGTCTAAAGTTGAAGAAGTCAACATATATAGGGTTATTATCTGGCGGGAGAAATTAATACAAAGTTGAATCAATTGTTCCCCATCGTTCTAAACATGTTCAAATTAAATCTGCATCTTTTGTTTTCTTCATTGCTTCATGGTAACTTTATTCTTTGTTGGGTCCAATGAAGTTGAGGAACATGTTGGGAGTTTCCTATCTCCATGGTTCCTATCAACGAGAATTATTATGTTGGAAGAGTTTCAACAACAATGACCATGTTGGTTTCGTCCTCCAACTCTCACAGGGTTCCTTTGAAACTATGCTCTGAGAGCAAGCACACTCACATTTCCATCATCAATGAGGAAACCACTCTAGATCTTGGGCTTGTATGAGTCACACAAGTCACTTCCCTTTTTCTTTTCTCCATGATCAGTGCTTATCATCAGGCATTAGATTAAAAAATATTCATCTCACCTTCATTTGATTCTTCCACCAGTTCCTCAAAAAGCAAATTTTTGTTAATCATACCCATTGTGTTCACTTTCTTATTCTTTCCACCACTTTTCTATCATTCGCTAGAACTACATATTTGGATTATTGTTCTAAAGCTTCTATGTGGAAAGAATCTGGTAATCTGGTCAAGACAACAGTTTAAGATTGTGAGTCCTTGCAATCTCTGCCATCATTCCCAAGAGAGTTAGATAAGATTAGTTCCTCATGTCCTCTGTTTTCAACCTTAGGTGTTGGTGTTGTTTTGCACTTGTTTTCAGCTTCAATTCGACCTATAATTTAAGATTTTTTTTCATCCCATTGATATTGCTCATGTCTACAACCTCCATTTCTTGGGTTTTCCATTGCCATATCTTTCCCAGTCTTTTCTACTTCCGAGTAGGAATGCAGAATATAACTTCCATGCAGCTGTCTGCAACCTAATCCTTTAAAGACACCCACCCATTTCAAATGACACCTCCTTTCTTATTTTTCGTATATTTAAATGTCAATTTGGACCCATTAACCTTCTTTCCTTTTCCAGTATGTACTGAAAAGTAGGTGACTTTCTAAAATTTTAAGATCCATGAATTCAATTGGTGTTCCACAACATGTTTTCGTGTTTGACAATGTACAGATCCCTTGAGAGAACCTGCTGAACATTGTCTTCAATATCAAGTATACTCATAATACTTCAAACCCTATCACGACGTCAACTTTTTCAAGGTTCACATTACAAACTTACACCATTTGTCAAAGTAAGGGAACTTTGTTTCTTCTCATAGCATGTGCAAGGGACTACTATATACTTCCAATGTTGCCACTCATGCTGCCTCCCCTGTATAATAATATTCCTTCAGAGACATCTCAGCACTATCCCTCTCTTTTCTTCTCCCTTGTCTTTGCTTTTTTTTTTTTTCTCTTCTTTTGGACCTTTTTCAGTTTTTTGTATGTCTGAATGGGATAAGGGACTCATTGATACTTAAGGAGGAAAATAGAAGCGAACTGCAATTAAATTTGAACTTGTTGACTCTCTCTTTGTATTTGGAGAAAATTACAGGAAAACAACCCCACTTTTTTTTTTTTTGCTAAAAATTCAAATTTTATTAAAAAAGAAGAACAAAAGGACCACAATCAACAAAAAAGAATTGTAGAGCTAAACCTCCCCGCCCTTCGGCATTGCCATCAGCAGAGGCACTCAACAACCACTATAGAAACGATAACGAGGCCTACCTAAAGCATCTTTCACCACCTCTTCCTTAATGTGAGTTGGAAGATTTGGAGAAGTTTCAAAAGGACCTGATTTGGCTGCTACTTTAGCAAGATAATCAGCAATGGCATTTGCCTCTCTAAAGCAGTGAGTTAGCTTCCAAGGAATAGCCTGAAGATAACAAGAAACACTAGGCGACTCTTGCAGAACAAACCAGGAATGTTTTTTCCCTGCATTGCCGCCACAACTGCCTCTGAGTCTATCTCTATCCATAGAGCCTCAATCATTCTGGTTTTTGCCCTCCATATTCCTTCTACAAGACTTTTGAATTCAGCCATATAGTTTGATTGTGTTCCTAAGAAAACAATAAAAGAATCAAGAATTACACCTTTATGATCTCTATGAACACTAGCAGCACCAGCTCTCCTCGGATTTCCCAAAGAGCATCCATCAACATTTAGTTTATACCAGCCTACCATGGGAGCACACCAATCCACTTCAAGAATAGTGTTCTGACTTTTTGGAAGGCTCTGTAATCCCAAATTCCTGCAACAAATCAGATCACTGGAGTTTCTACTAACTCCTTTCATATCATTATTACATTCCTGCACTTCTCTACGAACCATCTCAAAATTTTGACTTGAATGTTGCATAAAAACAACTACAACAGGAGAGTATTTGGTCCAGGTTCTAACGAAGGTTTAACTTGGAACTACCCTTGATAATGTAGCATTGAATGTAATGCAAGAAGTGGATTAAAATAGTCATCAGTTGCCCTTGCTTCTAACAAATTTTATTAGACCTTCAATGGTCATTAGTTCTCTCTCTCTCTCTCTCTCTCTCTCTCTCTCTCTCTCTCTCTCTCTCTCTC
>NC_056565.1:34378068-34483986 GCF_013358625.1 Macadamia integrifolia | reverse complement strand
TGCTAGAGCAAGGGGAGCCAATGACTCGCTTTCGCCCTGCAGAGAGTCAGATGTGCCAGGACCAAGTTGAAAAACTATGACGTGCGTGTTAGCATATAGATCTGCTTTACCCGCTCAAGTGCTTGTTGGATTCGCACCCTAGATGATCATAGACCATCTTGAGCGCTTCCCTAACGTGTCTTAAGTGCTATAATTTATTACATTTAAGTCCCATATCTGATTTTTATTTAATTTGATATTTTAATTTGTATACTTATATTGCACATTTAGTAAAACAATAGGACACCAATGGCCAGTCGTTCGTTTGATATTAGTCATTGGTTTAATACAACAGGATGAGCCCTAAAGACCATTTGCATAACTAATTATTGTATATTAATACTTTGGTAGGAACTAAGCAAGGAATGCCATGTAGTGGTACAAGTAAGTTTTCAAACCCCTCAATATGAAATTCATAGATAGGATATTATTAATTTCTAGTTTTATTAACGATTTAAACGATTTGGAAAGATTTCCGATGGATTAACCGCCTATTTGTGCATTTGCACCTCTGCTATCATTCAGCAAGATGGTGGCAGTACATGCGCATGGTGACAAAATTTAGGGAGTTCTTTCTTTGCCCTTCGGCCTTGGCACAGGTCTTAGCCAGAGAGGGCATTCAGTAAACACCCAATTTTGTCACCCACCCAGGCAATGATGACATACAGGGAAAGACCAAGGTTCATGCTTCACATCGGAAGGGAATCTAGGCCTTTGGTAATGATCTAGATGATGGCAGTTAAGGGTGTCAATCCTGAGCCCGTACCAGTAGGCCCGATCAAGCCTGACTCGCTTAAGGCTTGAACTGAATCGACCCTTTTAATAAACGGGCTTTCACAGTGTAGGCCACTAGCCCGTCGGGTGCTCGACCGACCCGACTCACTTAAGAAGCCCGCTAGAACTGACTCATTCAGCCCGACTGGCCGACCCCCTTAAAAAATGCATAAATACCTATTTTACCACTAATACTATAAAATATGAGTAAAGAATATATATGACTAAAATATCCACATTCTAAATGGGACATTCAATTGTTAAAAAGAGTGTAATTCTTACAACTTATATTACATTTTAAAGACATGGATTCCTTTGGATATATATATAGTTCCCTTGGATCTTGCTAAATGGGACATTCAATTGTTATCAATTGTTAAATTGTTAAAGACATGATTCCCTTGGTTTCGGAATTGTGAATGTTATCCTCTAGTAGTTTTAAAGTCAATAGTTAATCATTTTAAAAATGGATTTTAGGGTAGGCACGTTTAGAGCCTGTTTAGAATTAAATAGGTCCATAGCCCGTTCAAGACCCATATAAAGCCCGTTTAAAATAGCCTGATTTAAGCCTGACACCAACCGGCCCAATTACAAACCGTACCATGCCCCCCAAATCTAGGCCCATTTAAGTAAATGGGCGTTCACGGTACAAGGATTTCACACCGCCAGGCCCGACCAATTGACACCCCTAATGGCAGTAACTCCAAAATCAACCCGAAACCCTAATCAAATCTCAAACCCAAAATTGGCCCAAAACCTTATCCGGCCCTAGGTCACTTTCAAGCCCGATCTTGTGGCACTCGATTCTAGCATGTTATATAATGATGAATTGGTTCTAAATACTCCCCGATGATGCGAAAACGGCATGAACAAGGATAACCATAAATTCCCATATGGTACATGGGCAAAGTCCCCTCTTTGCTATTCTTGATCTTTTTCGAGTGAATAACGAATTTAAAATTGACACCAATGGATAGTACTTGAAAAGACAATTCTGACGATATATTGCACGTAAAAATCAGACCAACAGATCTCCCAAAATCAGTCCTGAAAGTCAGAACGAGGATCGGTAACCTCGATTTTGACCCGATTTGACCCAAATCCACACATAAGCGATACAGATCCGTACAGGATCCATACAGCCCCATATTTGTCCCATACGGCCCCATGAAGGGTTTACCAGAAAAGGAAAGGGAAAAAGATAAAAATAAATGAGAAAAATAAATAAAAATATAAAAATTGTTTTTTCATAAAAAATAATTTAACTTTTTTGGAAAGTTCAAGGGACGGGCCCATCCCATGCTTTGATAGACCGGTCAATTTTAAATAAAATGTTAGGTTTAATGCATTTAAAACGTAAGAAATTTCTATTTTGGAAGTTTAACATAAGAAATTTCGATTTTGGAAGTTTAACATAAGAAATTTCGATTTTGGAAGTTTAACACCTACAAGCCCGTGAGGTCTTGATTACCAACCCGTGGATTCATTTTGGAGAACCGTAAGGGGTGAGGGTTGACACCGATAAATAGGGTCTTCTTCTCCCATATTAAACAAACCAAGACTTATGAAACAAATATGGAGAAAAATCCAAGAGGGAGAGAATAGAAGAGAAGAGAGAAGGGAAAAGGGAGAAGAGAGAGATAAAAGAGAGAAGGACTGGGGTGAAGAAATTCCTCCACCTCCCATCCTTGAGGAGTGTGCCAAAGCTTGGAGAGCTATTGAAGGCCTAGATTTCCCGAAGGAGAGGAGCAAGCAGTCAAGGTCAGTCCCATATGAGCCAGGGATCTCGCCAGAGCCATCAGAGCATCAGCCAGGGTTTGTCCCCTCTTGACCCGGAACAGGGATCAAGGTCAGGTATATCTTCTAATAGAGTAGGAAAATATAGATTCTTTATTAAAATAACGTGTATAGTATTGTACATTAATATTTAGTCATATATGTGGGTTAGGACATATGAAAGCGGAATATTTGAAAACCAACATCTAATAAGAAGACCGGTTCAACCGGATGAAGTGGGTGCCTAACACCTTCCCAAAGTCACAATTTGTCACTTACCCTAATCTTTGGACCAGACCGAGTCAATCTCCGATCCCTCCTGACAGATCGAGCCCACATCCCGAGTCCTAGGCCCTAACCCTATGTGGCAACTCTATATGTTTATTTTTGCTCTTAGAATATACCTGAGGTGGATAACCCTACGAAATAGGCACCCCACATGTCTCTGAGCGAGGATGCAGTGGAGCAGTAGCCCGCGAGAGAGTTGGCTTCAACCACCCCCGTCACATCATCCTGTATGGTGCTCTAGATATAGGTGTTGTCTGAGGTATTAAATCTATACAAAATTCACTCTCCCTATCTAGGGGAACACTACATAAATCTATAGGAAACAGGTCAGGAAATTCTTTTACTACCTCCAACTCTTCTAATGTTACAGTCTTCTTAGTAGTATCCCTGAAACATTCTAAGTAAGCTTCACATCCTTCCTTAAGTAATTTCTGAACTTGGATGGCATAAATTAATAATGTCTTGGCCTTGCTTCTCATATGCCCCAGAAATGTGAAATCATCTCTATCCTAAGGTCTAAACAATAGCTTCCTCTTTGCACAGAGCACTAAAGCTTGGTATACTCACAACCAGTCCATACCTAATATCACATTGAAATCTTTCATGTCTATGCAAATTAAATGAGCTATCATATCTCAACTACGCATCTAAATTGTACATGGTTCATACACATCTTCTAAATCGACTATAATTCCAGTAGGTGTACTAACAATCAACTTATGGGCTAACGTTTTTTGTTCCATTCCTAATATTATAACAAAAAGTGAAGACACAAAAGAATGAGATGCACCAGGGTCAAACAGTACAAATGTTGGTACCATGGAAACTAATATTGTACCTGTCACGACTCCAGGAGTAGTGTTAGATTCTTCGGCTTACAATGCAACCACCTTTCCGGATACTTGTGGCTTCTCAGTGGATGTTGATGAATAACTCACATATGATTCCCATGGCTAAGTTTAAGGACAAAGTCCCGGCAATTGACACATATAGCATCTCATAGCTATAGGTTGGGTAGTGGTAGCGGGTAGTCGAGGCTGAGTAAATACTTTACTTGAATCAATCTTCCTAGGCACAATTGCAGTAGAAGTAGCCCCTCTCAAAGGCTTCCCAAATTGCCTTCCTGTACCCGTTGCCTTGGCTTTTCTTGCTGCTTGAACTTGGTAGTTCTCCCTCTACTTGCCTTCAATTGATTTGGCCATCTGAACCACCTCAGTAGTGGAAGTAGCCCCTCTCAGCTGCTTTTGCTATCATCTTTCATATGCTTATGTGCAAAATAGTACAGTGCCTCAAATTGTTGTTGGTACTGTAGTACTAATTTAGGCCCTTGCACCAAAGCCATGAACTCATATTCTTTCATGTCTCGAACACTTATATGAAAATAGTTCCTACAAAAGACTTCCACAAACTATTCCCAAGTAGGTTGCAAATGCATTGCCAATAGTTTAGGCCTAGTAGCCTTCGACCACACATGAGTTTCATTATGTAATTGATAACTTGCACATAGGATCTTCTACTCTTTATTACAACTTATAACTGAGAATGCCTTCTCCACTCCCTTTATCCATTTGATAAGAGCTAATGGATCATGTGTCACTCAACTAAAGTATGGAGGATGATACTTTTGGAATTTCTCCACCAGTTTACTGGTGTCAGTCCACACTTGTATTGTTGGAGGAGTTTCCAGAGTCTGTTACCCTATAAGTGTTCTGGAGCAATGGCTAATTCTTCAACCATTGCCCTTTGTTGTTGCTGGCGTTGCTGTTGTATGGTGTGTTGCAATCCTTCCTACATCCATTGCATCATATTTGTCATAATGACTGCCATATCCTAAGCTGTCATAACTGGTGGAGAAAGTGGTGGCACAGGTGTTGCTGCAGGGGCGAATGAATGTTCAAGTAAAGTCACTCCAACTGCAGTCTCACTTTCTGCCTCATCCTCCACTTGTATATAAGTGGTAGCTTTGGTAACCCGACTTCGCTTCCTTTTTTGTGGTTCATGCTGAGGTTAAGCACATCCTGGTGGCATTTAGGAATTCCTGTAAGATGAATAATTTTGGCAAGGATGAGTCACACAGTATGTTTCACTTAGGAATATTATCTTGGTATCTAACCAAGAAGATGCATACATTCACAGATTCAAATATGATGTTCACTTTTCTTTATCTTGGTTGCTTTTGAGATTTCCAACTAATCCCCTTTTTTATGCTCTTTATTATTATTGTCAGTGAGGAGCTTCAACACCTAGGCTAGTCTCCTAGTGTGTTTCACTAAATTTTTATACTACACTACTGAGATCATGAGTCATATGTAAAACCGTCAATTAGTAAGATATATTACATATTTTCCAGTGTTAGCTAAGTGATATAACATATTTACAGTTATCCAGATGAGATTAGCATGCCACCCAAAACAAATATTTACACAGTTCTTAGTACCTTAGTAGTATGCTTTATACATCATAGTACATGATCCAGCAGAAATATAAACACAAAAAGAAATATGATATATCCCTCCTAATCCTAAGATAAACTGGCCTCCATAGGCACAATCATGGCATCCACATTCGGGTCCATGGTTGGTTTCATCCTCTGAAATATTGGTAAAAAAATCCATGGCCACTGTCGCATGATCAAAGCTGATAAACGGAAGAATACAGGTCTTGTCATCTAGAAGAAGTAAGTAAAGAGGGGTGCACACATCATGCTCAGTGAGGGGGTGGGTGCAAAACAAGAAAACATAGTAAAAATCATGCAATGCATGCTTCACACCTTTTATGATGCTCATGGATTCATATATCATTACACTACTTCCTAGTCCATTACTAAGTTTTTGAAATAGAGGTATAATGCTACGTAACGTAGGTGGTATCCCCTTCCTAGTACATTTGGCCTCAGGGATACAAGCTAGTTGTAGGTAAGAGTCAGTCTGTCTTGGAAAGAACCTCGGTTCCCCAGCTAACCCCTAGGTTAGTAACCCTGAGCAATCAAGTGTACAATATGTCGCACCCCGCAGTTATCCATCTCTCAGTACAGTATGTCGTACCATTGAAGTGTACTACTAATCAGGCAGCCACGAGTCAGGATTAGTCAGTACCTCACCCCTACTGACAAGGGGTTGTAGCACCTGGGTCATGATATTTTAACCCATAATTTCTACATGATGTAATACAATCATACACCAATCTCAACATGCATACAGTAAACATAAGGCACCTGCTAGTGTCCCATCTTACCTGTCTTACCTTTTTCCATCTTACAGTTCCACCAGGTCAATATCAATAACAATGAAATGCACAAAACAGAATGCATGGAATACAAGCAAATTTAAAATTAAACAATTAAACACTCTGTAAAATAAGTTAGGGCACCCACTCACTTTGGTGTCCAAACTCCTGAAATCTGGATTCTTGATTCAAATATACATCCTCACCGCAAGTTATATTTCATATTTCATAGGATATTTAAATAATTATTTTTAGAATAAAAATCCTAGCATCCTACCCCAGCCCATCTAATTTAATATCACTTTAGATCTTCAAATTCTACAAGGGTATCTGGCTTCCCTTTGCTACATAGTTGGGTTTCCCGATTTTTTCCACCAATAGGGTCACCTGAGAGGTAACCACCAGTGGGTCCCACACTTGGGTAGGGTGTCATGGGATCACACTGTAACTCCTTCTAGACTCACCAAATCCCTAACACTTGTCTTTCATTCTTTCACTCCTAGCAGGGTCCTGTTTCTGTTGAAACATGTATACACAGACTCTATTATAGGATACAAAGCTCACTATCCACCCTAGTGGTTCATCGGGCTTCTGGAACCCCAAGCGACAGGTTGGCTAGGCAGCAACCGGCTGGCTAGTCGATACTTGTCAGTTTCCCCTGATTCTGCCAAGTCTGTTGTACCCTATTTTTTCCAGTTTGGGTTTCCATCTTCCCTCTGAAATTTGAATTGGCCATCTAGGGTTTTAATGCACAAGTTAGGACTCCTACTAACCCACTTCTAGGGACCAATTAATTGCACCCAGGTTTGGTGTACCCAATTCTGTAGAAATTATGAAACTAATTGAGAATTTAGGGAAATTTGTAGAATTAAGGGAATATCCCTTGCTCTGATTCCCAAATTCAAATGAAATATCCACAAATATAGAGTCACTACAAATATTCCAGCCTTTATTAATCTTATAACAGGATTTATAAAGACAAAGTAAATGAATTTATGAGAATAGAAATTAAACCCATGCCTTATTTAAGGTCTTTAACAAAATCACACCTTCCATACTATAATTCAGTCCCAAACTACAAAAGCCTTTGCTGAATTGGTAGGAACCCTAGGTCCCAGAGTTTATAGGGACAAATTCCCAGTAATTTGGATCCCAGAAACTTCTTAAGGGTTGGGGCTTTCCCTACTGGGCAGCTATACAGTTCATAGGGATTCCCTGGCTACCTCCAATTGGACTAAATCCCTAAAGCCTACTTCTCCATTCTATGGAACCATCAATTCTCTATTGTACTAGGTCAGTAGCACATACCTGAGGACAACACTGGTCCAGTAGAAATCTCTGGTGAATTAACTCTCTCCTTACTTCTTTTACCTTTTCTTCCTTATCTTTCCTTCTTCTTCTTATCTTTTCTTCCTTCTCTCTTATTTTGTTTTCAGAAAATGAAATAGGATTGAATTCTCAGCCTTAAGGTCCTTATATAGGGTAGCCAAAATAGACCTAAGGGTCTGTCTAGCTCGACCTTCTCCTAACCCTTAACATAACTAATTAAGTTATAAAATTTAGTACCCTTTCCACGTATTGATTTTCATTTATATGACATATGCATTGTAGTCCCCAAACGTACCTCTATACAAGGTAAAAACATGGACAGCTGAGCCGGGGAGTTGTAGGCCCCACAAGAAAACCCTAAACAAAATGCATTTTGTCACTGTAACACGCTGGCCAGTTGGTACCCACCAGTTGTAGCAATTTTGGCCCAATTGGGTCTACCTATCTTCTCCCTCAGTGTTTGATCCCCCTGTAAATTAAAATTTACATGTTTGCCCACATTTTTTGATAAGTCTTCCAGTGGTGCTGGCAGGTTGAGCATTGACAAGTAGGGTCATTCCTACCTTCTTGGCACTCCACAGCTATCAACCATGCCAGTACTGCTTCCCTTTGCTCTACATCCTTACTTGTACAAAAGGTAGGGAGTATGATATTATCAGCGTACTCTGATTTTAGTTGTGACCTTGGTGGTATTTGTGAAATTAAGGTATTGCATCTGTGATCCTGGAGGGTTAGGCTGATTGGATATGAGTATCCAATGCCATGTACCTTGCCCTAATGGAGGCAGGGTGTAACTCTCTCTCTCTCTCTCTCTCTCACTTTATAGGGCTAATAAATGGGCTTCCTAAACAAACTCATTTTATTTTTATAGGTCAAGCTCACTAGTGCTTGTTTTCCTACATGGTGAAGTTTTGCCAGAAGGACTTAATGTATTTGTCAAGCAACAAGGTCCACCACCCTTATCTCACAAGGTGTATGAATGGATTAGGTGGAAGGTCACTTCCCAAGAATTGGGCCCCATAATCAAAATAATGCAATTGGAGTAGACAAATCCACCAGTTGATGCTACTGAAAGATCACTGATCAATTGATAGGATTTATAAGTGACCATTTTTCTGTTGCTAAATTGAATTTCTCCCATCCCCTTTGCATACTCCTAGGTTGGTTCCTAGGGGTTTGTGCATAGCTATATGATGAAGTTCTACTATGCATACAAGGTTTGACCAAGGGGGTTAGGTTACTACCAAATCTTCGGAGGGTTGTTTGGATATCCACTCCAGTTCTCTTTGCAACACTTGCACAAGCATAAAGGGTCATCCCGTCCTTGTAGACAAAAGACTGATGTAGTCCATAGGTCATCGGTACTAACACTCTCTGGTGCATCACCTATTATAAAAAGTTCAAATTAGACCGGATTTGGGCATGTGTGTAACATTTTTAATAGGTTGTCATATCGTTCGTTAATCCAAAGGGTATAACCTTGTAGCAATATATGCCCCATTCTATGTTAAATGACATCTTCTCATTCTCCTTAGGGTCCATTTTGATTTGGTTATAGCTTGAGAATCCGTCCATAAAGGACAAGAGGAATATCATGTGGTGTTTTCCACTGGAATGTCTATATGGGTAATGGTAATTCATCTTTTCGACTTGCCTTATTTGGATCCCCAAAGTTCACACACACTCTTACTTTGCTATCTTTCTTAGGGACTGACACTATATTTGCCAACAATTTCAAGTACTCAATGACTTTTAAGAAACCAGCGTTTAATTACTTAGTAACCCGATTTCTCTTTTATTTTTAATGTCCATTAATATCTAATTCATCTTAATTTTTGTTGTACAAGCGTAGCACCGGGTATAATGGCAATCAACATTACACTATGTGAGTGCTATTTTCTGAGCATGTTATTGTATGACCCAGTAAAAGCTTGCTTAAATTCTTTTAGCAGTTATATAAAGGGTTCAGCTTCATTTTGTGTGAGGGCAGCTCATAGTTTTTCCCGTGGGTTGTCTCCTTAGTCCCATTGGTTATTATCCTGAACTCTTTTATTATGGGTTATGCTTTATTCTCTTCGAATACCTCAACATGCTTAAAGAAATCAAAAGGTGGATCATCAAGATCATCATCACCGATAGAAAGAATGAGAGAATCAGTATGAACTAAACCAATACTTGCATTAATTAAATTGTTTACAAGTGCTCACATTGACATTTAAGAGAAAAGGAAAACCTATATCTATATCAAACTCTAACCAAAACGATGACATGTAAGATGACTTGGATGATAATGCAAACTTAGATGAAGACTCAAACTTTGGCTCGACTGCACTCTCGTCTGCTCCATCTATGAAGATAAACTTTGTCTTTATACTTCAGTTCATAATCATTTATTCTGCTAGATGGATCAAGTCTTGAGGGCTTAGAACTGTCGTTATTTCTTCTATTATTGTGGCTACGCTTTCTTCAAAATGACCTCTAACTTTGAGATCTTCTTCATCTTTTGACCAAGTGCTATTGGAACTTGCTTCTCCCAATTACATGAGCTCCAACCAATTAAAATTATAAGCAAAGAATATTCAAAACTTGGCATTAGTTTCTTGGAGGTTTCATCAAACCAAGGCTCATTAAATACACAATAAAGGACATTTTCCCCTTCCTTGACAAAATATCCATTTAGAGCGTGGAAGCGAAGGAATTTTACATCCTTTTGATGTTCCTCCAATTTAGGGTCATATCCCAAACCATGGTGCTCTTCATTGGTGGTTAACCCAAACATTATTTGATAACTCAAACATTATTGCTGACCTTATTGTTATTTGCCTAATTCCATGCAAGAGAAAATCACATCTTCTTGATTATATTGGCAATAGCGACGCTGCCATTGGCTTATATCAAGAAAGAGAATTTCTCCTTTGTGGTTCTTCTAGATAAGTGGCCAAGACCAAGGTGAAGTCAAACCCACTGAGTTAGTAATTCGGTAAGTTGGAAGATGCATTTGGTTCTCCTTTCTCAATGTTTGCAAGGGTATTGACGAAGTTAGATCTACCATAATGGTCACTATCTTCCCATCAAATATAAACTTGTACTTTTGGTGAACAAAAGATGGTACTATGCCGATCACATCTTTAGAATCGGATCTATAAAAATCATATTAATTTGTTGGTCGATTTTCTTTATCATTAATCTTGGCAGTCGAATTGATGTTATGACATCAAGCATGGTTGTCTATAGATTTTATATAATCCTTTGTAATCTGTCCACACTCTATTCCAATAGATTAAAGCTGATTTTAGTCTTTCTTAAATTTGAGGGTTTGTTAATTTGCAACAATAATTAAGTAAAGGATTTGTAGAATCCTTGTGCTTGAGAGATTGCCATATGAGCATTTAGAAGGCATGGGTCTTTATTGCTTGGACTCGTCATATGATTGATCTAATTGCTTGGATCTTTCCGTATAATTGATCTATACGTTGAGATAGATATTTGTGCCTACAAGTGTTTGTTACCTTAATTTTTCGTGGTTGCCCTGAAGCTTTAAGGTTGCATCAATGTGAAAGCATTGAATTGTGGTTCATTAGGTTCATAAAGCAATGCTTGGAGGCCAAAATCCTCTACATCTCCTCATTAATCCTTGTAGATTATTTTGACGAGCTCAGTATCTTCATAAAATTCCTCCACTAGTAGGTTACACTATTTTTCAAAGAGATCATTTTTCCACTCAACTTTTCGTGGGCTTTCTTCCACGGTTTTGTTTAATTGTGATCTTTTTCGATACTGCTGACCATTGAACCTGAAGCATCATGGGCCAGTAGGGGGTTATTCACTACATTAGGCTACTGTTGGTGTGAAAGACAAACTTGCTTTGATCTAAGAGGTATTGGATGACATGATTGAGTATGAGGCAAGTGTCAGTGGAGTATCTCTTTCGATTATAATAAGCACAACATAGATCCTCCCTATACCATTTAGGAGTGAGATATGGGATAGGTCAAGCAACGATCATCGAAATTAAATCCTCATTTTGGAGTGTCTTTCAGACTAGTCCCAATGGCATTTCTGAATTTGTAAAATTCCTCTTAGGTTGATTGGAAGTTGATTTTTCTAATACAAAGAATATCAATCCTCTTTGGTTAGGGTAACTATTGCAATTATGAGTCTATCAAAATTGAATTATTATTAATTGATTTAATCTTTTCATTTTATGCATGATATATAATTTACGAGCTTATAAGTTTGCCCTTAGGTTATCACCTAAAACGTTCTTCATTAGACATCATGTTCAAATGGTCGTTACATTATGTGCTTCTAGGAATGTTGGTTCTAGGGCACAAATGCAAGCACACATACAGTGTGTATTGAATTGAATCACGTGTTAATCTCACTTATGTTATTACCAAATGTAGAAGAATGAGATTTTCCCTAATTACATTTTGTTAACCCTTTGAAATAATAGATCTTTGTCATCGCGGTAATCCATCATGAGTTCTAGCACACCAGTGGTTGATGTCCCTTGGACTATCAATCAATCACTGCAGTCGTGGTATTGTATTGTTAATGAAAAAGATGCTCAACACATAATCCACTGCCCTTAAAAGGGGAATATAAAGAAGAGAGAATGTGCATGATCGGACAAAAATCTGGATCTAGTTCTTTATTTTATAAATCGTTTGTAGAATTATTTTGATCTTATTATTATTATTATTTGAAAAAATATTGCAAATTTTTTTTTTCCTAATCATCATTAGAAAATCTTAATATAGACATGTATAATAAATTGGGTTTTGATGGTATTTAAAGTACATGCCATATAATTCATTATGTGATATTGTTTAGTGTAGGGGCAATTGTGTAATTAAAGTTGTTCATTGACATTATTTAATTTATGAGAATTTAATGGTTAATTATTTACCCAAATAATTATCAATCCATATATTTTATTTGAGTAAATAATTGGAGAGATAATTATAAGTTAAGTAATATCTCTCTTCTTTATTCTAATTTTTCCCTATTTAATAGCAAGCTTGGAATTGGAGACTCTTGTAACTTGTGCACACACAAAAGGGAAGTTGGAGTAAGAAATCGTCATCTTAGTCGAACAAGGCAATTAATCATTGTTTTTGGGATTTATATAAACCCATATAAAGGAGGGGGAGGAACATATGATTACAACTTCCCCTCTCACTTGGTCAATTCTTTCTCCCTCCTGCTTAGGTGAGCTTTGAGAAAATTAGGGTTTATGAAACCCTAAAGAAAAAAATTGAGAAAGAAAGTGTGCATTCAACCATTGGAGATTCCATTTCATTTAAGCAGTTGAAGTGAGTGATTCCACGTTTTGCTTGGTTGTGGAAATGTTATTACCGTGAGGAGGAACTTCACTTGCAGTTTTTTGGCAAACTGTTTTGTTTCTAAGTAATTTGTTTGTATGATGATTTCGAATGCAAGAGATACCCAGTTTTATCCTTTTCGTTGCATGATTGGTTCCCTCCATTTATAACCACATTGACTTCCCCAGTTGTGTTGTTCTTTGATTAAAAATGCCTCTTTCCGTTATAAATTGTATTATGGTTGTACCTTGTTACAATTAATTGGTTTCCTTCAAATATAACATCATCTACTTGAGTTCCTACCTCATCTAAAGCTTCAAATGTACGTAATGATGGGCAGGATTAGGCGAACATGTAATTCCTATAATCTATTAATCTCCATAAATGTTCTTCACCATTATTTGGACATGTTTTTTTTCTTTGGGCCTATCCCACAATTGGGCTGCCTTGCCCCTAAACCTGGCTTAAATAGGCTTTGAATCCTTTGTTGGAAGCTGCCTAATAGTTTCTAGGTATCTTATGGTTATTTCCATTTTGTCTATCAAGTGACATAAGCCAATAGAGCATTGGCTCGAACAAGGAGAACTGAAAGACTCGTGTCACCCCAAAGTGGCTACGCGATGATGAGTTGGGATTTCACTGGAACGTGATGAAATCCCTTAGTTATAGTTGAGTGGCTTTTCTTTGCCATTGGTAGTACGCATCCTTGTTGGTATAGGATGGGTTAATTTGTTCAAAAAGTTGTTCTCAAGATCTGGTTAACAGTTTTGACATGTTTAGAATAAGCCTAAACCACGCCACAAAACACATATTGGTCTAAAAGTCCTAACCGGATCCAACCCGTTGAGTCATCCCTAGTTAGAACTATACTGACTCAGGCCGAAGCTGTTTGCAACCAAATCGACGCCGTTTTCTATATGGTTGTTGTGGCTGAAGTCCACTCCATGTTAGATCAAGGCCATTGCATATCGGTTTTGCTTGATGTATCATTATTTTGCTAGTTTTTCCCCCCCCCTTTTTTTATCACCCTTTATATTTTCTTTTTATTCCTTCCTCTATTGTTGATATATCATCATTTGTTTATTGTTTCCTCTTCTTGGCTTTCAATGTACCACCTTATAGTTTGTTGTTTTGTTTCTTTTGTTTGGGTTCCCATTGGTTAGCTAGTTTGGCTTTTATATTGTAGTTTTCTACTTTCCTTAATATATTTTCACTCACCCCCCCCCCCCAAAAAAAAGAAGGCCACGAATGCCAATTGTCGACAAATGTCACATCTTTGGCTTCTTTACTCATGAGTAATTACAACCAATTCATACTCTAGATTGCCAAAGGATACAAAGACACAAGTGGCTTCACATATAAAATATGCAACTTACTTTGATTAGTAATATATTCTCCATTATATACCATGGCTATAACTGAGAAGTGAAAAGGGGTGTTCAGAGTGTTGTGTGACCAACATATTCCTATAAAGCTTAAAGGAAAATTCTTTAGGACAATCACTGATTATGATGTATAAGGTGAAAATGCTGGGCTATTAAGAAGTGTCGTATAGATAAGCTATGAAAATATGAGAATATTGAACTCGATTTGCAACAAAACTAGAGAAGATAAACTAAAGATTAAAGAATGACAATATTAGAGCCGATTTGGGAGTTGCCCCAATTCATGAAAAGCTCCGAGAAAATCATTTATGCTAGTATGACAATATTCAACGAAGGCTTGGGGATGAACCAATAATGAGGAGTGATCTTATTTGAATTAAAGGAACTAAAAGAGTAAGGGACAGACTTAAAATGACCATAGCAATTTTTAGTGAGAAAAGTCCTGCATAGTTTAGGTCTTGTTCCAAGTATGACTTCAAATAGATAATGAAGGACAAGAATCCATGTAGATGACCTCATTTAGGTGACCTTCCCCCCCCCCCCCTCATTTGTTGTTTTCCTTCCCTTTTGATATATTTGATTGGATCCATTTGATCAACCCTATTTAGGTAGGGTAAGGCCGAGTTGTTGTTATTGTATATGCTATGCCTATCATTTAAATCTTCATGACAGGAACCAATCCCATGGTCTTTTTTTTTGGTCATTCATGTCAAGGCCCCATATGCCACTAGGATAGCAGCCTCAAAGAGCAACTAGGGTTGGCATGCCGGCTACAATGGGTTGAAGGGAATACATGATATCACACATCCAATGGGATGGAGAGTTGAACATATGACTTCTCCCTAGGAGTTGGGTTAACGCCCCCTCCCCCCAATCTAGATGGGCTGAGAACAAACGTTCCAAAATACCAACTAGCAAAACGAGTTAAATTCGTTAACGATATGGTCATAGCTAGTTTGCCTCTTGAGCCAGATCATCATAACTGAGCCAATTAATCCGGATCATTCGGTTCTTCTAGATTTTTTTTTCTCTTTAATCTACTATTTTATTTGAGCGTCGTTGGCTAATGGCCAGCATACTGGGCACTAGTAGGGTCAATATCCTCATACTTTTACACACACCCACCCATTCACACAAATATACCATAGGGTTCGATTCCACAACCTTCTTCCCCCGGTGCAACTCTTCAATTCCAAGCTGCCACCACTAGGCTAAGCTAGTCTTCGGCCAGTTCTTCCAGACTCACATGGTAATTTCGGTAATTCCTTACAAAACCGATTGTATTTTCCGCCCCTGCCCCTCCACATTTCCCCAATTTGCGAGACCTTTTTTATATAATTCGAGGACCCCGAGAATTTCAACTTGGGACTCTTTTCTCTCTCCGTCTGGTATCTTTTAGTGAGCTTAGTGAGACGACGCCGCAGGGAACTATAAACTGTAAACATAATAAAAGACGAGGGAAGGGGTGGGAAAAGAGCCACTTCAAAGTCTCTCTCTCTCAACCTCTCTATCTGCGTCTGTTCAAAGCTCTCCGTTCAACCTCTAATGGAGAACTAGGGTTTACGAGCGGTCCTTGTGTGTGCTGTACTAGGGTTTTGGAGCTCTATTTGGAGGAGATTTTTGAGAGTGTCGAAGGCTTGAAGCTCTAAGAGAGCAACAGTTGTTGTTGGTGTTCATCCATGGCGGCTGAAAAGCTCAGGGATTTGAGTCAGCCGATCGATGTGGCTTTACTTGATGCCACTGTCGCGGCGTTCTATGGCACGGGATCTAAGGAGGAGGTGAGCTTATATAGTTATTTGTCTCAATTGTTTTGTTAATGGAATGAGGCTTTCGATCTCTTGCTTTGTCTCTGTATATAAGTACTGTTTCGGGAGACTTAGCGAGGTGTAAAGTTGTTTTGTACTTTTATTTTCTGTTGTTTCTGGAGTTGGATTTTATTATACTTGGTATTGTCTTTTTCATGTTTCTCCTAAAAATTGTTATTTTCCGGGAAAAATTTGAATGGTTTGCTGTCTTGGAATCTTTGGTTACATTCGGTCGTGCTTTCCCTACTGGAATTTTTCGTGTGTTTGGTTCTAGGAGGAGGAATGGAATTTTAGATCTTCCGTGGAGATGGAAGTTAGTGAAAGGTCAAGTCTTTGTGACTGCGGATGCCTTTATATGTCTTTTTTTCACTGGAAATCCTGTTTCTCATAACGACGTGAGGTTGAAGTACTGTATATACTTCTGAATATTGTTACTAAAAAGCTTGTTCCTTTGTACTAGTTTTGTCTCCTGGGGTTTTAATTTGTTTCAATATTTGGGTTTGATGATGAAAATATGCTTCTTCGTAAACATGGTCGTAGTAATTGTTGCGGACTCATTTTTCCTGAAACTCTATGGGAAATTAATTTCTCTTTTGTGATGCAAGTATTGGGAATTAATGATTTTAATTCTTTCTGGGTTATTGGGAATTGTATCATCTACCAAATGTGTTGGCAAATTATGTCCTTTTCTGTTTTGGTGGCAGAGGACAGCCGCGGACCAGATTTTGCGGGAGTTGCAAAACAACCCAGATATGTGGTTGCAAGTGGTTCACATTCTTCAAAACTCGCAAAACCTGAACACTAAGTTCTTTGCACTTCAGGTTGGTTTTATTCCACACTTTATTCTTTTATAGGATGAATCGATGGAAACTACACAATTATTATCTCAATGTGGTGGTTTTTCTTTTGTTAGGATTTTTTGCTATTTACATTGACTTGAGGTTTTAGGTTCAAAATCGATGTGAGACTGGGTCTTGCAGTTTGGAATAAGTCGAGAGCGATTTTTTCTCTCAATTACTATACAGTGTGCTAGGAAGAGTGAATGTGAGAATTGAAGAGGTGGTCTGTTGATGGAGAATAAAATTGATAGTTATTGATTGAATCCTTAGTGTGATCCTGGAATTCTTGATGAATTATTGGTTTCACTTCAGGAAATCAGAGTAATGAGATTTTGGATTCAATTCAAGAAATCTGAGTATTCTACATAGGGTACAGATGAGCCATACTAGTCAATCTGAAATGAAAATCAATTAACTGAAAATCCATTTAAACAACAAAAGAACATTGCAGATTGAATACAGTGGATAACAGATCAATAGCTGAAGGAAACAACCATAAACAGCTAGGTTCCTCAATCATTACTCTCAGATGGCATCATCCCTGAAGTCAATCTACTGACCTAAATCTTGTGTATGAGAGTAAACAACCAGAATATGATAGCTGCACCCAAGGTTTTAAGTATCTTAATGTATCCACCGATATTAATCGATACATATCTTATTTTTGAGGTACTGATATGATACGACACCAATATGGTACCTAAAAACTGTATTGGATTGATACGTGACTTAATATGGTTGATACTTAATTGATACACTCGATATATCTTTTATAAACTATATTACACGGTCAATGACTACAAAACACTTACCGAGAGTTCCGTTAGGCATTCTAATCAATTTTATTTTGGAAAAACAAACTTTATTCCTTACTTCTACTTGTAAAAGAGACTCTAGTAGTGTTGATTTCATCACCATTGGTGATGAATCAATCTGCAATCAAGGGTTGAAACCAGATTTGTGTGAGAACAGTTTCCTATCAAAATTCAGAATTTTTGGCTAAAAAATATTATTATTATTATTATTATTATTTTAAAAAAAAAAAAATTTTTTTTTTTTAAATTTTATTTTTTTTCAATGGATCACTAGCTTAGTGTGAAAATAAAAAAACCTTGTGGTTGAATCAAATCATGTTTGATTTGCAATGATGTGTGCGTCAAATTACATAAAAAACTCCAAGTAACCAATAAGTGCTAAATATCCTTACCTAACTCTTCTTGTAACTGCATCATCTTTCCCACTCTTAGTTTCTTTAATGAAATCGACTCAGTCAAGCTATATTGTGAACTCAAGATGCCTTTATAATCAACTTGATGTTGAGGTGGCACATATCTTGGGAAGGATGGTTGTACTGCGACCGTACGAATAAGAATAGTGGCTGGCTCATAGCTGGAGGAGAAAATTGTCACTTTCGAGGCATATTTGTTAGCACATGAGGAACATTAGATACATTCACCCTCCTTGTTTCACCTTGATAGTGTTTCGTGCATCATCGTAAAGAATACCAGCCTTGTGTTGCCATGGTCACCCATGGAGAACTCCCAATGTGCTAGGGGTTGACTAGGCAAGACATTCGGTAGTGAAGTGGCTCCACCTATAGTTTAATTATACAATTGCAACAATCTCTTTTCTAGCATTAGGCCCCAAACCTCGCACACAAACTTTCTTGAAAAGCTTCTTCCCTGATAGGTTAAGTGTTTGCACCAAGTTTGTGGAGACGAGTTTGGCTTCCACTCATGCGTTGACAATTGTATGGACCGCTGTTGAATCCTCATCATGTAGTAGAATACCTTTTCTCCGGAAGAGGAGAGCCTTTTACTAGTTCATTGGAGAAGTAAGGCTAGCTGAGTTAGATTCGACCTAATCCCCAAGACCATAGTTAGTGTCATCATTTGGATTAGGAGGACATGGCATATAAGTGTCCATGTCATACTCCTTGTCCATATTTGGTAACAACTTCCCAACCATGGTCAAGTAATGGCTTTTGTTGGAACACTTGTTTCTGAAGTGACCTTTCTCACTATAATTGCGACACAATGTTATTTAGCTACTCACTTCCCTTGGAGACCTTTGACTTCTTTTCTTCAATCTTATGGACTCAACTTTCCTTTCTTCAATCTTGGTTGTAGGCTTCTAAGCTGAAGATGTCTTGAGCATGTCCTTCAAGTAGCTATGCTTTTCTTCGGCTGTCTTAACATATGTAGCTGCTACATCATTTGATCTGAAATCTCCGTTAACAAGCTCTATGATGTTCTAATGGAGATCAAAGAAGGATTTGCTTGTGGTGGGCTTAAGAGAGAGAATAAGAGAAAAAGAAGGAGAATACAAGGGGCTGTTTCGGGACTGAACAGTAATGTGAATAGTGCTTTGGAAAAAAAATGAGAGGAGAGGAGAGGTATCAAGCTCCACTCAAAACCATAATTATCAAGGTGTCTCCTAGGCAAGGATTAAAGTATCAGTATCGGTCGTCGTATTGGTCAGTCAAAATTTAGATACATATCGGAGGGTATCGTATCATATCAGAGATACGTTAAGATACGCTAAAGATATGGACATAAATGGATAGGGAACACATTTTTATACACTTTTACATAAAAAACAGTTAAAGGAAGCTATATATAACATGTAGAATGCATAAATACTTAAGTAGAGGGTATCGTATTGATAGACAAATATATTGAGTTGAAAATATTCAAAATGATGAGGTTTCTTACAGTTTTTTCTTTCCTCATTGCCATTGCCATTGCCATTGCCATTGCCATTGCCATTGCCTCTGTGATGAGTGCTATGAAGAGTGTCGTGGTGGTTCAAATCCTTGGCTAGGGCCTTCTTCTTCAATAGGAGCAACTAAGATGATGTTCTTCATTTGTCGAATATAGACACAATATTTACCCTAGTCGAAATATTTATGGTAGTGGGTCTCTCATTCATTGTAGAATCTTCTATACTACTCAGGAGTGGCCAATGTTGGTCCTACATAAGTCCCATATCCATAGCCTGAAGAAGCACCTGAAGATACATTGTGTCAATGTCCGGATGAGGAACCAACGTGATCTGAACTTCTGTACTGCTCTAGATTGGCAAATGATTGTCCTGCATAAGTCCCATATCCATAGCCTGAAGAAGCATATGAAGATACATGGTGTCCATGTTCGGATGAGGAACCAATGGAATCTGAACTAATGCTCATTGACTCCATGCTACTCATCAATGCATGAGTAGAACCCGGATTGTGGGATCGCCTACCCCTTCGACTATAAGACTTTGGTTGTGTGTGAGCACCATGATGACTATCTTGGGTTGCATGTGTAAATGCAGCCTCCTCTGTGAAATGTATTGGTACATAAGTTTGGCCACCACCACCACCACCACCACCACCAACACCACCATCGTCATTGTCATCATCATCATTACCATCATCATTATCAACACCATCCTTGCCTTGATCATCATCATCACTACCTGGTTGAGTTACACTATATGTAGCACCTGATCTCGTCCTCCTAATATCACCATCATTGGAGCTATCATCATCCTCTTTCATAGCTGATGGTGCTTGGGTTTCATCATCAGCAATATTTTTAAAATCTTCATTTATATCTCTAATAAGGTCCTTTATAATAGGATCATGTGTGGTTTCTCGTCGATCTTCAGATAATTTGTCCAACACTAAAACATTTTTAGTCTCCTTAATCCATCCCCTAACTGGATCTTCCTCGTTGAGTATGTGGGTGATGTCAATTGGGTTGACATCAATATCATCCCTTGATTGATTTCTCCAATTCTAAATATTTCATCTTCAATTTCATGTTGTAGTGCACATACACTAGCTTCTCCAGCTTCTCATAACTCTGACGATTCCGAGGTTTGGTGTGTATCAATCCGAACGTACTCCAGTTACGTTCGCAGCCACTTGAGGATGCCGTGCATAATAATATTTTCATTGCGATTGGCCTGAAGTTTGGAGCGCTCCATCCATAGTTCATCCACCAATCAGCTGTACAAAGATACTTGCAACATTAGGAGTTTGAAATAATTTTGAAATACAAGGATAGCTGATTAAGCCTAAATTACCAGGGCGTTGTGTTCCTCTAGCATGGATAGCTAAATGATCAGCCATCCTATAAGTGGCCTCCCGAAAGTACTTCACCTATACATGTATTAATATATTAATATGCAACTCAATGTATTAAATATTAATCAATGATTCAATATGTAAGTTTAGTAGACTACTAACCTCTTCAACTGCATCTTTGGCCGAATCAATATTAGGAGTTAACTTGTTGATATATCCTTCAAAGATTCCATCAAATATTTCCTAAACCTTAAATTGTTTTTGTAGTGCAGATCCGGATTTAAATAATAGGCTGCGCATTGACATTGTTATATATTACTTATTTTTAACGATTAAGTATATTAAATTACTAATAAAGTCACTTATAAATTTAATTGAGAAAATACCTGCTAGATGAAGGTCTTGAACCAAATTATTATCCCACTGACGATTTATAATCTTCAAAAATGAGTTAAATGACTTTGGGTTCTCCTTTTCTATCTTTTGTTTGACAACTTCCATACAATGCACTATATTTCCCATCGTCTGTGCGTTATCACCATCAACTATTTTAAGTATCACAGATAGTGGGTGCATAGTCTTAGTAAATCGGTATATTCTTTTCCAAAACTTTGTTGAGGTGATTAGGTCTTGAATAACTTTTCCAATTTCAGTGTTTGCATATCTACTACTGAACCACTCATTAGAGGTGAATGACTTAACTAGCCCTTCCTTCCGTTTTTGAATACTATCAAGTGCAATATAATTTGCTGCAAACCTTGTTGCTGCGGGCCTCACCAAGTCACCTTTTGTATACTTTCTCATCAATACCAACACCCAGCTATGATTGTAGATGAAGCTCGTGATCATCTTGGCATCAGAGACCAATGTGTGCACTTTGTTCATTTCACCAATGTCGTTGAACATCAAATGAATACAATGTGCTGCACAAGGTGTCCAGTATAAGGTGGGATACTTCACCATAAGTAAAGTGCCAGCCTTTTTGAAATTGGAGGCATTATCAGTCACAACCTGGACAACATTATCTGGCCCAACTTCCTGAACAATACCATCCATTAATTTAAACAAATACATTGAGTCCTTGATATTTGAGGATGTGTTGAAAGACTTATGGAATATTGTTTTCCCATCACAATATATGAGAAAATTGATGATGGACATCCTTGTCGGTCCACTCCACCCATCACACATTATGGTCATTCCATATTCATGCCACTTGTATTTAAACTCTTTAATATATTCATCCACCTCTTTCACAATAGTATCTAAGTATGGCTCTACAATTTCATGTGGTGGGTGGCTTCACATTTTTCCCACATGTCTAAATCTCCTTGACCATAGCCTTGAAATACGGATCTTTAGCTTTGTGAGGTGGAATCATAGAACTGCAGAACCACCTAGAGATTGCTTTCCCAATTTTCTTACTCAGTGTTTTTGGTTGGAAAGCCTCTTCAATCCTTTGTTGCCCTTCGTCATGATGTTTGTATGTTGCATCTCTCATATCTCTAATTTCTGGGCTCCTTTTGCCTTTACCTCTACCACTGGAGGCAAATTCGTCAAACATACCCTTCATAGTGCCTCCAATATCTACACTTGGACGACTTCTAGAGCCAGAACCTTGTTTATAAATTATCGGGCTACCACGCCTAGGTCCTACTGATTGATTTCTTCTCAGATGTTCTGCTATCCATTATTTTTCTTTTGCTTCCTCCTTTGAAATACGCATCGCTCGTGCAAGCTGTTGATCTTCATCCTCTGCCTGCATATCGGATCCTTCATAATCCTCATGATCCCTTAGATTCTTAACCAATCTATCATCTTCTTCAACAATTTTTTTGCTTTATCTCTACTTCCCCTTAAGGGCTTGCTCATTGCTTTGCTTATTTCATCTGGGCATTTGGTAAATTTTGCAACATTAGAAAATCCTCTAGCCAAATGTTGTTTATGTCTGGTAATTCCACCTCTTAGGTGGATAGTATCACAATAATTGCATTTTGTACACAACCTATTGCCTTGTACTTTCTCGGTTGTAGCCCATCCAATATCCCTAGACCGTTCTTTAGGCGCTATCTTCCTACAAAGATACATAATAAAACTTAATATGCATATTTATTAATTTAGTATTTAGTAAATAATAGCATTTTTTTAGAAACTAAAATGAGATGCATCCAAAGAAAAAAAAAAAGAATTTTTTGTATTTTTCCAAATTTACATAAACTTGAAATGCACACTTTTTTTGGAAAAAATTGTGTATCTAATTTCACATCATGGTCATTGGCCAAGTAAATTATATATTTTTTTTAAACTAAAATGAATTGAATTTTCTAAAAAATTGTATTTTTTTAGTATTTTTCTTAATTTTCGAAATAAAAAAATTAAAAATAAAAACTATTTAGAAAAATTAAATTTTTTATAGAAGTTGTAGATTAATTGTCTTTAAAGAACATATAAAAAATTAACATAGTGTGGACTAATATATTTGAGTAGATCTAAGAAATAAAAAAAAAAATTGAATTCCTCACTTTTTTGGGGAAAAATGTGGGTTTTATTTGAATTCATGTATTTA
This sequence comes from Macadamia integrifolia, assembly GCF_013358625.1. Taxonomy (NCBI): domain Eukaryota; kingdom Viridiplantae; phylum Streptophyta; class Magnoliopsida; order Proteales; family Proteaceae; genus Macadamia; species Macadamia integrifolia. Next base: position 34,460,558 of record NC_056565.1, on the reverse strand, counting down.
GTAATTATAAGTTGTGACATTATTTTTAAGAGTTGAATGAACTAAATTTTCTAAAATTTTTTTAATTAATTTCGGAATAAAAAATAAAAAAAAATACATTTTTTTGGAGAAAAATCAAAATTTTCCATGAAGTTATAGAACACTTGTTTTTACATAACATATAAAAATCTTAACATTTTTAACCATTGAGCATGAGTAGATCTAAGAAATTTGCAAAAAAATTGAAACCCTCATTTTCTTTTGAAAAAAGTGTGTGAATCCTTATAAATCCATTGATTTCATGTAATAATGATGCACAAAATGTGATGCTAAGTATGATGAGCCTTGGATTTGTAAAAAAACTTGAAAATCTGAGGTTAAAGTTGAAAAAAGTGAGTAAAGATTCAAGAACTTACTATTCAAGACTTTCAAGTTCAAGGTTCTTCTTGGACTATGCTTCTCCTTGTTTGAACCATTCACTTCTACAATGTTTCCTTCAATCTACCATTTGGAGTCTCCAAAAAGGTGTGTGAATCAAAGGGGAAGAAAGAAGAGAAATGTGGAAAATTGTTGGTAAATGGTAAGAGAGTTTGAAGTGTTTGTTTCAAACAAAAAAGGCACATTCCACACTTAAGTGGCTGTATCGTACCGTATCGGTACGGTACGGTACGATACAGTGCGATACTTACCGATACGTATCGATACTCATTGGAATTTTTAAGTTTTTCAAAAGTTCGTATCGTAGAGTATCGTACGTATCGGTCCGATACGGTATGGCACGATACAATACTACTGATACACCGATACACAAAGAGAGTCCAAAAATTCTCTGTAGCATATCGGTATGTATCGTGCCGATGCCTACCGATACTGATATGTATCGACTGATACGGTACGATACGCACCGATACTTAAAACCCTGCTTCTAGGTGACGACTAGGCGACTAGGCGTCCAGGCGGCCTAGTTGGGGTTTGGGCGACTATTGCCTTACTGTAAGACGCAATACTTATTTATGTCAAATGTCATATTCTTTGAATTAAGATATTATCCATTAATAAAAATATCTCCCTATTTGAATCCAATAAAAATAGTTTAAAAATCAAATTCCAAAAAGATAAAAAGTCAACCCTCCAATCCAAGAACATTTTTTTTTTTTTTTTTTTGTAAGGTGATTTTCAACTTTCAAGTGTTTGGTTTTTCTCAATCCTGCAAATTTCATAAATTTTATAATGGTAAAACATTGCTAAAAACTAAAAGTGCGGTAAAATAATCTTTTGTTTTGATGTCCATAAGATTATTTTCGTTCAGGCGATTTTAACAGCATTCGTGTATTGTAAAATAAGTTTGACTGAAACATAACTTTGTCATTACGACTTAGATTTAAGTAATCATAGACTTGATGGAAAGCTGGTTTTGTGCTCTACCTAATACAATAAGTCTCATGTAAAAATAAAATCATTTGACTAGCCAAACTTATTAGAGAACAAGAGCATTTAATTAAATGTTGATTTTTGATGACTTGATGTGGCGTACTATTGATTTTTGATGAAATGATGTGGCTTAATGTTGATTTTTGATGATTGATGTGGCTTAATGTTGATTTTTGGTGATACTAGATATATGTAGCATATTAAAGAATGTTAGAAGAAAAGGTAAAATAAAAAAATAACACTTGGGCGACTTAGGCGGTTTGGCAACGCCTAGGGTGACTTGTTGCCTAAGCGTTTGGACAACCCTCTGCTGCCTTGGTTTGCCATGGCACTGTGATAACTATGCTTAAAACTAAACCTTAACTTATTCCATTATATCAATCGTTGAGTTAGGCGATAAGCCTATATAACTTTATAAAGACTCAAAGCATGAAATAAAAATAGAAACAAAAACTGCCCCAATCTCCCATTTGCAACCTATATGGGAGGTTTCCTAAACTACCTAAAAAACTGAAATTAAAAACTACTCAAGAACAAAACAAATTAGAAAGGGAACTAGCTAAAAGGAAACTGACCTAAACAAGACTAGATTTATAGGAACCTACGCCGGCCCCACTATTACAATATAATGATATAATAACAAAATAATAAAAATAAGGAAATAAAGAAAGTGAGAGGATGATGTTGCCCAAAAAATCAAAATAGGATGGATGAAGTGGAGATGTGCATCCTAGTGCTGTGTGACTTGTGTATTCCTTTAAAGCTTAAAGGAAAATTTATTAGTACTGTCATATGACTGCCTATGATGTATAGTGAGGAATGTTGGGCAGTTAAGAACTGCCATATAGATAAACTAAGTGTAGCGGAGATGAGGATGTTGAGATGGATGTGTGGTAAAACTATGAAGGATTAAGTAAGGAATGACCATATTAGAGTTGAGTTGGGAGTAACTTCGATACATAATATACATGAGAGTTGTTTGAGGTGGCATGACCATGTTCCGTGGAGGCCATGAACAACCATAACCAGATCGCGTGTCTTGTTCAAGATGTTGATTCTTTGCTTTGAAGCTCAATTCGAAGCATGGCCCTGGGTTGGGAGCAAGAAGTATTGGATATGTTTATTACTTCTCTCCTCAAACCTCTAGTAATACCATTGTTTTTTTCTCTTAGAATCATCGAATGCTTCTTCCCTTTCAAGATGATCAACATAGCCCTCTCTAGGAAAAGAAAAAGTGAAGCTCTTTGCCCGCCCTTCCTCCCTCACAAAAAGTATTTTTACGCGGTATACTCGCGAGCTGCCTTTTATCCATCTTTTTCTAGTGCGATCCTTTGTAGGAACTACCTGTAATGAAGAACTTGCAAAATGGATCTGTTTATCATAAAGAGATTCCTTGTTCCTGATCCTGCTTCACCTTAATTATTATTTGAACAAAAAGATCGCAATAAACTTTTGGTAAAAGTTATGTCTTGGTCCGAGTGAGGATAGTATTTCTCTTCTACATGTTCATAGAGTTTTTGAAAAAATCCAAACATCATAGAGATAGATATAGAGGTAGGAATTTATCGAATGAACTACACTCCTTTGTACATGTCAGGAGTCCATTGATGAGAAGTGTTGGGAAAGCTTGAACTCAATTTCCTACAGTGATGAATATAAGTGCAATTGAAATTCCTAGGGAGTTATACATTTGTGTATTGGTAAGACCATTCACTTTCTTGAAGCTCGATCTCTCCCCTAATTGCCATTGCTCTTTGATAGTAGCTAGTCATCCCACCATGAACCATCATAACCAGTGAACTTTGTGAGAATGAGCTCGCACATCTTATCATCTGGAAAGGATTTGTAGGCAGAGTTCCTCTCGAATTTGGTCAGCCAATCGAGAAAATCCTTGTGTTCCTTCTCACTGTTGAACTTTGGAACTTCGACCTTGATGCTGTAATCCTTGTCTAAGAACTGTCATGTGACATCTTGGGGTATAACGAGCTCGGTTGCTGTCTCGGGTGTGTATCTGTAAGCCGTAGAGTTCCAAACTGTGGAACTGGTGTTGTCAGTCCTGCATCAATCACTCCTGTCAAATCTTCTCACAAAGGCAAGAATCTCAGCGAAGGTCTTACGAGTTTGTTCCCGCTCAGGCAAGGTCTTGCCATTAATTCGTCAATTTTTCAATTTAATCCCTTCCTGTTTTTCTTGTAATTTCTTGTCCAACTTGTGGAGCTCAGGGTTGGTGGTGTGAGAGGGTCTTGACATGGTTAATAGACTGCAAGAATTTCAGTTCTGATACCAATTAATGCAACATAGGTGTCCAAAACCTGGATGTAGGTTGCTTTGGGCTCACCAAAGTGAAATAATTCCAAATATCAAATAGCAATGGCAATTATGTAATTTCTTATAACAGTTTAGGGCCCTCTTGGATGGAACAAAGGACCGTGGTTAATGTTGTCCTTGTAATTTATAAAACTAGCCTTCTATTACCTTTTAACGGCCACAAATCCAGGGGTAAATTTGCTTGGTTGTAGGTGAGAGAACTCAAATGAAACATATAGATTCTGAATGGTCTTGAGATTTTAGGTGGTTTCGCAAATCCATTAAACTACCAAATCTAATTGATAGGTACCCAAAACTGATAATAGAGAAATCAAATGAAACACTACAAGTGATATTGGGCGGTGATTTAGAATCTGTCCTGGTTGCAGGTTGTGATTCTCATAACTGCATAAGATATTAACTCCAAGTTTTGTAAGCTGAATCACCCTATGGAGTATTTCCAATATACTAAATCTCAAGGTGAAAGGACCATGGCCAAGGGATATCAAAACCAATATGGTGGGCTTTAAACACCTCCAGATCAGAAACAACAGTAGCAAACCAAGATAACAAGGAAAACAGTGGAGAGAATAATGAGCAACTAAAAAGGATAGAAGAGAGGACTGAGTGAGAGATTAACCAGGGACAGAGGTGGAATATTCAGAAACAGAAAAATGGGATGAACCATGGCTGGTCTGTCACCTGTCCACGCTATTCACCACAGCACACTCAAATTTAATTTTTTTTCAATCGTTCAATTCCATGTCATAACTCGATGATTGGTTACAGGTGGGTGGTGGTGCAGGGGAGAGGAGGCCCAGTTAAGCTAAGATTCAGTAAATTGCAAATCATTCTCCAGGTTTAATATAGAATCGAGGTCCAAATTTTGTAGATGTTCTTGCAGGACCATGGTCTGCTTTTATCAAGTCCACCCAGGTCAATTCTAAATTTTATGCAGACTCAGCCCATCCAGCCACCAATAGCATCAAAGTTTATGTGTTACTACTTAGTGTGCATATGTTAAGGTTTTGGCACGTGTAGGGACACCATATCTCAAACCTAGACAACAACTAACTCTATCACAATAACTTAACATGCAAGAGAGTGTGATGCAGAATCGATGTTGTTGAACCGGGTTGACCCTTCAGGCAATCTCAATCAAGGCGAACCGGATCCAATTTGATTTTTGGGTAGTTCTTAGTCAATTAGGGAGTTACCGGTTTAAGTTTATTTTGTTTCTAATTTCATTAGTTAGAATTTAGGAAGCAAATTAAGAGTTGCTAATTTAATTTTAGATTTTTATTAGGCAAGTTTAATTTCAGTTTACTATATAATGGCATGTAACCGATGGGTATAGTAGTGTTGAATTGAATTGAATTTTGGATTGAAACCTTGGTGGTTCCAATTGGTCGTATGACCTTCTTCCCCCTTATGCGAATTCTTCTCTTCTCCCTCCAACTCTAATTTCTCTTCTTTCTTCTCTAAGGCCCTCCTCGCATCAGAGTGCTAAACCTACATGGAAAGGGATTTTATGGTTTTTGTCTTTGAGTTTATCATGTTTATCATAAATGTTCAAGATACAGAAGATTAAATCTAGAAAATTGTAGGAATCACAATAATATATGCATATCATATGGAAGTTTCCTCCTAATCTCAACTACAATGCAAATTCCAAAGCTAGCCTCAAGTTATCAGCAGAGATCAAAGTATTGATGTAGACTAAGTTTATTCATTTTGTTATGCTCCCTAAATACTGTCTGTGAGAAGTTATAGAACCCACTTCTTAGTCACTGCATCAACCATATTTTGTGGTATTTAGAGGGAAGAAATCAAACAATCTCTACAGATGCAATGTCCTATTGATGAGGTGTCTTGGCTCCCTCAGATCTATTAATGCCAACTTCATAGTAGGTTCGTAGACATTCAGGTCCACCAAATCATCAACAACATTCAGGTTACCAGATTGTCTGAAATCTATTAATGTTTGCTCTAACAATCAGATTATAATTGGAACAACCTAACTCCTACATCCTACAACTCCGTTGTCATCCAATCATTATTGAAAATATCCCAATTACATATATTTCCCCAAAATAAATAGATAAATAATTGCTAAATATCCCTTTCTAACCACGCTTCACAACTTGGGGAGTAAATCTGAATAATTTTAGTGCGTAATCTTTTTCAATAACCTGGAAGATGGTGACTCCTCATAGAGATATTAGGACTTTGGGCTTCCAAGTGCTAATTGAAATTGGGGATTGATTTCCAGTTCATCTATATGGCGCCTGAATTCAAAGAATATTGAATATATATATATATATATATTTTTTGTACAGGTTCTGGAAGGTGTCATCAAATACAGATGGAATGCCTTGCCAGTTGAACAACGAGATGGAATGAAAAATTACATATCAGAGGTCATTGTGCAGGTACATGCTTTACTGTAATATTTTCCAATTTCGGAGAAAGTCTAAAATCAATTGTTCTGTATTTATGTTTCACATGATGTACGTGTATTTACGTCTGTGGTTGATGTTGCTTCTCATAAAGCTTTCGAGTAATGAGGCCTCTTTTCGGCGGGAAAGGCTTTATGTCAATAAACTCAATATCATTTTGGTCCAGGTAATGTCCATTCTGGTTTCTTCTCTATCTGTGTATGTGTATGTGTTTGTGTGTGTGTGTGTGTGTGTATATTTCTACATAAAAAAAAAAGGCTCTCTCTTCCAGACATTATTATGCATTCAGATCAGCTGGCTCAGTTGGACCCTTTAATACATTTTGCTCCTTGCATTTGGAATTGCTCATCAATGTGGTTTACATCATGTATGCCATCTGAAAATGCAGATTTTGAAACATGAGTGGCCAGCCAGATGGCGAAGCTTTATCCCCGATCTTGTTTCTGCAGCAAAGACTAGTGAAACCATATGTGAGAACTGTATGGCTATATTAAAGGTAATTGTTCCTTATTCTTGCAAAGACTAGGAAAACCATATGTGAGAACTTTATGGCTATACTAAAGGTTATTACCCCATGTTTTATTTGGATGGTATATAAGCATATTAGGATGAAATGGTCTTCTGCTTTGCAGCTTTTAAGTGAAGAAGTTTTTGATTTCTCTAGAGGGGAGATGACTCAACAAAAGATCAAAGAACTCAAACAGTCTTTAAACAGGTAAATGTGCTGATGCCCTTGAAATGCTCTGTAATTAGTCATGTAATGTGTTCGTCATGGAGGATGCTGATGCTTGCCTGATATGTCAAAAATCAATCAATTGCTAGCTTGGGTTGCCATTTTTCTTTCACAACAAACAATATTGCTGTCTTTAGGAGTTGTTTTATGTGATGTACTTGTTGCTTGCTTTCAGCTATCTGTGATTAAATACAGCTTAAAGTATAATTACCCCTGGTTTTGAAGCCGAAATTTTGCTGAAATTACTGAAATGTATTGGTTTTGCAAGAAATTGAAACGAAATGACTATCGAAATTTATTGAAGTTTCACCAAAATATTTTGATTTTGGCAGAGGATGAAATGGTGGGAAATCTGAAATTATGAACCTTGTAATTACCTGCTTCAAACATCGTTGTGTCATATCCTTTGTAGAACTTAGTTTGGAAGAATTATAAGTGTAGCTCCTTTGTGCTGAAAATGGTTCTCTGATCCCTACTCTGCCTTATTACCCTGGAAGTGCTGATGACTGATGTTGCTTGAAATTGAGGCTGTCCCAATTTGAAATCTAGATATTCTTTCTAAAGCTGAACTATGTGAATTTTCTGCTTCATGCATACTTATTTGCTGCATCCAGTAATAAACCAATTTCTTCCCTAGATCTTCTTATTTGTTGGTGGAAACTAGCCAATGAGGGGCTCCAAGCGAGTATTTGTACGTTGATCCATTCAATTATGTGAATTTCTTTTTTGCTATTGGTTTTTCATTTTTGTACCCCGTTCTGTTGTCTTTCTATTTTGTTTTGGTTCTCTTTTTGGTACTCTGTTCTGTGGTTTTTACAATGTATATGCTACTTAGTCTTTCCTCCCATGCTGGGATTTCTTGCTTTTCTTAATAATGTTGTTTACTTCACAAGCAGTTCTCAGGATCTAGGGATCTTCTGATCCTATTTGAATAGCAATGCTACCACTTTCCTTCTTGTTAGTTTAGTCTCTGAACATACCATCTGAACTAGAGATATTAAAGGGTGAAGATCATGCAAGGTGTTAAGGCCTAATTGTGCCCCACAAGGCAAGCATGAGGTACCTATTGTTTGATACATTATCTTTGGGATAAATTTTCTCATATTTCCAATTTTGCCATCCCCTCCCCCCATTCGACGATCTCTCTCACCCCCAAAGTCATTGAGTTCGCATGGTGGAGTGCTGCTTGTGAATGTAGGTTGGGGTTCTAGCCTTCCACTCGACTAGTTGCAATTGAGTCCACCTGCCTGAGTGGGAAGCTAGTGTTGGATCGTCCCTGATCTTGATTGGAAATGGAGGAAGTCCCTCGGGATTGAAATCGAAGTGGAGGTGGTCGTTGAAGGGGCTGTTGAGGAGGGTACTGGACCCTTGGAGCAAGCGTGTGCAGAAGTGGAATATGGCGTTTGTGCTGGCATGTGGGATGGCACTGGCCGTAGACTCTCTTTGCTATGTGATATCCATAGGGAGAGATGGTGTCCCTACCTCTACATGGATGGTGGGTGGGCCCGGGTTGCCATCTTGACATTGCTACAAACGCTCGTGGATCTGGTGCACCTTTGTGACTTCCGGCTTGAATTTCTTGTCAGGTGTCACTTGTGTCTAGAGAATCCCTGGTGGGCTGTGGCAAGCTTACCTGGGAACCTTGTGCCATTGCTTCTCACCACCTTTGCTCCCATAAGGGCTTTTGGTTTGACATCATTCTCCCTGTCCCTTAGGTGGGGTAACAATGTCAGTCACACTGGGTCTCACCCAATTCAATCTTGACCTCGTAATTAATCAAATTCTTGAAAAATGTTTGTGTGTTGGGTTCAATTGCGATGGAAGGAAGAGAGAGAACTGCATTAATCATTCTCTTTCAATTCTATTCTTCTGCTGCCCCTCCCCTCGTTATTCTTGAAGCTAATCTCCACCTTTTGCTACTCCGTTGCACTCCGCACTGTACCAGAAATTGCTATAATCATCTTCATCTCAATTGAATAAAGAAGGGTATGGATGTAATCAACCCCAGTAAGGACTATTGATGGGCTCCAAATGTTATGATCAGAGTTTACAACTGAGAAATATACACAGATTAGGTCAAAACTTAGATAATTTGTAATTCACAAATTAGGACCCAGTTGAGCCTGAATTTTGGGTCGAATGGAGATCATATAGAGGCAACCAAAGTACCTAACCCTCAAAATATGAACAACTTCTGATGGCTGGATTGAGAGTTATGTTGTTGGCAAGGAAAAAGAAACTTTTGGATGATTTCGAGTAGCAGAAGCTGCAGGTCTGAGATGAATTCAATCTTCTGGTCGAAGGTGACTTCCAAGTGGTCCAAAGGATCCCAAAAGATGTGCTTCAATAAATATAAACAGGAGGGAGATCTAGGTTGCAACTTGCAGCCAAAAAATTCGGTTTTCAGGCTGTGCCGTAGGTCGACTCTGGTTCTGATTCTCAACACTCAAATGATTGTTGATGATGATTCTTCAAAATGGCTTCAGTAGATCTTATTCGATAATCTTAATACTCATGTGATAAAGTAACAAATAAAAGATAAACAGAAGTGATGGAAAATGGGAAGGGGAAGAAGAAGAATGAAGTGGATCAGGCCTCTCACTCTCCTTGGGCCTCTCACACCTCAAATAAGTTTGGGCATCCCACCCCTCAGTCAACCCTCTTGGCCATGGAAGAAAAATCTTCAAATTTCATTACTTAAATCTTCCTCTAAGGCTTACAATCGGTTACATTATATAGGCTTGATAGCCTTGTACTAATTTTATTCTTGGATGAATAAAAATATCATTACCAAAAGGGAGAAAAAGAATATACAAGGGGGGAGAGGGGGAAGGGGGAGGAGAGAAGGGTAGAGCCCAGCCAAGGAGAAAGAACGAGAACTAGGCTATCACATCAGAACCCAAAATATGGAGGGGGAACTACAAAAGGGGGGGACTAAGCAAGGGGGAGATGATGGAGGAGGGGAGACCCCTTGAAGCAACAATGAGCTTGTTCTTTGGGGTGTCTCTATCAGAACGGTGGCGAAGGCAACCATGCTTGGAGCTAACATTGAAGTAGAGATGGCTTTCCAAATCTTATCATAAGAGCGGGAATTGGAAGTCCATCAACGAAGATTTTGCTTCATCCAAAGATGGTTGATTGTAGCGTAGAAGGCAAGCTTTCCGGTAGTGTCGCGAATGGAGGATCCACCAAACGTCATATCGACCCAGATCCATTATTGGCTCAAGGGGAGAGGGCATTTGCTGGAGGGCCAGTAAGATTTAAGGACCTTTTTCCAGATGGAAGAGCAAAAGGGGCAAGAGAAAAAAGGTGGTCAGAGTCTTTAGTGCCATTCCAGCAAAAGCAACAGGAGGGGGAGACTGGAATGTGCCTAGAGATAAGGGAGATCTGAGTCGAGAGATAGAGATTGCATGCCAGACAGTAAAGCTATGGTGAGCCATGTGGCCTTTGGACCCAATGATATTGCACAGGGAACAGTTGGGCTAATGGTACTGGAATCGTTCTAAGCAGATGGCAGTAGTGAAAATCACCGAGGTAGAGGGGAGCTAATAGATCTTGTCATCTCTCTCATGATGACCCGAAGGGATGGAGGACCAGGGGTTTGAGAGGGGGGAGTTGAGAGAGGAGGGGTCCAGGAGCTAGTGGAGAGAATGGAATCAATAGTGGCGGATCTAGGGATACCAGAAGAATAGATAATTCTAGGAGTGATCAAGTGACAGAGGATGCCAAGGGTCAAGCCAGAGAGAGGTCGAGGATCGATTGCCAATGGAGTAGGAGGTAACAAAGAGGGCTATAGATTTGGATTTAAGAATGCCATGCAAAATCCAAAAGGAATTGAGGGAGGGGGAGGCCGTCCGAAGGGAGTCTTGCTTGAGTATGTAGGAATAAACCCAGGAAACCTAGATGCTCTTATGCTTAGTGATGATCTTCCAAATGAGCTTAAGGATGGAAGCATAAATGACATCTGAGATTTTGCGAAGGCCCAAGCCTCCCTCGGATTTGGGAAGACAGACTTTGTCCTAACAGATGGGCAAGAGGAAACAGGAGGAGTCCAAACCTATCCAGAGGAAAGAAGAGAGGAAGGTGTTGATAGATTTGGAGGTGGCAGAGGGACGAGAAAAAACTCCAGACCAATGGAGATATAATGATTGGAGGACCGATTTAATAAGAATCAGACGGCCGGCATAGGAGAGGAGCTTCCTTTTCCAAAGTTGGAGCCTTTTCCTGATTTGGTCGAGTAAGGGGGAGCAATGATGGTCAGAGAGCCTGCAGGAAATGAGAGGCAGACCAAGGTATTTGACTGGGAGGAAGCAAGAAGAGAGGAGGGTGTTGATGGATTTGGAGGTGGCAGAGGGAAGAGAGAAAACTCCAGACCAATGGAGATATAATGAGTGGAGGACTGATCTAATAAAAATCAGACGGCCGGCATAGGAGAGGAGCTTCCTTTTCCAAACCTGGAGCCTTCCTGATTTGGTCGAGCAAGGAGGAGCAATGATGGTTAGAGAGCCTGGAGGAAATGAGTGGCAGACCAAGGTACTTGACTGGGAGGGAGCCCAGGGAGAAGCCAGTAAGCGGGAGGAGCCTAGCTTGGCTAGAAGGGGGGACACCGGAAAGGAAGAGGTTTGATTTGAGGAGGTTAATCCGCAAACCTGAAAGGGATGCAAAAAGGCGAAGAGAGGACATGATAGCGGAGATAGAAAAGTGGTCTACCTTGGAGAAGATCATGAGATCATTAGCATAGGCAAGGTGGGTAAATATGTGAGATTTGCATTTGGGAATAGGATAGATGAGACCGCGGTTTGTGGAGGATTGGATGGATCTGGAAAGAACCTCGAGAGCCAGGGAGAAGAGAAAAGGCGAAAGAGGACAGCCTTTCCTGTAGGGGTGTTAATCCCAAGCTTGCATCGGTTGGACTGACCAGGCCCGACTGTTCATAGACTGGCTCGACATGCACTGATTAGTAAACGTGTCGGGCTTAAGGCTGGCCTGTTTATAAATAGGTAGTACATGGTGCAAGGGGTAAGCCCATCGAGCGTCCAACCGGCTCGGCCCGTTTACAAGCCCGACTTGGCCCGACAAGTTTAGCACGTCTGTTTATATGTATATTTTGATTTTTTTAATAGAATATGGTATATATTGATATTGTTATCAATTATTGAATGTAATTAAGTGTAATGTATTTTATAAATTATTGATGATTTAAGAAAATATATTAAAGTATCTTAAATCTAGACAATTGAAGACCGTTTAAAGCCCTTTTAAGGCTTTATTGGTACATTACCCGGTTTATCGCCCGATTATAGCCCGATTAGGAGAAGCCCAGTTAAAGCCTGGAACCCGACCGAGCCCAACATGAGACTGACCGAGACCGACTCAATCCTTAAATAGGTAGGTCGCAGTCCAAGGGTATAGGCCTGCCAGGCCCAGCCCGACCAATTGACACCCCTACTTGCTTGATACCCATAGAGGAGGAGAAGTAACTAGCTAGACTCCGATTCACGAGCACAGAGGAGGGGGATGAAATGCAGGAAAAGATCCAGTTTACACATCTTTTTTTTTGGGGGGGGGAGGACATCTAGGTAAGGACTGAGGAGACAAAATCCCATTGAATGGAGTCAAAGGCTTTGTGGATGACAACTTTGCCTTGTACAAATTGGTAAGTAATGAATTAGGAAACAATTGAAATAGGAAACTGACAACTAAAACATTCCTAAACTAATTACTTGTCTAAGACCTAAAAAGGAAACAAGTAACCAAATAAACTCTTAACAGCTGTAGGAATTGATGAGGGCTTTTTTCTTGCTGCTTGAGTCTCACAAAGAGACAAAATTACAGCTCGTCTCTTCAATTGATTGGACGGGCTTTAGGGCTTCTAGTGGCTGATCAAAACATGGTTCTAAATCACAGGTTTCGACCTTGGTCGAAATTTCCGAAACATAGTCGAAACCCAGTATTTTGTTTGGGCTATTTCTAGAAATTTGGGTTGAATTTTCTGATACTTGCAAATCTCAGGGTGGGTTGAAAACATCGAACCGAAATTTCCAAAGTTTAAAACTATGGATCAAAATAGGAAGCAAATTTTCGCTTGACAACCTTTCTGCCCATAACAAGGACCACCCCATGCTAGCTGGAATAGCAGCCAATAAGGAGCTGCTCAATAGGCTGGACAGGTTGAGATATGGCCCAACTTTGGGGCCAGCCTTGACAAAACTTTGAGCCATCTTTATGGACTAGATCTATATCAAGGCGTGCAGAGGGGCTGCGGGCTGTGGCCCTCAAGGGGCTTCAGTGCTGTGGTTAAACTGAAGACGCTGCCATGGGTTCTGAACGGAAGACTTGAGGATTCTGTTTATTCGAGGACGACAAAGCCAACAGAGGTTGGATCGATAGCTGTGATCGTAGCCCCACCACAATTCAACACCCCTGTGCATCAAGCTTTGCTACTCCCATTCGTTGTCCTTTATAATCCCAATCGTTATCTCCATTGCTCCTACAACTACAGCCTTCCACAATCCCTACAACTCATCATAGCCTTTCACAACCCTTGCAACGCTATGTTACCCTGCAACCTACCTTCTCCAACCCCATCCTCAGCACACCCTCTGCAACCCCCTGCAACTCATAACCCACCTTCCATAAACTCCGCGCCCCATCTGCGCTTCCCAGCCTCTGAAAACCCCTACCTTGGAAATTCCCTGAAAGCTCCATCTGCGTTCCCCACCCTGTAAACCTTCCACTCATAACCCTCTGATGTAAGGCTGATTACAGGTGCAACCGACCCCGGTAGATGATAATAGGAGAATCCATCAATCACTGACAACAGTTTCAGATTCGGCAATAATTCTGGAATTTAAAGAAACTACAGGTCAAATATGAAAGATTGAATCACAAACCAACCCAAGGTTGGGGCCCAAAAGCTGGTCAAACCTCCCTCTAAGTGTGATGAACAAGACCCCAAAATATGGGCAGAAACTGATCCCAGAACAGGAAGTTTCGATGATCAACAGTCTGTCCAGAAAACTCCTCCAAAGGCTGGTGCAGGGTAGTTTTGTTTTCTTCTAATCAACTGAAGTTGTTGGCCTTGTTACAAACTCAACAATGCACTAACAAGTAACAACCTCACAACTACTCAACAAACATAACACAAAAATAATGAAAGAAACAGAAATCGATGAAGGGAAGAGAAAGGGGGGGGGGGAAGAAAGGTAGTTTGGTTCACACCTCTCACCTTCCCCTGGGTGTCTCACCCTCTCAATTTCTTGGGCATCTCACCCTCTCAACTTGACTGTCTCAGCCATATAGAAAACTCTCAAACTTTCATTAACCATACCTGTGTAAAAATTGCAATCGATTGGCTTGTTTATAAAGACTTCAATGCTGATTACGATTTAGAAAGTGCTAAATTAGGAAAAAAAAAAAATTGAAATAGAACTACTAACAAAACTTCCTAACCTCCATACTAGCTGACGAAGAAAGACGCATAAATAGAAACTAAACTAAGTCTCAATTTTTGTCTAACAAGGAAACCTAAAAGAGGATACAAATAACCAATCAAAACCTAGCTACTGTAGAGATTGATGGACATCTCTTTCTCGCTGCATAAGTCATTCAAAGGGGCATGAAATACAGCTCAGCGATGTGAGCTGCTGGATTCTTCTAGAAGGCTGGTTCAAGCTCATTGACAGCTGGCTGATTTGGGCAAAATCTGGGCTAGATGTACTTGTTCGATGGAGAAACAAAACCTTCATAAAGGGTTGGCTCAATGGGCTGAAAGATGTCCCAGGTTTTGGACCAGTTTTGAATAAAGTGTGCCCCCATCTTGCAAACTTGATCTACATCACCTTCCACCACTAACCTCCACTGCAAACCGCTGCAAGCCTTTGACTGCTGCAAACCTTCTGCCTCCACTGAGTTTCGCTGTTGAAACTTGAAATGTAGTCTCTCGCATAGCAGCAGGGTGTTGTTAAAGGTAAAATAACGACTATAAACATATTTTTAATTGTTGTTCACCATGTGCTCATTAGAGCAGCGTGAAATTGGTTGAAAACAATTTCAATTTTGAAATTGAAATATCTTCTTAGCTATTTCATGATTTCAGTTTCTCATAAATAAGGTGAAAATAGGATTCCAAACACCTCAATTTCTATTTATGCCTCATGAAATTAAATATTAATCACACCAAAATAGCCCTTGAAGGAAAGAAATGAAGGAAGTGAGGCTTTATGTGTATTAGATGCCTGGTGTTGGTTACCCTGGAGGTTTCTTTTTTGCCTCTCTTTGGGTTTCTGTTTTGGTTGGGGGTCGGGAGTTGAACTTATTCCTGACAATTGATTTTATTTTGATCAACATTTTATTTTAGGAATTTACTATTTGGGAGTGATTATCAACTTGGAATTGCATCATCTTGCAATTAATTGTGAATAGTTAAGCTTTGCCAATATGCTAGTTTTCTTTGTTTGCGGCTCTCAAGTTATAATTGCATGACTACTCTTCTGTATCTCTGTTTATTTCCCTCTGTTTTGAATGCTTCCTAGTTGAAATGAAGCTTATGGCCAAGTTTGTTTGGTTTGTTCACAGCGAGTTTCAGCTGATTCACGAGTTATGCTTATATGTACTGTCAGCGGCATCTCAAAGGACAGAACTAATTCGTGCAACACTGGCCACATTACATGCTTTCCTTTCTTGGATTCCTCTGGGCTATATTTTTGAATCACCACTGGTTTGTGCACTAATCAAAGTGGATTTGTATTGTACAATTTATTTTTTTGGACAGCTATGAATTGGAATTTGTAACGAGTTCCTTTTAAAATGTAATGGATGTTTATTTGTAGAAAGGGACAACTTCATTGTTCCTCTCTATGTATTTCTTTCAAATCCATTGCTAAAGTTATCTTTTTTTCTTTTGGCCTTATTGCATATGATAGCTGGAAACACTTCTAAATTTCTTCCTGGTGTCTTCATGTCGGAATCTTACGCTCCAGTGTTTAACAGAGGTAACTATTTTTTCTTCTGATGCTGGTTTTTTACCGTCTTTCGTTGGACATCAAAATAATTGGTAGTGCAAATATGATGTTTTCATGTTTACAGGTTGCGGCTCTTCAGTTCGGTGACTATTATAACGCACAATATGTTAAAATGTATAATATTTTCATGGTGCAGTTGCAGGTATTATTATGCAATACAGCATTCCTAAAATCATTTAGTTTCTCATCTGAAAGTGGATATAAGTATACTGTCTTTCATTTCATTGTTTTTATGTTTTAACTCAATCTCCTTTTCTCCCACCACTTACTAAGGCTTCATAGTGATTTCTCCCCATGACTCTCCATGTCTTCCTTGAATTTATGGCTTAATTTTGTGTCCCTTAGACCATTCTTCCACCTGGAACAAATATCCCTGATGCTTATGCCCATGGGTCTAGTGAGGAGCAGGTGAGCTGCTTACTTTCTGTAATTTCTGTCAGCATCTAAGTTGTATAATGTTTGTCTGTATCTTTCTAACAGACTCCTTTTTGTGGTTTTGCTATTCTCAGGCATTTATTCAGAACCTGGCATTATTTTTCACTTCATTTTTCAAGGCAAGTTTCTTTTCTTCGTCCAGAGATTAGCTTTAATTGTACAGAAAGAAACCCTTGACAAAGAGCTTACATATCTGGTAGTAATTTGGAATTGTATTTCTGGTGTTATTTGTAATAAATGAACTGTTTTATGTACTGCTCTGTCATTTATACTCTCTGGCTGCTGAACAAAATGTAACTTGGAAACACGTAGCAACTGCACTTTTTTCTTGTGCAGTCCCATATTCGAATACTTGAAACAGCTCCAGAAAATAGATCTGCACTTTTATTGGGTCTTGAGTATCTGATTGGTATCTCATATGTTGATGACACCGAAGTTTTTAAGGTAATGCTATTTGCACATAGGTGCATTTGTTAAATGCCTGTCAGTATTCACGGTTCATAACTCTACATTTACTCCCTTTTGAGATATGATTGTGCAGGTCTGCTTGGACTATTGGAACTCCTTAGTCTTAGAGTTTTTTGAGGCCCACCATAATTTGGACAATCCTGCAGCCACGATGGGGCTTCAGGTATGTATAGTTTCAAATAAATGAATCTGGTTTGAGGATGTGAGTAATATCTTTGTTATGGTTGCCTAGAACTTTATGATTTTCTGTTGTAATGAATTTTGCATAGTCAAAATGTTCAGGAAGGTTTGTCAGTGCTTTGTTACTTTCTTGTAATTTGAACATTGACCAAGAATGTCTCAGAGATTTGGGAAAAGTTGGGAGTTTTTATATCATTACTAATCTATCTATCTATCTATCTAATATATGGAAAATGATTACTGCCAGGCTGTATGGTGCCTACGCCCAGACAGTGTGGGGGGGGGGAATGATGGTCCCTCCCCCCCCACAATGAAATGCTAAAATCCTACCGATGTTGATTCTCCTGTGTGACCTGGCTTGGCCCCTGTGCTGGTGCAAGGGCCACACAGCTTGTCAGCAATTCCTAAACCACACACACACACACACACACACACACACACATATATATATATGGTCAAGAGTTTTTTGGGTGGGAGTGTGGGACACAAGGGCTATGTTCAGACATAGGGGGGCGCACCCTTGGACGGGCACATGGGTTTTTTCTTGCTCACTGAGTTTGGGCGTATTCCCTATGTCCCACCCAGAAAACTTTGTTCTTACATATATATATATATATATATATGGGGAAGTGTTTTCTAGGTGGGACACAGGGTCTACACCTAGACACTAGGGGGGCCTGTGTCCCACCCAGAAAATTTTGTTCATATATATATATATGAGAAAAATCCCATGTGCTGATGATGCTTCTGTGCGGTCTCTCATTGGTCTGCCTGCTAGCATAGTGGCCGCGCAAGAGGATAGTGTTCTCTTGCCCTCTATATATAGGAAGAAATAACTCTACCTGCTAGTGTGTGTCTACGCCTAGACAGTGGGGGAAAAGACCAAGCTGCCCTGCACATCATCCCATTGGCCCATGCGCTGGCGTGTACCTGTGCCAGTGAGATTGCATTCTATTGCCTATTATATATATATATATATATATTGGAAAATCTTTGCAACAACGGTTAAGTTGCACTATTGCCACATGTTGGTCATAGGTTCAAAACCTGGAAACAACCTCCTCTGCGAAGCAGGGGGTAAGGCTGCATACAACTTGCCCCTCCTTGACCCCGCAGTAGCGGGAGCCTCGTGCACTGGGTTGCTCGGTTTTTTTTTATTGGAAAATCTTTGTTGCAACCAAAATTGGTGAAAAATTAGTTGTACCTTTTTTTTCCCTTTTACTATAATGGGTAATATCCTATGATTCACATATGTACTCGAAAGACATGCAAGACAGTGATAGCTCTTTAGAATGGCATTATGGTAAGTCATTCTCAAATTGTTTTTGAAAATCCTTTTCTACCCCCAACTAAAGATAAGGGGCAATCAAAAGGTTACTTCTTTGCTCATCACTTGGGTTACCACACACACACTTACACACTTTATATATATATATGGGAGAATGTTTTCTGTTTGGGAGTGTAGGGGCTGCGCCCGACATAGAGGCGGGTGCAATGACCACCCTGCTTCCCATGAATGATGGAAATGTCCACCCTATTGCTGCTTGCAAGTGCGTTCTCATTGCCTCTATACTCCGGGACAGAAAACATTCACCCTATATATATATATATATATAGGAAAGGCTATCTAAGCTGGCTAGGGCAGGGTACACTAGCACCTCTGTGTCTCTCCTCACATGAAATGACTTCGCTACCCTCCATGCAATGCCTTTTTGCTGCACTTCATTGGTGCACTCTTCTATGCCACTTGCTAACCCTCTCCCATATGTGTGTGTGTGTGGGGGGGGGGGCAGAGGTTTCCCACGACACCAGAGTAGGAAACCACACCAATTAGAAGGGCATGGAAACAAATTCGTTCAGTAGGGGTCCCACATATTGATTAAGGAGAGAGAGTGTCAGTGTAGGCCCATTATTAGTGTGTATATATATATATAACATCTCTTTCTGTATATAAATTATTATTATACATATATTTTATATTTTATGCTTTCTCCGCATCATTTCTGTTGCGTAGATAGTTCTGAGTTTGTGTTTGATACTTTGTGTTTGTTGTGAAGCCTGTAGTTTCTATTCCTCAGGCATTGGGAGATCATTCCTTGTATACCAATTCTAATCTTTTGGCATATATTATCAGTTACATTCATGCTTCTTTGGATTGTTTCTGTATTTTGAAGTTTTTGTTCATCATTTTTGTAACGTTCAGTCTTTCTGTGGGGAGCTTTGCTTTTGATTCTGGAGTTGAAATTTTGGTTCTCAATGCATGTATTTATTATGTACCGATTCTGCAGATTCCATTGCTTTCTGGTATGGTTGATGGCCTTGGTTCACAACTCCTCCAACGGCGACAGCTTTATGCCGTTCCAATGTCAAAGTTGAGAATGTTGATGATCTGTCGTATGGCAAAGCCTGAAGAAGTTTTGATTGTTGAGGATGAAAATGGGAATATTGTTCGTGAAACTATGAAAGACAATGATGTGCTTGTACAATATAAGGTGGGTGCTTGATTTATCTCTAGCTACTGGATTTAATCTTGCCACAAGATATACATCTTTAAGTATTGGAAATTAGTGTATAAGTTGTGTGTTTGATTCACATATTGGTATATAAGTTATAAATGAAGTATCATTGTGATATAATTAATATATAATATGTAGATATTCTAATAATTTTTATATGAACTTATGTGAAAATAAAAATACAGAAAAAAATATGGATATGAAATAGAAAATGTGTCCAAATAATACTGCTGAGATATAATTTATGTATTTTTTCTTTCAATTTTTTTTGTTGTTGTAATGCATGCCTTGTATCGAAAGAAGAAAAGAAATATATGACATATTGTACATATTTTTTATTTTTTTTAATAAAAATGGCATGTATATAAATGGATGGCTTGTGAATAATATTCAGATTTATTACTTCTTCACCTTTTGTTTGGTTGGTCACTTGTGCAATATCAGATGAGGTTGGATAAAATCTGGAAATTTTCTTTCGAGTATGTGCGCGCATTTTTTTGGGGGAGGGGAATCTGATGGAATATACCTAGTCTAACTAGTGACAGATTCATTTAATGATCTTTAAAAATAAAAATTATATTTCTGATACTGCACACTAGTATCTTCGTCATTTAATATGTACTTTTTTGGATTTTCTGCTGTATGTTTCTGCTTTGGGTCTGCTTGACCATTTAAATGTTGCAGATCATGAGGGAAACACTGATCTATTTGGCACACCTTGATCATGAAGATACTGAACAGCAGGTATTTGAGTCACAATACTTCTTTTTTGTAAACTCGTCATTTATTTTTGGCCCCATCAACAGTAATGATTTTGTTTCTCTTGCTGGGTGTTTCTTTTGTCTTGTTCATTGAATTAAATTCTATTACTGTATTTGGAATTCACTAGCAATGTTTGCTCATAATGCACTAAGAACAAACTATCCTACATCAATTAGTTGTTTCTGATGAATCATGAATGCCAATGTATAACCTTTGAAAGAAGCCAAATTTTGATCTGCCTGAGTTTGGGAAATTTGTGGTGCTGAGACAAATGCTATATAATTTGTAGAATTTGGGTATCTGAAGTTGATGAACTTTTGAGAGGATGAACAGGAAAGGATTTTGTGTTGGCATCACATGTTGGTTTATTTGGTTGGTAGGAGTTGCAATTTCCCGCGCAAAGTTTTGGTAACAAGTCACCAACCTGATGAGCAGATGTAACAATTGAAGTGGAGATCAATTTCCTTCTAATTTCTCTGACAAAGTGGCAGTCCACTTCAATATGCTTAGTTCGTTCATGGGAAAGCTGGTGGATAGAAAATGGGGAAGTTATTCATTTGATTGATATCAATCCAGAGAAATCTTATTGAAAGGCCCTAAAATGGTGATAATTTGTTCCAAAGAAAATTCTAAGTTGTCTGAAGTAAGGGAAACTTTAGTATAATCTGCCCTATTGTCTGTTTAATTAGATTCCGTGTTTCTGTCTTGTAGTTATTTTGTTCTCTTAGTCTTGCTTTACCTACCCCCAAAACACATCATGCAGGCTCGGCCCTGACTTCAGTTGGATTAGTTGGCTTTCGCCTGGCTGTGCTAAGATGCAGTCCTCTGGCCCAGGCTCCCTAGACTTGGTGGTGTTGGCCTCACACAGGCTGGGGAACCCGTTGCCTCCCCTTAGTTTGGAGATGATGGTTTGTCCTTGCTGTGGCCTTTTCCATTTTGTTGTGAGGGAAAAGTAAATTGGGGGAATGCTCTGTAATGCTGCATGCAAAAAAATAAATGAATAAGTTGTGTCATTGGGGTGGAATCAAGCTTGTGACACATTAATTAAAGCTTTGAGAGAATGAGCAAAGAACAAGACATATAAAAAGCATTATATTTTCAATTTGTCTTAATGTGAAATTGATAAGTAGAACGGAGACGGAGTATATGGTGTGTAACTAAATGTAACTTTAGTTACACGAGGATGGATAATGAGGTGGTGAAAATTGATGAGAGGGAGGTTATGTGAAATGATTATTTTAAGTATCTGTGCTCAATAATAAATAAAGAATGTGATATAAAGGATGATGTTTCACAAAGAACTAAAATAGGATGATAAAGTGGAGAGGTGTATTTGGAGTGTTGTGTGATTGATGTATTCTTTTAAAACTTAAAGGAAAATTTTATAGGACAGTCATATGACCGACTATGATGTATTGCATAGAATGTTGGGCAGTTAAAAGTATCATGTAAATAAGCGAAGATGAGGATGTTAAGATGGATGAGTGGTAACCTTGGAAGGATAAAGTAATGAATGATCATATTAGAGCTAGTTTAGGAGTTGCTCTGATACATGATAAGCCATGAGAAAGTGGTTTGCAGTGGAATGACCATGTTTAATGGAGGCCTTTGGATGCTCCAATATGGATGAGTGATTTGATTCATATTAAAGGATCTAAAAGAGCTGGGGGCCTGGGGCAAGACCTAAAATGACCTTAGGAGTTATGAGGAAAGACATGCATAGTTTAGGCCTTGTATCATGTATGATGTCAAATAGGGCTGATTGGAGGGCAATGCTACATGTAGCTGACCCCATTTAGTTGGGAGAAGGCTAAGTTGTTTTTGCTTAACGTGAGGTTGATCTATCATCATCAAAATCTATTTTCTTACTTCTATGTGATCAATGTGAAAGTTTGGTGGATAGAAAATGTTATACCCTGCCTCAAATTAGGCTAAGGTATGCGGCACTGGATACCTTACCATACCAGTCAACCTGAACCACTAGGATCTAATGTAGAGATGAACTTACGCAAGTACAGAATCTCCTACCAAATTAGAGTACGCATATAAGGGAAAATTTATATCTTACATAACCCATGGTGATCAAATCTTAATTATAAATAATAACTACAGAGACAATTGAATTATAACTCACAATTACTATGATATAATCACATCTTACAAGCATAATAATAAAACCTCAAAGCAAAGGAAATCTCAGTCCTCCACCACATGTCTCACTGACATAGCTTCACAACCATCACTGAATCTCGATCCACTCCAGCTCAGGTTCCACCATCTAAAAACATAAATCCATGAGGGGTGAGCTTCACAAGCCCAGTGAGGGGTGAGTATGCAAGCACACACATCATGATGCCAACACATATAATATTATCCACAGATGCATAACCACATGATCCATTTTATTAATAATATCCATTCTAATTACTGGGTCTCAATATGTGGGTAGTATGTGCTATAATCAACATAGGTGGTATCCCATTCCCAGTACGTCGGGCCTCAGAGATATAAGCTAATTGCAAGCATGAGTTAGCCAATCCCGGAAAGAACCTCGGTCCCCCAGCTAATCTCTAAATAGTAACCCCTAGCAGCCATGGTCCCGAAATCCCACACTGTCATCGGTCTCTCATGATGTCTGACAGCCATGTGTACAGTACGTCGTATCTGGGCATAGTAGTCCTCCACGACCTACCACTGAGTGGGATTAGCCAATACCTTATCCCTATTGGCAAGGGGTTATAACACTGGATGTGATCCTGATACGGCCAAATTAATTACCCAGTAAGGTAAGAACATGTGGTATATAAGGGAAGGACATGTGCCGCCCACCTGGTAGAGGCTGCAAGGATTCTAACCACGTAAATCCCGTGAAGAGAAGATATCCAAAGGGGGAATATTCCCCACGAAGGGGATATGACGTATCTGAGTAGGACTCAGAAAGGGAAAGAGACGGACCCGAGGGGGACTTCCAAAAAGAAACCCTAAACCCTAAGCACTATAAGAGAGCCCGAAAGGAGGGGAGAGGTAAGTGAATAGACCCACACCATTACTCCTGTGAAAAACTGTTCTGCCGGTCTCTAACTTGGGCGTCGGAGGACTAATCCCGGAGATACCTTCGGGCCTCTACCTTCTGTGCTTGTGAAGGATCAGGTCATGCGGATTTTCGGCAGCAACATTGGCGCCGTCTGTGGGAACGACAGTAATGGTGGAAAAAACCTACAATTGTAAGAAAACAAGAGTAGCTCCGAGTATAAACATGGATGAGGAGGAACTTTCAGGAGGGCTCCCTCCCTCGACGAAAAATCGACGAAGAACGGGGAAACGATGATCGGGAAGGTTTTGCGAGGGACCAGCGTTCGGCCGGATATTTGGTGCGCGGAGATAGTAATCCTCCACCCCCTCCTAGGGTGCAGGAATATGTGACACGGGAGCAGTTCGAAGCCCTTCAGGAGAAATATGACCAAATGGCCGAGGCAATGAAGGAGGTCTCTAAAGCCGTCTTTCAGAAGACGGGCGGAGCATCGCAAGTTCCCTATATCCGGCCAGAGCGAACTCAAAACGAGGACCAGAGTAGTACAGGATCGATAAGGTCCAATTGGAATCCTCGAAACCGAGCAAGGAGGGAAAGCCCCGCACCCAAAGAAAGGATGCGACGTGCCGTCGGGGCCAAGCATGGGGAACCACGCCAAGGAGACGGACAGAGACATGAGGACTCAGGGTTGAAGCAGATGATCCTAGACCTTAAAGACGAGATCCGGAAGGTAGCAGAAAACCAGACAGAACTCGCGAGCCAGACCTCACTAATGACACGGCTTTAGCTGATGAAGTTATGAGGGATCCGCTCCCGGTCGGTTTTCGTCTGCCCAAATACGACACCTACGATGGGTCTGGGGACCTCGTCGATCATCTGGAAGGCTTCAAGGTTGCTATGCAGTTCCATCGAGTTTCGGAAAACATCATGTGTCGTGCCTTGCCTTTGACATTCAGAGGAGCAGTAAGGTTATGGTACAACCGCTTGTCGACGAAATCGATCCACAGCTTCAGCGATTTGAGTTACTTCTTCGTGAAGGGATTCTCCAGTAGCCAACCCCTTCAGAAGACCATGTTGAACATGACCAACGTCAAACAACATGGAGTCACTGCGAAACTACATGAAGTGCTTCTAGTAGGAGAAGATCACGAGCAGAGGTCTGGACCCGAAAGAAGAGTTCACAGCCCTGCTGGGAGGCGTCAAGGATAAAGAGCTAAAAAGGTCTTTGGCGAAGCATACACCAAGGGACCTAGCCGAGTTGAGGGCTCTGTGTGATAAGTACATCCAGGTGGAAGAAACCCTTCAAGCCGATGAAGAAGCCGAAGTGAAGACGGGGATGAAAAGGTTCTCAAGAGGTGACGACAAACCTTCCGAAGAGGGTAAAAGATGAAAGTCCGAATATGGTCGGGCACTTAGTCCACTGAAGAAGTTTGAGAAATACGCGCCCCTGAACCGGAAACGAACGGATGTGCTAATGCAGATAAAGGACTCCCCAGATGCCAGAGCCATGAAGTGGCCAAGGAAGATGGGATGACACCTTGAGAGACACAATATGGACAAATATTGCCACTTCCACAGGGACCACGGCCACGACACCGAAGATTGTTGGCACTTGAAGGGGAAATAGAAGGAATGATCCTAAGAGGATATCTAGGCCGATTCGTAGACCGCGAAAAGGAGATTGCCTAAGATGGTAATGACCGCAGGGACAACTGCCGTGGAGACGGTAGAGGCCGCCATGAAAGAAGGGGGCCAGCCTGCAGGGGCCATCAGGAACGGCAAAGGGACCAGACACCCGAGGAAGTGACCATCACCTCCGGGACGATCATAAAAGCCCGACTAGGGTTATAGCGACAATCTGTGGAGGCCTAGCCGCTGGAAAAAGTTCAATCTCGGCCAAGAAAGCAAAAGCTTATACGAGAAGCGCGCATGTAGCTGAATGGTCGAACAAGAAGGCGAAGACGGTGATGGTTATTTCCTTCTCGGATGACGACCTGGAAGGAGTGCACATGCCACACGACGACGCCCTGGTAATCACTATGACCATAACCGATTGTAGAGTAAAAAGGATCTTGGTGGATAACGGCAGTTCAACTGATATCCTGTTCCTTGAGGCTTTCCAAAAGATGGGCCTGGACGAGGGAAGGCTGAAGAAGGTCGAACACCCGTTGTAAGGATTCTCTGGCACCCCGGTCAAAGTGGAGGGATCGATTGAGTTGCCAATAAGAGCCGGCACTGGAGACCGCCAAGTAACAGTCATGATCAACTTCCTAGTGGTAGGCTTTACTTCGGCGTACAAAGCCATACTAGGGAGAGTTGGTTTAAACCTATTAAAGGATGTCGTCTCCACACCACACCTCAAGATGAAGTTCCCAACCAAGAGCGGTGTCGGTGAGTGTCGAGGCGATCAGGAGGCATCCCGGAGGTGCTACGCCACCACCTTATGGGGAAAAGAAAAGGCGGGCGAGACGCTCCCGATAGAAGATCTGCGCGACGACACTAGTTATCAAAGGGGAGAACCGGCTGAGAAGCTGATACAAGTTGAAGCAGAAGAGGGAGATAACACTCGCCAATTCCAAGTGGGGGCTACAATGCCAAGGCAACAACGAGAAAAACTCATCTCATTCCTCCAAGACAATTCTGACGTCTTCGCCTGGTTAGCCTTAGACATGCCTGGAATAGATTGAGAAGTAATAGAGCATCATCTGAGTGTCAACCCGACTAAGAAGCCGGTACAACAGAAGAAGAGGATCTTCGCCCCCGAAAGGTAGCAGAAGATAGATGAAGAGATAGAGAAGTTGCTGAAGGCCCAGTTCATCCGTGAAATCCAATACTCGGAGTGGATTTCCAACGTGGTGATGGTCCCGAAGGCACATGGAAAGTGGAGGATCTGCATCGACTTCATAGATCTGAACAAGGCCTGCCCAAAGGATGGCTACCCCTGCCGAAGATAGACCTCCTCATCGATGCCACAGCAGGACACGAGGCGCTGAGCTTCATGGATGCGTACTCAGGGTACAATCAGATCAAGATGTCTGAGGCTGATGTCCCGAAGACATCCTTTGTGACCGAGTACTACTATGAAGTCATGCCCTTCGGTCTAAAAATGCAAGGGCCACCTATCAAAGGTTGGTGAATAAGATCTTCAAGGAGATGATCGGTAAAACCATGGAGGTATACGTGGATGACATGCTTGTGAAAAGCCTGAAGGCAGAACACCATATTCGAGACTTAGAAAAGGCGTTCCAGGTGCTAAGGCAATACGGCATGAAGTTGAACCCGACAAAGTGTGCATTCGGAGTAGCATCGGGAAAGTTCCTCGACTTTTTGTCTCGGAGAGGGGAATTGAAGCCAATCCGGTGAAAATATAAGCCATTAAAGATATGAGGTCACCACAGAATGTGAAGCAAGTCCAGGAGTTAACAGGTAGAGTCGCCGCCCTAGGACGGTTCATGTCTCGGTCAACTGACAAGTGCCTCTCCTTCTTCAAAGCCTTGAAGGGATCCAAAAAGTTCGAATGGACAGAGGAATGCGAAAAGTCCTTTGAACAACTGAAGGAGTACTTGGCTGCACCCCTGCTACTGATGAAGCCAGACGTCGGGGATACCTTTTAGTTATACCTTGCTGTATCAGCAGTGGTGGTAAGCGCGGTACTGACGAAGGAAGAAGGAAGATAACAACGGCCAATATATTACGTTAGCCGAACCCTGTTGGATGCCGAAACAAGATACAGAAAGATGGAGAAAGTGGCGTATGCCCTGGTAACAACGGCAAGAAAGCTGAGGCCCTATTTTCAATCACACACGGTATGCGTGCTCACGGACCAACTCCTGAAGAAGATACTGTAGAGATCAGATATGTCCGACCGCCTGGTAAACTGGGCCATAGAGTTGGGAGAATTCGACATCCAGTACAAACCGAAAACTGCAATAAAAGCACAGGCCCTAGCAGACTTCATAGCCGAGACAACGCTCCCCGATAATCCCCAGGAGTTTTTCGAGGCCCGGGTAGAAAAGACTTGGACATTGTATGTGGATGGTGCTTCCAACAGCGCGGGAAGCGGCGCAGGGATCATACTGGTCAGCCCCAAAGGTTTCAAGATTGAGTATGCCCTACGGTTCGACTTCGATGCCTCCAATAATGAAGCAGAGTACGAAGTGCTAATAGCCGGAATTAATCTGGCACGGGCTTTGATGGTACAGGAGTTAGTGGTGCACAGTGATTCAGCTCGTGGTACGACAGGTGAATGGAGACTACAAAGCCAAAGAACAAAGGATGGCTGAGTACTTAAAGACAGTGTGAGAGAATATCAGCCTTCGAGGAGTTAGAGAGAGGCCTTTGGTGCCTAGAGAAGAGGACGACGAAGCTGAGCATCTTCCGCCATCCGTTTGGCGTCAGCTGGGTCGGACAAATCCCGTAATGCCGAAACACTCGGACGAAGAAAGGGTGGAAGGGAAGCCGAAGGCCGGCCTTGAATGCCTCCTTGTATAAGCACAGCTCTTCGGAGTTCTGATAGCTAGCTCGGTCGGTCGGTTTCGCTAGTCGGAGCTCGAAAGCATCCGAAATACTGAAGGAGGCCCTTAGTTCCCCCAATTCCAGCTCGTCCATGGTGGAAACGATGTGGAGAGCTTCCACCTCAAGGGGGTCCTGGGTCTGGGCTCTGGATTCAAGCACTCTCTCTGAACCTCTCACCGTTTGAGCCACCTTCGGACCCAGACGGCGAGGCCGCGGACGATGAGTCGTGAGATGAGGGCGAATCGGAGGAAGAGCCCGAGGACATCCCTGGGATCCCCTCGGGGCTTCGACCCCTTCGGTTGGACATGTCCTCTCGGAGGACGAGGGGCTGTACCCAGATGAACTGGACATTGTACTTTTGATCTGGACGAGATGCTAATGGAAAAGGAAACTGAGATCGAGGGGAAGCTCTCCGAGAGAAACACCTAAACCGAAGGAAGGCTCTCTAAGGAAAAAATAAGTGGCCCACAAATGGACCTCCACACTTTATAAATGGAAGAAAAACGATACGACTGCCCGAGCATTAATGGCGTCGTCACGTCATCAATCACCGACCTTGAGGTTTGAGCCTGAGCGAACTTGATCGAAGGTCCTTACCTCGGTTGGGGGCTCAGGCAAAGGCCGAGTAGACCTGACCGAAGGTCCTTACCTCGGTTGGGGCTCAGGCAATGTCGAGCGGACCTGACCGAAGGTCCTTACTTCGGTTGAGGACTCAGGCCCAAGCCGAGCGGACCTGACCGAAGGTCCTCACCTCGGTTGGGGGCTCAGGCAAAGGTCGAGCGAACCTGATCGAAGGTCCTTACCTCGGTTGGGACTCAGGTAAAGGTCAAGTGGACCTGACCGAAGGTCCTTACCTCGGTTGGGTGCCCAGGCAAAGGCCGAGCGGACCTAACCGAAGGTCTTCACCTCGGTTGGGTGCTCAGGCAAAGGCCGATCGGACCTACTTGGAGCTCCTCACCTCGGTTGGGTGCTTAGGCAAATGCCGAGCGGACCTGACCGAAGGTCTTTACTTCGGTTGGGGACTCAGGCCCAAGCCGAGCGGACCTGACCGAAGGTCCTCACTTTAGTTGGGTGCTCAGGCAAAGGCCGAGTAGACCTGATCGAAGGTCCTCACCTCGGTTGGGTGCTCAGGCAAAAGCCGAGCGGACCTGACCGAAGGTCCTCACCTCGGTTCGGTGCTCAGGCAAAAGTCGAGAGGACCTGATTGAAGGACCTTACCTCGGTTGGGAGCTCAGGCCCAGGCCGAGCGGACCTGACCGAAGGTCCTTACCTCGGTTGAAGGTTCAGGCAAGGGCCGAGCGGGCCTGATTGAAGGCCTTGGTTGTGGGCTGCACGAAAGCCGAGGCCGAAGGGATAAGGCCTAAGGGACACATGAATGGGAAAGAAAATGACGAAAGACATGATTACTCCCACATGTAGAGCCTCTTAGTGGAAGTAAGGGGGCTGCTGATACAGCCAAATTAATTACCCAGTAAGGTAAGAACACGTGGTATCCAAGGGAAGGACACATGCCGCCCACCTGGTAGAGGCTGCAAGGATTCTAACCACGTAAACCCCGTGAAGAGAAGATACCCGAAGGGGGAATATTCCCCATGAAAGGGATAGGACGTATCCTAGTAGGACTCAGAAAGGGAAAGAGGCGGACCCGAGGGGGACTCCCAAAAAGAAACCCTAAACCCTAAGCACTATAAGAGAGCCCGAAAGGAGGGGAGAGGTAAGTGAATAGACCTACACCATTACTCCTGTGAAAAACTGTTCTGTTGGTCTCTAACTTGGGCGTCGGAGGACTAATCTCGGAGATACCTCCGGGCCTCTGCCTTCTGTGCTTGTGCAGGATCAGCTCATATGGATTTTCAGCAGCAACAGATCCTAATCATATGCATCCAAGGTTCGAAATCTCGTTTACTTTTGGTGTTTCAACATCAGAACCACCAGCTTGGCGAGTTGATTTTTTTTTTTTTTTACTCGGTTGACGATTTCGGTGGTCAAACGGCCATATTTTGACCTGAAACTTGGTGGGTAGCTTGTTTTAAGGTTAATAAACATGCTTAGGACATAAATTTGCAAAAATATTAGACCATGACATTGTTTTAATTTTTTTTTACATAATTTTTTTTAATGACAGAATACAATAAAATCAAATATGGTATAACATAACAAGCATCATGTATGTTTCAAAACACTTTAATATTAATCTCTTATTTTTATTTTATTTTAAAAATCAAAGAAGAATATTTTTTCCTTATTTTAAAATTATTTTTTAAATATTAATCTTTCTAATTTTTCAAAAATTAAAATAAATAATTATTGGCTGAAAAAAATTTCACGGCGATAGAGTTGTAGAATAGCCAATGGTAACATATATATAATTGACTTCCAACAAAGGTATATTTACCATAAAAAGTAACAATTTATATTAATGGAAAATGCATTTTTAAACCAAAAAAATAAAAAAATATTTATGTAAAATTTTTTTTTTTGACTCTGTGAGGTTACAGATCTTCCTCTATTGTCTAACATATAAAAAATCTAGCCTCATCCAACATATATTTCTGTACTATTTAAAAAAAAAAGGTTTTGGGGAAAGAATTTTACATTTCATAAGCTTAGAATGTGTAGATCTTGTTGCATGAGTGATTTGGAAGGCAATATGTGTGATGATGTGGCTAACTAGAGGCCAAGAAGGTGACTTTGTTTTCAAAGTGCAAGATGAAATCTCGATTTCATCGAGGCAGAAAAGTCAAAATTTCGACTGTCTCGCCGAAATGAGGTGCTTATAAGCCTTTACAATGTCACATTTCGGTATCTCGTTGAGACGATACGGATATCTCGGCTGATACTGAGATTTTGACATAGACCATGTACAAAGTGTATTTCGTAACCTATCTTGTCTTAGCAAAAAAAAAATCACGAAATAACCGAGATCTGGCCAAGATCTCGAACCATGCATGCATTCATAGCATCCAATTATACATATGTGGCCATAACTGTAAAACTGACCTTTGAGCCCATGATACCAAAAAGAACCTCGGCCACCCCGTGCCTCAGACCACCAATATTACAACTATCACAACTATCACCACAACTATCCTACTACACATCCAAAAAACCTCGATCACACCAAAGTCGGTAAAATCATGCTACCTGTGTAGTATATATTTTATATAAAATAAATTCAAAACACAGTAATCATCACATTCCACATGTGCAGGTAGAAACATAAAGGTATAAAACACTCCATAAAATAAATCAATCACCCACTCACCTTGATACCTGAATCTGATGCCTTTTCGTTGAGTTCTTGTCCACGCGTATCCTTACCGAGTGTCTTAGGTGCCTAATTAAACAATTAATATTTTAGGTTCATTTTAGTGTTCACTGTCCAAGGACAGCCCAACTTCTTAAACTCCTATTGAATTCCCTTACCGGAATCCAAACCAACAGTCTAACAGAGGCACTGATTCCTGACCAACATTTCTCCCAACAACTTACCTACTTAACAAACTTGGCCCCCTAACCCCTATGTAAGTCACTAACCTGATCTGCACAATCTCAAGTTTTCTATTTGTCTAAATAGACCAAGCCACATAGTACAGAGGTCATCAGAACACCCATCGGAGGGAACCTGTGGGTTATCAGATGCCTCTGATTCCCAATATAGTCTTCTTCCTCATTGTACTATTTTCTGCAAAGGGGTATAGTCTTACACTCCCTATGTACATTCCCTGACTATGGCAGAGTCCTCTCAGCCAATTCGGTGACAGGGTTTGGCTCTGGAACCCGCACGACAGTCATCTGTTCAAGGCTGAGTTTCACTAAACATGTATCAACTAGCCCCATCCTTGTACAGGGTGCACCTAAACCCAACCAGCAGCCATTTGGGGCTTTAAAATCCCAACCAGCAGGTTGGCTGGGCGGTAACCGGCTGGCCGGTCGGACATGCCGGTTCCCTTTTTTCTGCAGAATCCGATTCTTCCAAGGGCTGTACTGTACATCAAAACCCAGATTTGGGTTTAATTTCTCAGTCCATCGTTCTGTTCATGCATATTTGGTCTGAAGATAGGGTTTAGGCTTCAAATTGCCCATCCTTAAGATTAAATTGGCTAAACCCAAATCTATACATCCCATTCTGCATAAATTTTAGACATTAAATAGGAATTGGGTCATTTCTGCAGAATTGGATCAATTCACCTATTTAGTCACTTAACTGGGGTTGGATACAAGTGTTTACAATTGCAAAATTTGTATTCCAACCCTAATTAGACTTATATCAGAATTTCAGGGAGGGAATTAGCTGAATTCTCATAGGGATAAATACGGACTGAATTCTTGTTCTAGGGTTTTGGCAGAATTTTGCCTATTCAGCCATATTAAAGCTTCAATTACATAATTCCTTACTGGGAGAATAAAAACCCTAAGCTCTAGGGTTCACAGGGACAGTCTTCTGACAAATTTCAGTCCCTAACCCTTCCAGAATTTGGGGCTTCTTCTACAGTGAAGTAAATTAGTTCATAGGGACTTAATTGTAGTCCCCAATTTATTAAAACCCCTAACCCTAGCTTGCTACTGCCATTAAAGAACAATTTCTTACCTTAATTCTGCAGGTACAGCAGTAGGTACAACATCCACATGCACAACCTTCCTTCTTTTCTTCTTCCTTTTGCTGCTGCTGTTCACCGAATTATACAGCAGCTAAATGAGGTGAACAGTGGCTAAGGATCTGATTTATAACTCAGCCCAAGGGTCCTTAAGGCCCGTTTGGCTGAACACCCTAAACTGAAAAGTAAAAACTACTTCTAAAAACATAAAACTATTTAAAATTTAATTCCCCTTGATGGACAGCAACAAATACTGACCTATTAGGTTGGATTTGGTCAGCATTAGGACCTCTACATAGTGGGTAAGTGCGAGGCTCAGGGGTGTAGGAATGTGGGCCCCACAAAGAAAACCCAAATTTTCAGTATTCTGCCAGCCAAACCGACTGGCCGGTTGCCAGCAAGGTAACCTGCCAGTTGCCTTATTTTTGGCCTTCCAACAGACTAATCCTCTGTCTTACATTACCTAACATGTGTGGGGCCATTCCCACAACTTTTGACTATTTTACCCCTCCTACTTGGCTATTAAATCTGCCAATTTCTCCCTTCTACTGCTGTACATGTGTGATCTGTAAGATAACAGCCTATTGCCATTGTGCCAGTTAGATCCTGACACTGGGGAACAACTACTTCAAAATTCAGGGTGTTATAGAAAATGAGAAAGTTATTTATTTGATTGTTATCAATCCAGAGAAAGCTTATTGAAAGACCCTTTAATGGTGATAATTTGTAGCCCTCCCAAAGAAAACTCTTAAATTGTTTGAAGTAAAGGCATATATGGTCGAGCTGGAATTAACTTTGGAACTATCGGATAGAAGGTGGGGTCCTTTCCAATTAGGATAAGTCTACGTCAGTAGTTGGCCTTTTCATTTGTTCTTCTTCTCTTATCAATAAGGAGAAAATCGTTAGCGATGGACATTTTCGATGGAAATTAGATTCTATATTAGTGCATTCAAATATTGTTACTACCGAAGGTCAAAGTAACGAGTTTCCAATTATAATTGGGTTACACCATGGATCAGCTTTGAGCCCGTATCTGTTTGCTCTCATCATGGATGATCTAACCAGGCACATCCAAGACCAAGTTCCGTGGGGTATGCTATTCGCTGATGATATTGTTTTGATAGATGAGACTGTGGAAGGGATTAATACTAAACTGGAGCTATGAAGACCAAGCTTAGAATCAAGAGTTTTTAGGATAAGCAGAACAAAGACAGTATATGATGTGTCCATTTAGCCAGACTATGAGACGTGAGGAAGTGGCAAAACTTGAGGGGCGAGAACTACCACAAAATGACTTTTAAATATCTGGGGTCAATCATTAGCAAAGAGGGTGATAGAGAAAATGATGTCTCCAACAGAATTAAAGTGGGATGGATGAAGTGGAGAAGTGCCTCGGGAGTGCTATGTGATAAACGTATGCCTGTTAAACTCAAGGAAAAATTCTATAGGACAGTAATACGACCAATGGTGATGTATGGGGCGGAGTGTTGGGCAATCAAGAAGAGTAATTTGAATAAATTGGGTGTAGTAGTGATGAGGATGTTGAGAGGGATGTGCGGAAAGACCCAGAGAGACAGAGTAAGGAATAATTGTATTAGAAAAGAGTTAGGGGTGGTTCCAATCCAGGACAAGCTTCGTGAGAGCTGATTGAGGTGGTATGGCGATGTTCAACGGAGACCCATGGATGCCCCAGTAAGGAAGTGTGACCAGTTTCAATTACATAGAGCTAGAAGGAGAGGCAGACCTAAAATGACCATTGACGAAGTGGTAAGAAAAGATATGTAGCTGGTAGGGATCGATCCTAGTATGATCGTGGATAGAGGTAAGTGGAGGACAAGAATCCATGTAGCCGACCCCCTATAGGGGATGTTCCAAGGATGTTGCTTTGACTACTGCTTTAACTTCTTTTTATCTCCTTTTACTTTTTTTTTTTTTACCTCTTTTTAAAACGTCTATTTTTATGTTTACATGCATCTTAGACCTTATTGGATCCATGTAGCCGACCCCATCAAGTTGGGATAAGGTTATGGTGGTTGTTGTTGTTGTATTTGTGCATTCAAATAACTAATCTTTTCGGAGGTCAAGATAAATCTATGTGGTGTTTAGGGCTTTTGGACTGTTGGAGGGATTCTGTGTTTTTAAGTGCTTTTAAGGTGCAATATTTTCAAAATTGGACAAGAAGATCTATTGATCCAATTAGATTCACACAGGTCCTGACTAACCTTATGCCTCCTTCCCCTTTGGCGGCCTTCGTTATCGGTCCTCCTCTGAAAATCACCTCTCCGCCTCTACCCCATCTGCCTCCTCCCTCCCAGCCATACTCCCCCGCACACCACCCCTGGAACTCTGTTGTCCATCTCCACCCCCTCCTCCCTTCCTCCCTGCTAGACATACCCTGTTATTCCACCCTCATGCTTCTCACAACTCCACCCCTGTTGGCCTCTGTCAGCCTGGCCTTCTTGAACCTGAGATCCGAAAATGGAGCAACTGCATTATTGGCTACTCACTTGGCAGCCACCCCCCTTCTCTGTTGTCAAGTCCTCTCTTCTGAACCAATGGAAACCCCCTCGAGCTCTCTTTCCACCTTTACGTTTGAAAAATGGAACTTCCATCTTCATCTTTGCTACAACCATTGAAAAATCTACCGCCATTGATGGTGGTCCCTGATATGTGGGAAAAAAGCCCATTTTGCGTCAATGGGACGAATTCACCTCCTTCAACTGAACTGAGCCTACTTCCATTCCCTTGTGGGTTATCTTTCCCAACCTTCCCCTCCACTTCTGGTGTGCTAAAGGCCTCAGCTTAATCGGCTCTATCATTGGCAAACCCTTATACTC
Organism: Macadamia integrifolia; assembly: GCF_013358625.1. Classification (NCBI taxonomy): domain Eukaryota; kingdom Viridiplantae; phylum Streptophyta; class Magnoliopsida; order Proteales; family Proteaceae; genus Macadamia; species Macadamia integrifolia. The sequence continues at coordinate 34,425,284 of NC_056565.1, read as the reverse complement.
TGACAAGAGAACGAAGACCATGAATCGTTTGTCCTTCGCCAGAATCTGCATAGAAGTTCAAGCTGACCAGGTGCTCCCCTTTATTACAATCATAAATGGCGAGGGCCACTCCTTCATCCAAGAAGTGAAATACGACTGGCTTCCTCCGGCTTGTACTTCCTGTAAGTGTTTTGGCCATACTACTACCCTCTGTGCTAAAAATCAATTTGCTGACCACTCTTGATCTTTGCCGGCTCCAGACATTGAGCAACCGCAGGATTCTCTCTTCACTGAGAATGCCTTTCGGAGAAAAAAAAGGGGACTAGAATCTTAGGCCACTGCCATCAGAATCCCTCACCGCTCCTCACCTACTGTTGCTCATAGCTCTTGGACCATTGGTCTGATGGAGTCTCCATTATCTGCTGGTCACAATTGATTCTCGAGGCTTGTGCTCTCTGACACTGTTGATGGAACCGATAATCTGATTCCTTGCACCTATGATGCTGCTTCTTCCTTGCACACTGCTCCTTCCAAAGGATCTTTTGCCACTTTAGCTGGCCAGGCTGAACAGACGCCCTCTTTCGAGCCGACCCTGCCTTCTGAACCCCCTGCCACCTACCTCCTTCGTCTGCTCCCTTCCCTGTGGCTTCCCTCTCCTTAGCCGAATCCCTAAACCCCTCCTCCTCTCCACGCTTACCTTTTATCCAGAACATTACCAATTTAACCCTTCAGGCTCAACCTGAACCTGAACCTGAACCTGAACCTGAACCATTGTACATTCCTCTGAACCAATACATTCAGGTTCAACTTCTAAACACATTCTCCGTATTCCCCATGGACCACCCGCTTTACCCCGGTAACCTTTACAACCCAAACACCCTTTCAAACCCATCTTCTACCCTCTCCCCCCTCCCCCCTCCCCCCTCCAACCATAACCTGAGCCACTCTTCTTCCTTACCTGACACCAATCCAACATTATCACCTTTGGACCTCAACGGTGACTCATCCCTTTTGCTGCCTTTGGTTCTTGACACCTCTATCTCTTGCTCGCCAATGCTTGCCGCAACTGTGGCCCCCTTTGTTAGCCCTCGAGAGACTCCTTCCCCACCTGCCGACACCTCTTCTGTTGACCAAGTCCTCTCGAACAACCCTATTGTCATTCACTACTCTGTCTTGACCTCCGATGGTTTGGCTTCCAATACCTTTACTGCGCAAGCCCATCCTGTGACTGTTGACACTGTGCTTCTGGGCTCTCACCCCTTACTGCCTATCCCTGCACATCATGTTACGAACCATGAAGCTATGGTCTTTAAAGGCCCCGTTGCCCATCAACTGTCTCAGCAGGCACCTTCAATTCCCTCCACTTCGGCCCTTGCCTTTGCTCGTTAGTCTGGCCCCTCGGGCCCCTTTCGTTACAACATCCTTCAGCCCTTCTGGTTGCCTTTGAAGACTCTTCATCTACTTCTCTTGAAGTCTTTGTTGGGTCATTGTAGGCCTCTCCTGAAACCACTATGGATACTACCTCTATCCTCAGAATTACTAGACCATTACCCCTCCCACTCTTGACTTCATTAACCCATCTGACCCCTTGTCACTGAAAACCTCCTTACCAGATATTCGCCCTCACCCCTGATCTATCCTACACCTCTTCCCCCTCCATTCCCCTAAAGCCCCCCTCGACTGCTGTCCCCAACCCCTCCAAAGAGAAGAAGAAAGCCTCCTCTATTGTTGCTAGGTCTTCCTCCAGAACCGAAGCCATCCCTCCCTCACCCTGTTCCCTTGGCATTGGGTATAATCGTAGATCTACCTCTAAAACTGTACCTTCCAATTCTAGGAACCCTCCCTGCTCCTTGGAGCACTTGCTGCTCCCCCCACTACCTCCCAGTTTTCCCTTGGATCATCTGGATTGTTCGAGGTCTTGACTCCTTGTCCAAGCAAGCTGACATCCGATCCTGTATCCGTTCCTCCCTCTCCGACCTCTGTTGTCTTTTGGACCACTAGAGTTCTTGATGCTAATGCCCCTCGAATTGTCTCCTCCATTGCTCCTTCTTTGTCCTTCATTTCTAACTACCTCTATAGCTCCAATGGCAGAATTTGGGTCCTCTGGGATCCCTCATCTTTCCACATCTTTGCCCTCTCCTCTTTTGCCCAAGCCATCCATCTTTCCATCTCCCACCCTTCTGGCTCCCACATATGCTTCCTTTTTGTTATCTATGCCCACAACCTAGCCTCTCTCGGGCTTCCCCTTTGGTATGAGCTTTGCTCCGTTGCTCACTCAACGGGCTCCAACCCCTGGGGGATTGTGGGTGACATCAATGTTATTCGGTTTAGTCACGAGAAGTATGGGGGTAAGCCCATCAACACTCAGGCTGTAGGCTCCTTCAATGACTGCATTGATGACCTTAGCCTCAATGATCTCAGATGGTTGGGTGTTAAGCTCTCCTGGCGCAATAAAAGATCTGGCAACCTTCGTGTGGCTTGCAAGCTTGACAGGGCCCTTGTCAATGAAGCTTGGCTTGATTCTTTTCCATCCTCCCATGCCTGTTTTGATCTCCCTGGGATCTTTGACGATAGCCATATCTCCATTCATGTCCTCCCCTTCCGCTCTTTTGCCACAAGCCCTTCATGTTCTTCGACATGTGGTCCTCGCACCCAGATTTTCTCCCAATTGTTTGCGAAGCATGGTGCATTCCTATTCATACCTCCCCCTCTCCTCTTATTGCCTTCTCCAGAAAGCTCAAAATTGTCAAAGCTGCTCTCAAACTTTGGAACTCCTCCACCTTTGACAACATCTGCCCTCGTGTCTCCTCTTGCCGCGACAAGCTCGACTGCAACTAATTGAAAATCCAATTTGATCTCCTCAACCCTGAGCTTGCTGCAGAGGAAAAAACCACTGCGTGAGACCTCTCTTTGCTTCTGGCTCAAGAAGAAAGGTTTCTTCACCAGTAAGCCCATATCTAATGGCTTGACCTTGGAGACTTTAACTCTACCTATTTCTACCGGTCTGTTAAGGCCAGAAATAATGCAAATACCATCCCCAAACTCATCACCTCCACTGGCAATGAGATTTTCTAATCCTGAGGACCTCAAATATGAAGCAACCCCCCATTTACATGTGATCTTTTTCCCTCCCTCTGCTCCCCCTCCCCCTCCTATCCCTCACAACCTCTTTAACAAATTTGTCTCGGATGATCTCCTCCCTAGCATTCATTCCATTCCCTCTGAAGATGAATTTCCTCCTGGCCATCCTTTCTCACAAAGCGAATGAAGCCCCTGGCTCGGATGGCTTCAGTATGGGATTCTTCTCTTCTTGCTAGAATATCATTCGCAATGACCTCATTCTTGCTATCCGAAGTTTTTTCTTCAACCCTAGTCAGATCAATGGTATGAATCATACCTTTCTCTGCCTCATTCCCAAAAGAGAGGGGTGGGTTTCCATGAATGATTTCAGACCCATTTCTCTCTGCAATTTTGTCTACAAGTTCATTGCCAAAATCCTCGCCAATAGGATTCAGAAAGTCATCGTCTCTCTTGTGAGCCTAAATCAATCTACTTTCATTACTTGGAGGAGCACTGTGGATAATATCATCCTTTGCCATGAGATTGTCTGAGGTTTCGATCAAAATTCCCATTCCTCTGCTGCCCTTCTCAAAATTAACATACATAAGGCTTACGACACGATAAGCTAGGGCTTTATCTCCAAAGTCCTGCTTCGTATGTCCTTCCCTTCCGCCTTTGTCCACTGGGTCCACTACTGCATTTCCTCCCCCGGTTCTCTATTTTGGTTAACGGAAGCCCAACGGGCTACTTCCCCTCTGGTCGTGGCATCAGGCAAGGTTGCTCCCTTTCCCCTTTTCTCTTCTCCCTATCCTTGGAAGTTCTGTCCCGTACCATCCAATTCGCTACCGACCTCCATATCATCTCTCTTATCCCCAAATGCAAATCCCTCCATCTCTCTCACCTCGCTTTTGCTGATGACATCATGATCTTCTCCAAGGTCAACCCTCGCTCCGTCTCCACTATCATGTCCTCTCTTCATTGCTTTGAAAATCTTTCGATTCTTAGCATTAACCTCTTCAAAGTCGAGCCTCTTCCTCTCTAGGGTCTCTTCCGAGACTCAGGCCCATCTCCTTGGAATCACAGGGTTCTCCTTGGGCTCCTTGCCTGTCAGATACCTGGGTCTCCCTCTTATCTCCTCTAAGCTCTCTGCTCATCATTGTTCCCCCATGCTTGACCTTCTGAGAAAGAGGCTTTAGCTTTGGAAAGACAAGCTCCTCTCCTATGTTGGTTGCCTAACGCTCATTCGATTTGTTCTCTAGTCCATGTACCTTTACTGGTCTGAAATTTTTATCCTCCCTGCTTCCATTGTCAAGTCCATTGAAGGGATTTTTTGCTTCTTCCTCTAGAAGGCTTCTAATTCTTCTAAGTTTCTCCATCCTCTTTTTTGGGACAAGGTTTGCCTTCCTAAGGCTGAAGGAGTCTTGAGAATTAGGAAAATCAAAGAGGTCAACTCTGTGGGTATCCTTAAGCTCATTTAGAAAATTGTGTCTAAACAGAGGGGCATCTGGGTTAATTGGATCCACTCCTCCCTGCTTAATCACAACTCTCTATGGACTGCCCCATTCCTTCCGATGCTTCTTGTATCTGGAGAAAAATTCTCATTCTTAGAGCTTTGGCCCTCGATGCCATCTCTTTCTCTATTGGCAATGACCACACAACCTCTCTCTGGTTGGATCCTTGGCACCCTTCTGGCAACCTTTCCTCCTTGGTCACCCCTAGGACCATCTACTCCTCTAGCCTTCTTGAATTTGCTTCTATTTCCTCTATTATCTCTCCCTTGGGCTGGTCTCCCCTATCTCTCCCCCTCCTCTTTTCGACCTCTGGTCTTCCCTCCCTCCACTCCCTCCTGGGCACCGAGCAAGGGATGATAAATGCACTTAGCTTCCCTATTCTAATGAGAATTTCTCCTCTGCCCTTTGCTTGGTCCTTTGTCAGATCCTTTGGCCTTGTGGTTCTTAGGCGCAATCTCGTATGGTTTTATGGCCATATTCCTCGCCATAGCTTTTTGTATGGAGATGCCTCGCTAACTACCTCCCAACCCAATCCTTCCTCGTCTATTGTCACATCCTTGTTAACCCTTCCTGCTGCCTTTGTCCCCATAGAACGAAGGACATTTCTCACCTTTTTTTCTCCTGCCCCCTTTCTACCTCGTCTGGAAAGTTGTCCTCTTTAGGTGTTGGGCCTCCAATTGACCAATTCTCCCTTTTGATAGGGAATGAATTTGGATTGGCATGACCTCTGCGGGCTCCACTAAGGATGTGAATTTGAAACTGAAACCATTTACCGAAACCAAACCGAGCCGTTTACACTGAAATCGCAAAACCGTTTAGTAAATGGTTCGGTTCTGGTTTCAAGTTTACGACCGATTAGCTAAATGGGCCGGTTCGGTTTTAATCGTTTAACCCGTCGGTTTCAAACCGAATTGACACCGTGAAAATTGAGCCGTTTACATCGTTGAGACCCATCCGTTTAACCCGTATAGTGATTTAATAGAATAAGGGGTTAACTGATGTGTTTTCAGTGCATCATGCTCTTTTACTTTAGAACACTTATGATAAATTGTGTTCATTAGCAGCTTTGTTTTTTTTTTGTTTTCATCATCTCTATGTGATATTTTCTTTTGCTTAGTTGTTTGGTTGTTTTAACAAAACATGATGGATTTAATTTTGGGAAGAATTAAGGACCATAGAGGCTGTCCAACATTCTATTCAGTAATTTACTCATATTATGTAGTTATGTCGTTAAATCCTTGCTTGTTCAATGCCTTATTTAATTTGATACAAGATCTAAGCGTTTATCAACAAATGCAAATTTCAGTAAGCGTGCGAATAAACTAGCAAATCGATTGCTAGTATGGATTAAACCGCGATCAAAACCGTGAAACCGACACCGTTTAAAAATCGTGAAACCGAAACGGTTCCGGTTTCCAAAAGTGCATCCGTTTAATAATTGGTTCACCTTTTGTTTCAGCCAAATGAATGTGAACTGAACTGAACCATACCGTATACACTGAAACTGAACCGATTAACACCCTTAGGCTCTACCATCCGCAACACCATCAGGAAGCTTGCTTTTTCTACAACCATAAACCACCTTTGGATGGAACGTAACATCCGTAGATTGTCTTCTATCTCCCGTTCTATGGATAAGATTTGGAAGGTCATCTACTTTGGTGTTACCATCAAAATCCAATCCTTTTATCCTCGCCCTGTCCCAAACTCCCCTAGGAACAGGCATATCATTGCCTCTTGGCACTTACAGATTGACACCATCCCCCACTCTTGATGCCCCCACCTTTTCTGTATCCCCTTAGTCTGCTGGTTTGGTCTGCATATTTGGCTTTGCTTGTTGCTTTGATGTAATTGCTCCCCCCTGGGTTGGCTTTTCCTTGTTGGCTTAAGCCCCCCTCCCCTCTCCCCTCTCCCCTCTCCCCTCTCCCCTCTTTTGTATATTCTTCTCTCCTTGGTAATGAATTTATTTATTCATAAAAAAATAAATGCAATTTTGTATGTGAGGTTAATGTTACGAGATTAAGCTTTCACCTATAGTAGTCAATTATTTATGCTGCAAAAAATAGAGGTTGTGTTTTTAATTTCTGAAGTTGCTTTGTTCTTCTAACTTTTACCATTCCTTAATACATTTATAGACTTGAAGCTTATCCTTACCTTCCCCCTTTTATGGATTGTCTAAACTCGCTTTTGTCTGCCTTAGTATTGGAATTTAGATGATTGTGTGCTTATTTAGTTAGGTGGCTTCAAGGACTCTTGATATATTTTTGTTGACTTGATGCATACTTGATGGTAGTTGTTTGAAAGAACTACTTAGTATCACTACTGTTGGCTGAATTTTACTTGTTGAAAATCTCAGATGTTGAAGAAGTTAAGCAAGCAACTAAATGGTGAGGATTGGTCATGGAACAACTTAAACACATTATGCTGGGCAATAGGATCTATATCTGGGTCCATGGTGGAGGAGCAGGTATTCGTGTTAATGGGTTCAGAATGAAGTCTCTTTTTGGCAGGCTGGTGGTGGGGGGGTTTGTATTTAGTTTCTGCATTACCTATGCTTACTCTTGACGATGTGTTCCGGCAGGAGAATAGATTTTTGGTAATGGTCATTCGAGATCTACTCAACTTATGTGAAATTACGAAGGGAAAAGATAACAAGGCTGTCATAGCTAGTAACATTATGTAAGTTGTTTTGAAATGCTTGTCCTTTTTATGAATTGGCTAGTGGTTGCTTTACTCGGTTTCTTACCTCCTTTTCTCCCCGGCCTTCAATTGGCAGGTATGTTGTTGGACAGTACCCGAAATTTTTAAGGGCTCATTGGAAGTTCCTCAAAACTGTTGTGAATAAGCTGTTTGAGTTCATGCATGAAACACATCCAGGAGTTCAGGTGTCTTTTGCTGCCCCATCTTTATTATTCTCGTTAATTTTTAATAAACTCTTCTGTGTTTACTTTTCCTGTCGAAAACCTGGATCAGTAAGTGGCCTGATAAAACTGTACATAATGGGCCAAAGATTGTTTGTTGTTGCTTGAATCCATTCTTAACTGTGCTTTTCCTACTCCATTACTGTCAATCAGAAGGTGATAATGGTGTAAGGTGGCTGTCTTGAAAGGGTAAGGATGGTTATTTTCTGATCAGGGTTACTTTCATTTGTATCAAGTGTATTGGGTTGGTCCTCTTTTAGAGGCCTGGTTGTGTTGGTGTACTATTGTACTTTTATTATCTTCTCCATTGATAAAATCATGTTATCTATTGAAAAAGAAAAGAGATGAGGATGGTATGAAATGATATACCAAAGAGAAAAAAAGGATTGGCACTCATAATTTTTCCTTTATAATACTGTTAAGGGACATGAATATATGAGTTATTAGAAGATATGACACTACAGAATGGAGGGGTGGAACATGATTGATGTAGGCTACGTAGCCAGTTCAAGTAGTTTAGGCATATTTAAATGAGTGGAGAAAGCATTGTAAATGAGGCTATAAACATTAGGCTTATAGGAAGACTCTTGAGAAATTTTTTGTCAAATATTCACACATTATGATTATCCTCCCCACTTTACAACCCCCCTCCCCCACAAAAAAAAAAAAAAAAAAAAAAAAAAAAAAATCATTTGGGTTGTTCTTCAATATTCAGCCGGTCCATGACACTCACACACAGACAACCTTTTTTGAATCATGACAATCTGCCGATCACATTCATGGTGCATAAGCAATCATTGTTCTATTTCATTCATGCCTTTTTATCTTCTTTTGTTGGAAGTTTTTTTTTTTTTTTTTCTCACTGGCATGTATGTATGCATGCATGCATTATCTTCTTCCTATGGAGATGTCTATGTGAATGTGTATGATTCATAATCACACTTTGTTTACTGATGCCTTATTTGCCTTTCAGGATATGGCCTGTGACACATTTTTAAAGATTGTTCAGAAGTGCAAACGCAAATTTGTTATTGTACAGGTAATTTTTTTCCCATTTATGATCCAGGTTGCTACTGTAAATTGAGAAATAATGGGGAGGATGGACCTTCACTATTTATGGGGTCTGTCAAGCATCAATGATGTCAGCGAAATTAAACTTTATTTAAGAGTTTGGTTAGGATCAACTTTATCTGTTGCACATTTTGAGTTTGGTTAGGATCAACTTTATCTATTGCACATTTTCTCTGTGTCCAGTTAGTAACCTATATCACGGTTGAAATTTCGAGTGGAATCTGTCGAAGTGAGATATTTTTCTTCCCCTGGTGATCAAAATTGGCAATGATTGGCGAAATTGCTAAAATTTTGAATGGAACTTAAACTTGGCAAAATTTTATGTTCGCTAGGGCTCAAAATTATCCATTGCTTAGGACTATGTCTAATGGATAATTATCCATTGCTCTTTATGTTCCAAGGATGGTCTGTTTGTCCTGGACTTGGAGTTATTAAATGACTGATTTTTCTGTGATTCTTCAATTTGCAGGTTGGGGAAAATGAACCATTTGTTTCTGAACTTCTGACAGGCCTTCCAACCACTGTTGCAGATCTAGAGCCCCACCAGATCCATACATTTTATGAATCTGTATGTCGATAACATTTTTTTGGTCCAAGTAGCTAGGATTAGCCGTATATGTGGCATGAAGTGTGGTTGCTTCATACTAATGGTCACTTGCTGCCTGTCTTTCAGGTTGGTCAAATGATTCAAGCTGAATCTGATCCCCAAAAAAGGGATGAGTATTTGCAAAGGTTGATGGAACTTCCCAATCAGGTTGGTGGCTGTCACTGTCCTCTTTTTTTTATTTATTTTTATTTTTTAATAATGACTTTATTGATGAAGAAAATCAGAGGGTCAAAGCTTTAGTATAGGATAAACCAGATATGTAGGAGTCAAAGGAGTGGATGCTGAGGGGAAATGAGAACTGAAGAATATTACTAACTCCTTTTTTGCCAGACCTTTGGATCACCTTGTGGAACAGAAAATTATACCCACTAAAAAATGACTCATCAGACACTTTCTTGGGTGCAAGGCTACAACATGCTTTGTTGACACTTCATGAGTTTATGTTGATTTATGTTTATTGTTTTGTTTTTGTCAAATATGTTTATATTATATCCTATGCTCTGTTTATTATATGTTGGTTTTTTCATATAAGGCCATTACCAGCATAATTATATCATATTGCGTTGATAGGGACTTATATCTTGCGTATAAGCATAGTTATATAAAATTGTCATTGCTATATTACATTTAGTCATGTACTGCACACCTAGGGCGTCTAGGTAGGCGCTTAGGAGATGCTGCACCCCTACAACGCTTTGGGTTGCCTAGTCGCTGTGACAACTATTCACTACACGCCCCTAGCAAGCTTGACCGTCAGAAAATTGGCTGGTTTCTTCACCAACCAAAATGAAAACAGCTTCCAAGTTTCAGCTTTCTCCTGTTGCCAATCACAATCATATTGTAGCTCTCCCCATTGAGGTGCTATTAGTATGGTTGCAGTCCACTTTTGACCTTGTCCAGACTGGCACTGCCCATTGTTCAATGAACCATGAGTTTTTGTCACTGACCACCTGAAACCAAATCTTACATCCATGTACAGTGATGAGCTGATTTTGTGTAGCCCATTCAACAGAGACCAGACCTTTTCCAAAGATTTGTACCCTTTTACTGTTTGGATTAATCTTGAAAGTTCAAACTTGTTACCTGTTTTGTCTTACTACCTTCTTGTGCATTACAATTCATTTTGTTTCTTTCTGCATTAGCTAGTGCTTCTTCTTAACTGATTCAAGATAATGCTTTCCTGCAGAAATGGGTAGAAATTATTGGGCAGGCACGTCAGAGTGTAGATTTCCTGAAGGATCAAGATGTGATCAGAACTGTACTTAACATATTGCAGGTATTCCAATATAGCAAGCCACTTCCTCTTTTCTTTGTGCTGAACCACTAAATCTGTTTTGCAGTAGTGCAGATTAATAAGTAATCCAGTGAGACAACGTGACAATCGAAATTCTTATTATATTATGTAGGTTTTTAATCCTAGGAGGTTATTGTTTTACTAAGTTAAATGCAAAGCGTAGGTTTGCCGTCACTGCAGGTTCAGTATGGTGATTATACATTATGGATGCCCGCTTATGCCTGATCTACTCTTTTGAACTCATGAAATTGAATATCTTAAAAAATAATTCATAAAAAAGGTAAAAAAGAAAAGAAAAATGGTTAAAAATATTAGTATAATACAAATCAGTGGACATGGGCTGGCCCATGAAGTGTTTCTGTCCTTGAATTTATTTACATTGTGGTCATGTGTTCACCTTTCAAAAATCGAAAATTTTCCCCAACCCCATTTCCGGTGCTGGAATTTTCTTTTTTGTTGTTACATGGCAATTGAATGTGTAATATACAGGCAACATTAGAGTTAGGTTAGAGAATTTTTTATTAAATCTCTGAGTGTGTTTGGGGTCATCTTTGTCAAAAGGGAAGCAAGGCTGAAGCATAATTTTGGAGTTCTTATGGCTCTCCAAGCATAAGCACGGCCACCTCTACCCCCTTGACAGTCACTCTTGATTTCTCAAAGTCTCAGCATGGATTTTTTCTGTTACATGTCAGTTGAATCTGTAAAATAAGGCAACATTAGGGTGAGGTTAGATATTTTTTTGTTAAATCTCTGAGAATGTTTGGGGTCATCTTTGTCGAAAGGGCAGCAATGCTGAAGCATAATTCTGGAGTTCTTATGGCTCTTCAAGCAGAAGCACGCCAACCTCTACCCCCTTGACACTCACTCTCGATCTCTCATAGTCTCAGCCATCTCTTCCATCCCATTTCTCTCTCTTCTGTCTTAGCGTCAGGATTTGTCAAGGCATGGCTGTATCTTTAAAGTTGCATATGTTTTTTTTAATATACCTAAGAGGTTTGAATTTCACATCTTCTTTGTGAACCAATGTGATACTTTTGCAATGTTTTGCGTAAAAGCAATCTTTCATTCTTCCTGCTGTGTGAGGTCAGTAGCATTCTTGAAGTTGGCTAATGTCTTTCAACATGCAATTGACATTTCCCTTTTAGTGTATTGTATGCTTTGATACATTGGCTGGTGGATAAGTTTACTGTGTTTCTATTGGTGTAATAATTTGGTGGACCATCTTTTTGTTGCACCGCTTCATGTTTGTTGTGATTAACTTAAACTTTTGCTTTTTGGTAGACAAATACGAGTGTTTCCAGTTCGCTTGGAACATATTTTCTATCACAGATATCCTTGATCTTTCTGGACATGCTCAATGTGTACAGGTGCTTCTCTCTTCAAATGCTGTAATATTCATGATGTGCTTCTGACTTTTGCGACATGCTTTGGTACTCTGTTTTCTTTGTTAAATAGTTTCTTATTCCATTTTACTCTGATGCTTGCTACAGAATGTATAGTGAGCTCATATCAAACAGCATTGCGGAAGGAGGGCCCTTTGCCTCTAAAACTTCTTACGTAAAGCTTCTGAGGTGAAGAATACTTTTAAATTTAGTTAGTGTCCTAGCTAAGTCATTCTGTCTTCATTAGTTTTTGAGTTATTTGCTCGTTGAAACAGGTCGGTTAAGAGGGAAACTCTAAAGCTCATTGAGACATTCTTGGACAAGGCTGAAGATCAACCTCAAATTGGAAAGCAGTTTGTTCCACCTATGATGGATCATGTTCTAGGTGACTATGCTAGGAATTTGCCAGATGCCAGGGAATCTGAGGTCTTGTCACTGTTTGCCACAATCATTAATAAGTGAGTCCTGTACTGACTTCTAATCATGTAGGTTGCTCTGAGTTATTCTTACCATTTATGTCAACTATAGGAAAGTACTTAAAATTGTGGCAGACAACTATTGTTGTTGGTCCAATGGTTGATGTCCAGTCCAGTGGTTTCAATGGTCCAGTTGGTTTACATAGCATTTATGGTACAAGTAACTTCACTGCTTCTAAGCAAGAAACATTGTTGATCTGTTGGTTAAGGTGTTCATCTATGGTACTGAAGATCTCGACTTCAAGTCTCCATGCAGTTAACCCCCACTCTCAAATAAAAGCGAAAAATATAAAAAAATTAAATAAATAAATATCTAGGTGCATGACCGTTCTTGTTGGTGGAGCAATTTGTCTAGTTAATTTCTTTAATGAACGAGACCTCACCCTGCTAGCTAGCTATGCGGAGGTGACCCTCCACGGCCAGCTTCTTAGAGGGACTATGGCTGTTTAGTCCACGGAAGTTTGAGGTAGTAACAGGTATGTGATGCCCTTTGATGTTGTGGGTTGTGCCGGTGGTGGACGTAATGCATGTGAGTGGCTATTGGTTTGCTTGTGGTTGTGGGTTATTTGCTTGTGCATTGAACCACTATGCACAGATACCTCTATGGGTTGCGATGGGGCCAAAATCATTACGAGCATGAAAAAGGTTCTTGTGTTGCTTACCTAGTTGGAATTGTTTTGCGTGGTGGTGGGCTTTATGCTGGTGCATTGAACTGTTATTCACATATACCTTTGGCTCGAGTTGTGAGTTGCTTATCTAGTTTTCAATGCGGAGTTTTGTGTTCAAGATGTTACTTTTGTGTTTAGCAGGACCATAGTTGCCAAGGCGCCGCCTTGGCGTCTAGGCGGTTTGTCTGGGGCCTAGGCGACTGTCGCCTTATTGCATTGTATGCGGCCTTTTATCTTAAGTAAATGTTTTTATATTTTCTTATTTTATTTTTATATTTTTTTATTTCATTTACTTAAGATATTATTCAGAACTAAGCAAATACCCCCTATTTGTATCCAATAAAAATAGTTTAAAAATTGAAATTCTAAAAGGATAAAATGTCAACCCCCTAGTCCAAGAACAAAAACAGGATTTATGGTTGTAGTGCGATTTTCAACTTTAGAATACTAAGATTTTTCTCAATTCTGAAAATTTTCTAAATCCTAGTATGGTAGAACATTGCTAAAAACCAAAAGTCCGGTAAAATAATCTTTTGTTTTGATGTCCATAAAATTATTTTCATTCAAGCAATTTAACAACATTCGCACACTTTAAAATAAGTTTGACTGGAACATAACTTTGTTATAGCAACTCAGATTTAGTAATCTTAGACTTGTTGGAAAGCTAGTTTTGTGTTATATCTAATACAAAAAGTCTCATGTAAAATTAAAATCATTTGACCAATAAAACTTATTATAGAACAAGAGCATTTCTTTAAATGTCAATAAGCCATGTTGATTTTTTATGACTTGATGTGAGTGTGACAGTGTTGATTTTTATGACTTGATGTTGCTTAGTCTTGATTGATTTTTTTATGTCATAGGGTATATATTATAACATACAAAATAACTTTACAAAATAGGGGAAATAAAAAATAACACATGGGCGATTTGATGGCCATGGCAATGCCATAGCGGGCGATTCATTGCCAAATCGATTAGCCACCCCTCAACCGCCCTGGGTTGCCATGACGCCGTGACAACTATGAGCGGGACTTTTAAGAATTCATTCTCTTTCCTCCTTTCATAAATGTAGGTTGGGTGATGGATTGTCTTGGTGGTGGACGTAAGGCATGTAGGTCGTTTTGGCTTGACTAATCTATATGGTACGTCAGGTAGACGGCCGGTACCTTATTATAGTCTATTGTTATAATATTATGGTTGGTTTGTAGTGGTGTGTCATGTTGATAGCTTGCACTTAATATAATTAGTCATAGCTCGTAAATCATTTTGCATGGATCCTTGTGCTCGTCCTTGCTTGGAATCTCCATGTAACCGACCCCATTAAGTTGGGTTAAGGTTTTGGATGTTGTTGTTGAAATAAATATCTAAGTAAATAATAGAAATGCTGGGATAAGGTTGAGTTGTCAGTAAATAATGGATTTTATTTTTTGATTTGCTACTATAGGACCGATAGTTCAACTGTCTGGTCTGGGCAAAATTCCATTTGAATTGCTCAGATTGGGCGGCCTGTTAATGAGTGTTTTTTAAAAGGAGTTCTGGTCCTTGGTGTGATGTGGACTATTCAATTGGTAGTCTAACCGTTGTTCAGTGGTTCATAAAATTGCTGGTCGAAAGGAAATGTGTCTACTTGTTCGGTTACAATGTGAATGGAGTCGCTTTTATCTTTACGAATGTTATATACAAGTAATCACTAATGTGCTTTTCACTTTAAAAGATTTGAATAGTTAAAAATCTAATTAAGGGTAATCTTTCACATCGCTATGCTCAGTGAAGTTGTTCACTTCACCACCCATAAAAAACGTGTCATGAGTTAGACTGGAAAACTAAGGGTCCGTTTGATTTTGTTTATGCTGTTCTTGTGTCTAGAAACAACCGTTTCTATGCTAAGAAATGATTTTTTGAATTGCAAAAAGGTGTTTGATTTTTCGGTTTCCCGAAACGTTTTCAACAGTATAGTTGGGTTCAAGACACGAGTAAAGGCACAATGTTGTAGGTATGCAGCTCTAGAGTGAATCGAGTTGCAGGTATGCTTTGTGGAGATGAACTTCAAAAGGATGAAGGCATTTTGGAACTGTGAGCTTCGCACAACCAAGTTGGAGTCACCGCTTCTGGATAGCGAGAAGTTTCAACAATGGGTTGGGGTTGGGATAGGTTGAGTGAAGTGTCCGGTTTTTTATAAGTTTTGTCACTCCACTTGTCTTTAGAAACAGAAAAATAACTGTGACTTGTTTCTCCATTCCTGCTTCTACTTTCTAGACATAGAAATAGGCATAAATTTCTATTTCTATTTCGAAAAACAAGTGAAACGAAACAGAAAAATCAAACGGTTTCTGGGGTGTTTTTTGTTTCTGAGCACAGAAACGGAAAACCATGTTTCTGGAAACAAATCAGACGGGCCCTAAATTGTAAAATCACTTCTACAAGATAACATGATGTAAGGCTGGTTCACCTTAAGGCAAACAACCCCAATAATACAACTCCAAACCAAAGTCAGATATGGTTCTCAGATCTCAGTGTCAAAGAGCTTCACTAAGAATGAAATAGTACTGAACTATTAACTCGGAAAATAGGGATCATAGGAATTCCACACATGATCAGAGTAGGGTTCAAATAGACCTGAACATCTACCAAACAAATCCTCCAACAAGGCTGCAAGGGTGCAGCAACAATTCAGACAGACCCTGGCTGAAACAAGGTAGTGTAGTACTAAATTTGAAAGAATCAAAATAGTAGCCAGTTGACAAGGATCTATACTCAAATGATGGTCTAAATGCAAATAATGAAGACTAGGAGTGAAATAAGATGACAACTATGGGAAAAAAAAAAAAATAACCGTTCGGGGTAAAACAGTAACTTTCAGCCCAAAATTAGGGTAATAAAGCGCAAACGATCTTTGATTTCAAGAGTTAACTTGAATCAACAAACGGAAGCAAAACATTAACTATTTGAATACGAAACATTAACTTTTTCTAGATCTTGAGAAAGGAAGATCAGAATTGGTATTTTGCAAATATCTAAAGATCAAGTCCTCAGAAAGGGCCTAAATTTGAACTGATCTCCAAATTAGGGTTGTTGAATGACTGGTCAAAGTTTGAGTTCGATCGGATGGCGGATGGATGAATTGCTTAATCCAAAAAAAGCATGACATCCAACCTCCTAGAAGACTTGAAATTCAAGGAGAACTTGCAGAACAATACTTACATGTTGTTGGATGAAGAGGATGCTGAAAGAATAAATCAAAAAAGAAGAGGAATTGAGATGGGATAGATGTGTGCGGGATGGTGGGATGGCTAGCTCAGCCTGGGCCTCTCATCAATGCTGTAGCCCCTTACAAACTTATATAGAAACTCAAAACAAACTCAAACACTAAAAAAGAAAGGCCTAACTCAATCCTTAACTAATTGAGAAATCTAAAGTAACTAAGAAACTGAAATAAAAAATAAAATAGACTTAAAATAAGACTCCAACTAAACTAATGAATTAAATCTCGTTTTTCTACATTCTACCCATATTTTAGGCCCATTAAAGTGGCCTATTATAAATAAAACCCATGGGATCAAAGGCCCAACACCTACATAACCCAAGGCTTATTTCCAATAAAAGAAGCCCTTAAGGTGACTTATCTACATCACAGGATTTCAGATAGAATAGGGAGAGAACCCAAGGTGGACTCCAATGGGGCGGCAACTGTGATCGAAGGGGTCTGTTGGGGCCCTAAAAGTGCTTCAGAAGAAGTTTGCTAGTTTGGGGGATCCAGCCAAAATCTATTTGGCTCAAAACCCTGACACTTAAGTTGAAATTGATTCTTCTCTTGGCTGCCTTAAGCTGGTTTTTTGATTGAGTTTCTGAACTTCAATAAGCTTGTTTTGATCACTCAAACACTATCACAACAATCAAATAAAAAGGAAAATAAAGAGAAGAAAGAAAATCTATGGAGGGGTTGAGAAGGGGGGAGAAGAATTAAGGAATGTGTATCTCACCCTTTAGGTTTTGGGTATCAGCCCCTCAAGGGATTAGGCATCTCACCTCTCAATAGCAGCCTTTCTGCCAAGAGTATTCACTTAAATAATTCATTAATCGATTCAGTTCCGAGTACACACAATGGTTGCCTCTTTATAAGCTTACATAGATGATTTCTGAAATAGGAAACTAAAGCTGGAAATAAAACCTTCTAAGTTATCTCCTAACTTGCTAAGTAAGACTGATTTAGTAACTAACAACTGAACATAAAAAGGAAACTAGCCTAAGTCATAAGAAAGGAAACAAACTTGACAGTTAAAAAAAAAAAAAAAAAAATCTAGGCTAACTTGGCCAATTCGATGGCTGCTTTTATCTCCTAACTTGCTAAGTAAGAGTGATTTAGTAACTAACAACTGAACATAAAATGGAAACTACCCTAAGTCATAAGAAAGGATACTAACTTGAGTAACTTGATAATAAAAAAAAGAAAAAAGGAGAAAAAAAAGAAACTAAATCCTAGGCTAACTTGGCCAATTTGTTGGCTGCTGGAGCTCCTCTAGAAGCTGCTTTTCAACAATAATGGACATCTGTATGAGGCTTCTAGAATATTTTTGAAGACAAAACTTGGAGTCCAAGCACTGCTGATCGATGGAAAGATGGACTGCTGCTGAGCTGGCCCGACTTACGGAAACGAAAACTAACTACCTACCCAAATCTGGCTGAGAAGCTACTGTCTGATGGGCCTAGGATGGGCTGGCTGGTCCAAGATTGGACTCGGTTCGATAGGGCCAGTTGCCCCTTGTGCAAGCCTGATCTACATCATAAACCAAAAATCTTTCCAGCTTCCCCTACCCCATCCTCTTCTTCCTTCTGCGGCACCTACAGTTGGCTTGCCCTGCCCCACCTGTGCCTAGATCCTCTGGTGCCATCAACATATTTTGGATGTTGCCACGCCTCTTGTTTGGCAAATACAAAGAAGAGTAATTTAATTAGAGAGGATGGAATTGCCATTGTGATGCGAGTGATTAGTGGGAGTCTTGGAAGGACTTATTAAAATTCTATCCTCTCCGTTTTCTATCTTTATAGACGTCACTCCCACTTGCCACTATAAAATGCAAGCTAATGATCTTAGGAACTTGAGTGCGTCTTTCTGGATCTTCAAATTGATTTCAATTCCATTAAAACCTCAATTACTCTAAATCCCAATTCTTGCATGGAAGAATCAAAAGTTGGTATCAATGCTAAATTCCAAGATCCGGTGTAACTTGAATGAGCATACACATGAAAAGATGCACGACAAACACATGTAGAAGGAAGGGATGACCGTGCATGTGGAAAGATACATGAGGCTCCGATACCAATCAGGACAACGGTGTAGGGTTTGTACTTTTCGGATTAAGGTTTTTTGGCTATATATTTGTAGCGAGGGTTTTTTTCTCTGTAATGCAAACAATATTGAGAGGTGTGAGGGACGAGCGTTGTAACCTTATTCTCCATTGATAGTGAAGCAGGATTTCATCTCACTGAGGACATAGACAATCTTGCCGAACCTCGTAAATCTGTGCATTGTTTGTTCTTGTTTTTTCATTATCTTCTGCATCGCTTTAGGGTTGCGTTTCTACAAATTGGTATTAGAGCTCTAGGTTTCCGTTTTCTAAGGTTTGTTATTACGATGGTAGGGAAGGGATCAAATATCAAGTATGATATCAAGCCGTTCAATGGGAAGAAAAATTTTACCCTCTGGGGTAAAAGGATGAAGGATCTTTTGATACAACCGAGTTTGGCGAAAATATTGCTGGGGAAGTCGAAAAAACCTACAAAAATTACTGATGAAGATTAGGAAGTGATGGAGGAAAAGGCGGTAAGTGCTATTCGATTGAATCTTTTTGGTGATGCCCTACAATATGTTGTGCGTATCGAATCTGCACTGCAGTCATAGGCGAAACTGGAAAACATCTACATGACGAGGTCCTTAATGAACAAGTTGTTCGTGAAGAAGCAATTGTATTCTCTATAGATGGAGGAAGGTACAGATCTATTAGAGCAACTTAACGTGTTCAATCAGATCGTAAGTAAACTTGCAAACCTGGAGGTTAAGATTGAGGATGAAGACAAATCGTTATTATTGCTATCGTCATTCCTAGAATCGTATGATCACCTGGTAACAACTCTCTTGTACGGGAAGGAGACCCTTGAGATGGATGAAGTCGCAGCTGCCCTCATTTCTAATGATACAAGGAAGAAGGCCAACAATACGAAATCTCAAAGAGGTCTTTTCGGAGGCGACAAGGGCAGGATAGAGGGAGATCAAATCAGAAGGGATCTAGGAAGAGTCGATCGAAATCAAAAGGGGTAAAGACAAAGGTCTCTTGTTACTATTGCAAAAAGGAAGGTCATTTGAAGAGGGTGTTTAAAGAGGAAGGCAGACTTGAAAAAGAAAGGTGTGGATAAGCATCTGAGGAAGCTAGCGTGGTTGATAGTTCAGATGGAGATGTACTCTACATCAGGTAAGAATCAACCTTCTGATTCTTGGATTTTAGATTTTAGATTTTCATATCACATGTGTCCACATAAGGATTGGTTTGATACATATCAACCATATAATGGTGGATCTGTTCTAATGGAGAATGATGCTGTGTGCAAGACCATTGGGATAGGCACTATCAAAATCAAGATGTTTGATGGGATAGTAAGAACTTCAGTAAATGTGAGACATGTACCAAAATTAAGGAAAAACTTAGTATCTTTGGGGGCACTTGACTGAAATGGCTACAAGTACATAGCAGAAGATGGAGTTCTCAAAGTTGTTAAGGGTATTATAGTTTTCATGAAGGGACAACTAACAGGAAACCTATACAGACTCATAAGGTGCATTATTACAGGTGGAGCATCTGTGATTATAGATGCAGGATCTGATACAAATGATACTTATTTATAGCATATGCGGCTAGGGCATATGGGAGAAAAGGGATTGATGGAACTTCATAAAAGGAAACTATTGAAGGGAGTGAAAACTTGTAAACTGAACTTTTGCAAGTATTGTGTGTTTAGGAAACAGTGCAAGGTTAGTTTCAAAACTGCAAAACATAAGAGTAAAGGGGTGCTTGATTATGTACACAGTGATGTATGGGGTCCTTCAACAACAAAATCTAAAGGTGGGGCAGAATACTTCGTGACCTTTATTGATGATTACTCAAGGATAGTCTTTATGAAGCATAAAAATGAGGTGCTCACTAAATTTAAGAAATGGAAGGTTGAGGTAGAAAGGAAGACAGGAAAGAAAATTAAGTACTTGAGAACAGATAATGGAGGGGAGTACACGTACAAGCTATTTCTAGAATTGTGCAAAGCTGAAGGATTACTCGTAACTTCACGGTTCCAAAGACACTACAGCAAAATGGTGTAATTGGAAGGATGAACAAGACACTTCTAGAAAGAGCTCGGAGTATAAGGCTGAATGCAAGGTTGAGCAAGAGATTTTGGGTAGAAATAGTGAATATGGTGTGTTTCCTCATCAATAGATCTCCATCAAAGGTGATTGATTGTAAAATTCCCGATGAGGTATGGACAGGAAAAACAATAGATTATTCTATTCTAAAAATATTTGGTTGTTCAGCCCATGCTCATGTAGAGAGTCAGCAGTGTTCCTCTAAGCAGTGTATCTTTTTCTGTTTTGGGAAAGACGTAAAGGGATTCAGGTTATGGGATCCAAGTTCACAGAGGGTTGTGATTAGCAGGGACGTTGTGTTGATGAGTCTCACATGGTGAAGTCAAATTGTAGTTTACAAGTAGTTGATGAAAATAAAGAAGGTTCTACTGTGCAGGTGGAGTTAGGTGAGTCAGAAACAACAAGAGAGAATGAGTCATCTAGTGACTTACAGGACAACAAGAAGCAGTAGAAGTTCCCTATATTGTGGCAAAGGATAAAGGGAAGCGCACTCACAAAGCACTTGTGAGGTACGAGTTTGAGGACATGGTTGCCTATGCCCTCACTGTAGATATAGGTGATCCATCTTCCTACCATGATGCTTTGAGTGATGCACAACATGATAAATGGATGATAGCTATGATGGAGGAAATGGAGTCTCTAATGAAGAACAAAACTAGGGTGATTGTGGAAAAACCCAAGGGACGAAATATCATTGGGTGTAAATGAGTCTTACGTAAGAAAGAGGTAGCATATGAGAAGGAGTGTGGAAGGTGTAAGGCCAGATTTGTAGCCAAGGGCTATGCACAGAAGGAGGGGTTAAACTATAATGAAATATTCTCTTCAGTGGTGAAGCACACTTCGATTCGGGTACTACTTGCTTTCGTGGTCATGTATGATTTGGAGCTTGAATAGCTTGATGTGAAGATTGCATTTATTCATGGTGACTTGGAGGAACAAATTCACATGGAGCAGCCTGAAGGTTTCAAGGTGCAGGGAAAGGAAGAGCATGTTTGTTTGCCTAAGCGGCCACTTTATGGTCTTAAGCAATCTCCTAGGCAGTGGTACAAGCACTTTGATTCCCACATGATTTGATAGTTGTGTTTATTATAAAGTGTCAAGTGATAATTCCATTATTTTGTTGATGCTTTATGTTGATGATATGCTTATGCAAAGAATAAGCATGATATAGTCTCTTTGATGTCTTTGTTGAGTGCTGAATTTGAGATGAAGGATCTTGGTGTTGCTAAGAAGATCCTTGACATTGAGAACCTTAGAGGTAGAAATGCAGGTAAACTTTAGGTAATTTAGAAGATGTATATTGAAAAGGTGCTAGATCATTTCAACATGGAAAAGGCTAATCCGGTTAGCACTCCATTAGCTAGCCACTTCAAGTTATGTGAAAGGGAATGCCCTACAACACATGAGGAGGTGAAGTAGATGTCTCAGGTCCCCTATGCTAGTGCAATTGGGAGTCTCATGTATGCTATGGTTTGTAGCAAGCTGGATTTGTCTCATGCAATTAGTGTTAGCAGATACATGAGTAATCTAGGGAAAGAGCATTGGAATGCAATTAAGTGGATCTTCAGATATTTGAGCAAGATTAAATATATAAATGTTATGTTCAGTGGTAAGGGAAGTTCCACAGAATTGGCGGGTTATGTTGATTCTGACTATGCTGGTGATTTAGACAGGAGGAGGTTTACTATAGGGTATGTATTTACATTGGCTGGTGGACCTATATCATGGAGAGTGATGCTTCAGTCTACAGTTGCATTATCGACTACAAAGGCAGAGTACATGTCGGCAGTTGAGGCTGCTAAGGAAGGAGTGTGGTTGGTTGGATTGGTTGGGTTGGGTCAAGTACAGTGTTTCATTGTGATAGTCAGAGTGCCATACATCTTGCAAAGAATCAGGTGTTTCATATAAGGACAAAGCATATTGATGTGAGATTTCACAAGATTAGGGAGCTGGTGTTAGAAGACAGTATTCACTTGAGAAAAATTCATACAGATGTTAAGCCTGCAGATATGCTTACCAAGCCAGTTACCACAGAGAAGTTCGAGTCCTGTTTGGACTTGATTAATATTACTCATTGTTGAAGATGAGGGGTGCACCAAATAGGTGCGTTTGTACCTTTGATGAGGTACCGGGATGAAGACGTCTACAGGTTATCTTTATAGGAGGCTCGATAGAATTCAAGCTAAGGTAGAGATTGTTGGTGTACGATGTCTTGTATTCCGTCACAGTTTAATTCAGGGAGTACTGGTACAAGCGCCTCAATAGGCAGGATGGTGGTGTAGGGTTTGTACTTTTCGGATTAAGGTTTTTTCGCTGTATATTTGTAGAGATTATTTCTCTGTAATGTAAGCAATATTGAGAGGTGTGAAGGAGGAGTGCTGTAACCATATTCTCCATTGATAGTGAAATAGGATCTCATCTCACCGAGGACGTAGGCAATCTTGCCGAACCTCGTAAACCTGTGTGGCTTGTTTGTTCTTGTTGGCTTCTCAAATATCAACATGGGCTTGCTGTTGCATTTCATCTTGCATGAGCTTCAGTTGTGAACTTAAGCTATTTTGGATCAACCTTGTGGATCTGACATCCTGTTACTTCCCTCCTTTGTCTATATGGTAGAATCACCTCATGAATCATATGGTATTGGCATTGCTGGCAATTTTGCTTCATTATCAGATCAGGGACTGGACATTGTAAATCTTCATTATACTATCTCTTAGCTTCATAATTTAAATGGAAGTTGTGTTGGTATATGGTTTACTGTGTAAATTGCAAATGTAAATAGAGCCTTACTTCAGTATGTATTTATTGGCAGCCTTATTATTTTTGGGAAGAAGTTTTCGGTCCGAAAGTGTAGCTCCCGCACCTGCGTGAGACCCAATCAACTTCCTCTGTTTGGTTCAATCCATAGGGGGACAGGGAGGTCAATTTACAGGGAGAAGGAGAGAGACTGACACAAGGGGGCTGGCGCAGGAGCTACACTCCCGGACAAACCATTTGCCCATTATTTTTTTAACTAAAATTAGCTAGTCACTGTCATTATCCTGATCTACAACTAATTTCTGCTTATTATTCTTTGTTATTGAGCTCTTCTCACTTCTCTTGTATTCCCAACCTAGGTACAAGGGTGTAATGACAGAGGATGTGCCACGCATATTTGAAGCCATCTTTGAGTGTACACTTGAGGTATATATGCCACGTTATTAAACAAGGCACTCAATTTTGTAGTCTCCCAGTTTTCTTAATTGTGAGATCACCTTTTATTGCAGATGATTACAAAGAACTTTGAAGATTATCCAGAGCATCGCCTTAAATTCTTCTCTTTACTGCGTGCAATTGCTACACATTGTTTCCCTGCTTTGATCAGCTTGTCAAGTCAGGTTGGTTTTTCGAGTTTATCAGTCACAATTATTGTTCCTAGATTGATGGCATCATAATGTCTTATTTGGTTGCATCTTTTCCATAATTTATTACATTTGTACATATCTGTGTACCTGGCTTCTTTTTTTGGATTTTTTCTTTATTTGATGATTACTCAGTTTGATGAGCTGTGCTGTTTCTATTTATTAGCAATTGAAGCTTGTAATGGATTCTATCATCTGGGCTTTTCGGCACACTGAAAGAAATATTGCCGAAACTGGACTCAATCTTTTGTTGGAGATGCTGAAGAATTTTCAGGTGTGATTTTTGTTAGTTTGCTGCCGTATAATTTTGATTACTGATGTGGATGCTGACTCTCTTAAGGATCATACAGGCTTCTGAGTTCTGCAATCAGTTCCACCGAACTTACTTTTTGACGATTGAACAAGAGATTTTTGCCGTTCTGACTGACACATTCCATAAACCTGGGTTCAAGTTGCACGTATTAGTGTTGCAGCACTTGTTTTGCCTGGTAACAGATTCAAATTTCCTGATTTTGACTGAGTCTCATTTAGCAGCAGGATCATTACAGTTCTGATGCATGTTCAGGTGGACTCTGGATCATTAACGGAACCTTTGTGGGATGCGTCTACGGTTCCTTATCCATATCCCAGCAACTCTATGTTTGTGCGTGAATTCACCATAAAACTGTTGGGTACATCATTTCCCAATATGACAACAGCAGAGGTAGGGAATTGGATTTAGTGTCTTCTTTTTATCAGTAGATCATTGGTTTGAACAAGTCGACTTTGCAGGTCACTCAATTTGTAAGTGGACTGTTTGAGTCGAGGAATGACCTCCCAACATTTAAGAATCACATCCGAGATTTTCTTGTGCAGTCAAAAGAATTCTCAGCTCAGGTAATTTGATAAATTATTTGAATCAGTCTTCCACTTCCCATCTTCCCCTGTTTGCTTGATGTTGCATCTGTTTCTTATTTGTACACATGAATGCTGCATTATTATACATCAGCTGACTTGAACTTACTGTGCATATGTGAAACCTACAATTTTGATAATGCAGCACGGATTTTGGTGCTCTATTTGCTCAAACAGACTAGAGTTCTCTTTTACTTGATTTTCAATTTTTCTCCTCTTGGGAGAAAATAAGCTTCTTTTTCTTGTGTGTTTTAACCCTTGAACAAATGGGTGAAAGTTCCATTTCTCCCTCACCTAGTCCGCTGCATTACCCAGGACACACCTTTACTCTGACATTTCATGCTGGAAAATGTATGGGCATCTTTTATCTAAAAAATAATAAAAAATAAAAATAAAAATAAAAATAAGAGCATCAAATGCTCTATCAGTTTACTATGCATATCATAGTTGTCTAGGTGGTGCTTGGCGTCCAGGCAGTTTGCCTGGGTCCTAGGTGACTGTCGCCTTATTGCACTACATATCGCCTTATATTTGGGTAGTTATTTATGCCAAATATCATTTATGTATTTCATTTACTTAAGATATTATTCATTAATAAGCAGAAACCCCTATTTGAATCCAATAAAAATAGTTTAAAAATCAAATTCCAAAAGAATAAAAAGTCAACTCCCTAACCCAAGAACAAAAACTGGATTTGTGATTGTAGGAGTGATTTTCAACTTTCAAATCCTGACGTTTTTCACAATTCTGAAAATTTTATAGATCTTAATATGGTAAAACATTGTTAAAACCAAAAGTCCGGTAAAATAATATTTTGTTTTGATGTCCGTAAAATTATTTTCATTCAGAAGATTTTGACAACATTCATGCATTTTAAAATAAGTTTGACCAGAACATAACTTTGTTATTACAACTCAGATTTAAGTAATCTTAAACTTGTTGGAAAGCTGGTTTTGTGCTATTACCTAATGCAAAAGTCGCATGTAAAAATAAAATCATTTGACCAGTCAAACTTATTATAGAACACGAGCATTTCTCAAAATTTTGTTTTTTTGGTATTACTTAATGTTAATTTTTCATGATTTGATATGGTTTAATGTTGATTTTTTATGACTTGATGTGACTTCATATTGATTTTTGATGATACAAGGTATATGTAGCATACTAAATAATGTTAGAAAAGATGTGAATTAAAAAATAACACTTGGTAACCTTGTTCACCTTAAGGCAGGCGCCTTGTCACCTAAGCGCTTAGGCAGCCCACCAACACTTTGGTTCGCCTTGACGCCGTGCCAACTATGATGTATATGTGTTTGGTATAAAGGGGGAGAAAATGTACCTATCATTGTCATGATTGTCTTTGCTTTTGCTTAAAAGTGGTGTAGGTGGTTCTTGTTATTTATGAAGCGATTAGGTACTAAAATCAACTGCATTTGATTGGATGCACAAATACTTTTCCTCTATGCTGTTCTCTATGGGAATGCCTCTTGAAGGTTTTCTACCATTTGTTGTATTTATATATACCTGTTTCCAGTATTTGTGGGCGAGCCTGTGGCGCAATGGTTAAGTTGCACTATTGCAACATGATGATCACAGGTTTGAAATTTGGCAACAGCCTCCTGCAAAGCAGGGTGTTGGCTGCGTACATTTGCCCCTCCCAGACACTGCAGTATTGGACTATTGGGAGCCTCAGGCACCGAGTTGCTCCTATTTTTTTTTCCCCCCAATATCTGTCATATTATGTAGGCTGGGCTCAAGCTCGGGTCTACTAAAAAACTAAAGAGTGGAGCTGAGCCAGCCTATTTTAATCTCTAGCATTACCCTTGACCCTTGTGTATTTGACAAAACAACACTCGAAGGAAATGATTTGTCAGTTGTAGATGAATCTCTATGTTGGAATGTAACCATAATTGTATTCTAGGTAGTGTTCTCCAAATCAGTTCAGGGGCTGTTCAAACATAACTAGTATCCACTGTCCAGGGTGTTCTATATGGTTTTCTTTCTAATGCTCATCCTTTTGCAGGATAACAAAGATCTCTATGCTGAAGAGGCTGCAGCTCAGAGAGAAAGGGAGCGCCAGCGGATGCTTACAATTCCGGGGCTCATTGCCCCTAATGAATTACAGGATGAGATGGTCGACTCATAGCACTGACAGACTGATCTTTGATGGTGCTAATTTCATGTGTTCTTCGCTAAGTGAGTGCCTTGGATCGTTGCCAAATTTTCTATGGAGGTGAACAGGAAGGTGCTTGTCTTATATTTTTCTCATTTTTTTCTCCCCCTTCTAATTTTTATATGTTAGATGATTGGGTTTTGAAGGTGCCTCTCCTGGCGCAAGGGCTGTTTGGACTACTGGTGATACTTGCAGGGGGATGCTGGTGTCTGTTGGAGTGGGGGATGGCTCATTGCACCCCCGGGGGGGGGGGGGGGGGGGGGGGGGGGGATGTTTGGTATGGTGAAGCTAATGTAGAGAGCATTTTTCTGGCCAAATAGAATGTGGCCTGATCGTGTTTTTGCAAACTGGAGTGTCAAAAAGTTCTGAATCATTTTCCGGCCTAGTAGAATCTGGCCAGGTCGTATTTTTACAAACTGAAGTGCGGAAAAGTTCTGAGAATACACCTTGTAACACCCCATTTAGGTTTATTAATTATTCAACATAGGGTTACTGTATACTAGAATTGGAAGTTCTTGTTGAGTGATAATGTATTTTGGTTGTTGAAAAAGCTTCAATTTTGTCTGTCTTGCCATTTCGTCTCCTTCCACCTTGACGCTTTAATGAATTTAAATCTCTCTGCATTGGTTTGGCCTTCTAAATCTTCGAGCTCTTTTCTTTTTTTTTTTTGGGGGGGGGGGGGGGGGGAGTTGGCTGGGAAAAAAAACTCATAATGGATGCGTGTTTATCATATAAGGTAGGACCTGTACATGTTCTACGTTTCCCCATGTTCATGCAAACCGTTAATACTTGGAAAGGGTGCTGGAAGCTATGAATGGGGTAGGATGATCAATTCTGTAAACGCTGTAAAGCTTTCTGAAGCAATAATCATCCTTAACTGGGCAATTTATGAGATCGAATGAAATAGAGAAGAAACTGGACTAGGTTTAGTGAAGGACTTGTTCTAGTTCAACCTTTGATAGGTTGGGCTTGTGTCCATCGACAGGCTAAGGTCTGTGCAATTGCTGTTGATAGCTAATCCAAAAATAGTCATTCAATTAAGGTGAGGATTTCCACTTGGGAAATAAAAGCTAAGATTCCTGGTTTTTGGGTCAGCCTAAGCCATGTTTCTCTTTCGGTCAACATTTTTTTGGGCCAATTGGAAGGATGATGTGGTAAATTTGATCATTGGAATTTGAACCATTTGCCTGGGACTATCATCTTGATTCAATAATAAATGAGAAACTAACAACTGATAGGTAGTTTTTGTTAAAATTGTTGTTTACGAAGCAATGACTAGCAAATGCCTGTTTGATAAAGTTAAGGGTATGCTGTATAAATAATGCTACACTGTGTAGTCCTTGTTTTTTCTTATTTATTAGAATAAAAAATAAAAATAAACAGTAGATCAGAAATTCTCAAAGGAAATTTAATATATCATGATCATATTATCTAATTGTCTGCTCTACTGTAGCCCATCACATGCTTGCAGTTTTGATAACTTATTTAAGCAAAAAAGCTTGGGTGCGGGTACACAGTTAACAGCTTGTTTGGCCATTTTTTGCTTCCATCGCAGGGTGTTTAAATTATTAAATATTTCAAAACGTACGAGGGTGACTCTGCCTAAGAGATTTGGCTCGTCTACTGGTTAGGGGTGCACAGCCAATCTGGTGGTGCGGGCTGAATGGGTAATATGTGGTGGTCTCCAGATCTAAGTTAGGGGAGTGACGAAGATGGAGGGATTCCGCTGAAGGTGAGAAACACCGGGGATTGGACTAAACCTGAAAGGAAAAAAGCCCTCTCACTCTTTCATATTTCTCTCCCCTGTCCATATGTGGATTCAACCATCTCTCCCACCCGTGTATTCAATCATCTATCCTCTCCCTCTTCATCTTTGTCTTTGACTGCTCTTACGTTCAAGGTGGAGTCGGCATAGAAGAATAGAGTTGAACTTTGCATCCCCCCGCCCCCCTCCCTTTTTTTTCTTTAGTTACCTTTACTAACTGACTCAGGTGTCCTTGTAGGTGAATATGAAACCTGAGAATTTAATAATAGTTACCCCCTTTTTTTTTTATTCTTTTCTTTATTTACCTTTATTAATTTTCCTTACAGTGGTGCATCAGGTAGGTAGTCGGCACTCTATCATTCCTAGCCATTCACCTTTTGCATGGATCCATTTTGTTTTTGTTTTATGACTCCTCTTTTCTTCTGATTTCAAGTCTCATCGACTTGTTGCAAATGTAGTTCACAAGCGTAGGGTCCGACTTGCTACTTGGAACATTGGATCCTTAAGATGCAAGAGCATGGAGCTTATAGATGTCATGAGGAGGAGAAGAATTAATATTGCATGTATTCAAGAGACAAGATGGAAGGGTAAGAAAGTTAAGGCCTTAGATAACTTCAAACTTTGGTACTCGGGAGATCATAGCCATAGAGGTGGAGTGGGCATTGTAGTGGATAAAGACCTAAAGAATGATGTGGTGGATGTGAGGAGAGTGGGGGATAGGATAATTGCAATAAAGATGAGGTTGAAGAAAGAGGTTGTCAACATAATTAATACTTATGCTCCCTAAGTAGGGCTGGATGAAGCTAGTAAAGTACAATTTTGGGAAGGTATGGATGGATTGGTGCAAAGCTTTTGGCATGATGAAAAGATTATCTTAGGAGGGGATCTCAACGGACATGTTGGGAAGGATCGACGAGGATATGAAGATGTACATAGAGGATTTGGTGTTGGAGAGAGGAACGGGGAGGGGATTTTAGTTTTAGACTTTGCGGTAGCCTATGATCTACCTATTTTGAACACATTTTTTGAAAAGCAAGAGGAACATCTTGTTACTTATAGAAGTGGACATCATTATAGCCAAATTGACCTCTTTCTTACCAGAAGGTCTAATAAAATGTTGTGTAAAGATTGCAAGGTTACCTAGGGGAGAGCTTAACATCGCAGTATAAATTGGTGGTCTTGGATATGCAATTTTACTCATAGATTTGTAAGACAAGGAAGCCGGTTTGCCCTAAGATTAGATGGTGGAGACTAAAAGAAGACGCCCATGATAATTTTATTGATAAAATAGTCAAACATAGTAAGTGAGACAGTGAAAGAGACTCCAATGAGATATGGATCAAAATGACAGCCCGTATAAAGAATGTTGCTAAAGAGGTTCTAAGGGAATCGAGAGGCACTGACCATAACCTGTAAAGAGACTTGGTGGTGGGATGAGGAGGTCTAGAATGTCATCAAGCATAACAAGGTTTGTTTTAAGACTTGACAAATGACTAAGGACGATGAGGATAAAAAAAATACTTTTCTTTCAGAAATGAAGCTAGAAAATTGGTGGGGAAAGAAAAGGTTAAGAAATATGATGAATTTTATAGTAACCTGAACACTAAAGCTGGGGAAAAAGCTATATATAAGATAGCTAATTTGAGAGACATAAAGAACAGAGATCTGGAGCATGTCAGGTGTATCAAGGATGAAGGTGGTAGTGTGCTTGTTAGGGATCAAGACATCATGACGAGATGAGGTGATTATTTTCCAAGCTTTTAAATGGAGAAAATCCGAGTGGATCTTACCCTTACAAGCGCCCTTCTCACCGGGACAACACTAAACATAAATATGTAAGAACAATTGGAGTTTCTGAGGTTAAAGATGCTTTAAGAAAGATGAAGTCTAGAAAGACTTTAGGCCCAGATGACATCCCTATAGAAGTTTGGAAGAGCTTAGGATTTGGTGGTATATCTTGGCTAACTAACCTTTTTAACAAGATTATGAGTACAAGGAAGATGCCTGATGAGTGGAGAAGAAGCTTTATAACCCCCATTTACAAAAATAAAGGTAATATCCAGGATTGCAATAACTACAGAGGTATAAAACTTATGAGCCACATGATGAAGCTTTGGGAGAAAGTAATTGAAGTACACTTGAGAAGAGAATCGGGAGTCTTGGATAACCAATTCAGTTTTATGCTAGGAAGATCATCAACTGAAGCTATATACCTTCTTAGAAGACTCATGGAAACTTTTAGAACTAGTAAGAAGGACCTCCATATAGTCTTCATCGACTTGGGAAAGGCCTACGATAGAGTTCCTAGAGATTTAATATGGTATGTCCTAGTTAAGAGAAAGGTGTCGAGCAAATATGTAGAAATAATTAAAGATATATATGATGACGTGGTAACAAGTGTGAGAACCAGGGGTGGCCAAGGCTACGAGTTCCCTACTTCTATTGGGCTACACCAAGGGTCAGCTTTAAGCCCTTATCTGTTTGCTTTTGTTCTGGATGAGTTAACAAAAGATATACAAGGCGATGTCCGTGTATGCTTTTTCTGGACAATGTTGTTTTATTGGATGACACAAAATCATGACTCAATGCTAAACTATAGCGATGGAGATCTACCTTGGAAACAAGAGGCCTTAAGATAAGCATATTAAAAACAAAATATGTGATGAATAACTTTAGCCACTGCTAGAGAGATAATGATGAGGTGACTATTGAAGGAAGAGAGGTTAAGTAAAGTAACTATTTCAGATATTTGGGATCCATCATTAATAAAGAAGGAGATAGAGAGGATAATGTTTCTCATAGGATTAAAGTGGGATGGACGAAGTCAAGGAGTGTGTCTGGAGTCTTGTGTGACAAACGTGTCCCAGTAAAGCTTAAGGGAAAATTCTATTGGACAGTCGTGCACCTGACTTTGATGTACGTGTTGAAATGTTAGGCCGTTAAGAAGTAGCATATTGATAAGCTAGGTGTAGCAAAAAGGAGAATGTTAAGATGGATGTGTGGGAAAACTAGATGGGATAAGGTTAGGAATGAACAAATTAGAGCGGATCTGGGGGTTGCCCCAATTCCTGACAAGTTTCAAGAATGTCGTTCGAGGTGGTTCGGACATGTTCAGCGAAGGCTATCAAATGCACCGGTAAGGAGGAGTGACTTGATTTAGATAGAAGGATCTAAAAGAGCAAGAGACAGACAAAAAATGATCATAGGAGAGGTTGTGAGGAAAGACATGCATAAATTAGGCCTTGTCCCAAGTATGGTTTTGAATAGAGAAGATTGGAGGGCTTGGATCCAGGTAGTGGACCCTCTTTAGCTGTGTTATACTTTGTTAGCGATTACTAATCTATCTCCTTTAACGCCTTTTATTTTCCTTTTCTTTGGCTTTGCTTGGATCCATGTAGCCGACCCCATTAAGTTGGGACAAGGCTTTGTTGTTGTTTTGTTAGTTTGTTTTGGGAAGTCATCATTTTGACATCTAATTGCATTAATTTGCACCATAAATATGAGGACGATAAAGTTCAGAACCTCTTTTAAGTTAGGATAGGTATCTTATAAAAAGAGTCAACCAAGAAGTTTCATTTCAATTGATAACCCAACTCTTGAATTAAATGCAAGTTAGTATACAAAAAGCAATAGAACGTGGATCTATTTGTGAGACTCTCTGTGTAGTGGGTTTCTGCCTTAAACCTCTGCAATAATACCAAACCTTCATGGCCTCTCTTTCCACAACCATAGATTGGATTCATCCCTTCTTGAGAGAGAGAGAGAGAGAAGAGTTTTTTCACAGCCAACTAAATGGTGTCATCCAATCAAAGAAAGGAGGAAAGGGATTTTTGGTGTGATTATGACCATACAAGGTTCTTTCCTAAAATAGTTCTAATTCCACCTTGAACACAGGGGCTGTGAGAGATAGAGACAAGAGGGAGAGGAGGAGATGGTTGAATACACACAAGGGCGGGAGATATATATATATATATATATAGAGAGAGAGAGAGAGAGATGGTTGATCCACAAAAGGGCGGGAGAGAGAGATACGAAGAGGTAGAGGGTTTTTTTCCCTTTTAGGGTTAGCCTAATCCTATGTGTTTCTCACCTTCACCTGAATCCCTGCATCTTCATCGCTCCCCTTCCTTAGATTTGGAGAACGCCACGTGTCTCCCTTCTAGCTTGGACCACTAAATTGGCAGCATACCCCAAGCTATAGATGAGCCAAATCCCTGCTATAGAGCCGACATTGTTTTATGATATTTTCCTTTTCCCTTTTTGGAGAAAATAAAGCTCCCTAGTTGCACGACTCTTATGTCCAAATGTAGAAGGTGGCAAAATAACTCCTCACCCTTGTTGGTCAAGACTACTCTAATTCAGATATAGAGGGTGATTATGGTACTTTTGATGTTGAATATGCTCCCAATATGTCTCTTGTGAGCTAGAAATTTGGATGTAAGATGGTAGTGAATTATGACGATATCCTTGCTGTAGATAAGGTAGTGTCACTTAAAGAGGATCCATCTTTTACCCTTGTGCAGAGGAAAAGAAATGAATCATCCAAATTGGTGCACGGTGAATCAAATAGGAAAGATATAAAAAGGGGCAAGCTGTTAAGAAGCCCAAAACTAAAAGGAAGACTCCACCTAGGAGATCTCTGAGATTGTCATTTGTTGCGGCAAGTAATCATCCTAGGATTTTCGTGCAATTTGCAAAGAGGAACAAATAGGAGAGTGAGCACTGGATTGATCCGGTAGGAGATGGTCCGATGCCTAAGTCAGATCTCTCTACAAACAATAATTTTAGTAAGAACGGAAAAGGTTTTGATCCCCTTGAAAGGGAGTTTACCTGGGTATTTATAGTTGTTGAAAGGCGGTTATAGAGAGTCCCAACTTGGCAAACATCCCAAAGCTGGTAGGAAGTCCAGTCGTGGTAGGACTCCAAGTGTAATAAGAATATATTTAGAGCATGCAAAGATAGCGGGTATCCTGATCAGTGAGGGATTCTCCTTCCTTTTAGGGACGATTTGGAATCCCTTTAGCAGATCTTTCTCATGCAGGAAAGATCCACTCCTTGCTTGGAGGTTACATATTATTTTGGGAGTAGATTCCTTATTGTGAGTAAGTTGTCACACTTATGTAGGATTCTTCGAGTGCCTACGAGTAGCTTAGTGGCTCAGTCAGGGTTTCTTGAGCATCCACGAACAACTCAATAGCTCAATCAAGGAACCTTGACCATCCACAAATAGCTCAATAGTTCGGTCATACACATGAGTAGCTCGATCATTCAATTGCTTCTAAGCGGGCAGTTGGTGGCCCTGGTTCATCTTCCTATCTTCTGGGACTAGTCCAGACCTGGTTTGCCTCATCTAGCCCTAGTTCCATGTGTTGTGATGGTATTGGCAAGTATCTTTTACCATATCATAATGCCCCCCCACTCTGTTGGGAACATGTCCATACTCCTAAATTGGTTTTGATGATAACAAACAAACAATCATTACCATAGTTTTTTAATGGTGCTTAGTGTATGGACATGCCATTAAAGAAGATTGTGTACATGTCAAACTCCAAGAAATCAAGCTTCAAGATGTAAAGACATGAAGCTCATCTCAAGACAACGAATTATCAAAAGAAAAAATGAAGATGAAGTGCCAAGAAATGGAAGATCCAAGTGAAAAAGCTCAATGAAGACCTTCTAGGATAGAATACATGTTCATGTTGTAACTATACCTTCTATATATATATACGTGCACTCACACTTCATACATTGCATTGCATTCATATTATAATAACCTTAGAACACACCTTGACTAAGTGTGAAGAGCCATTAAGTGGCTAGGAACATGTTAGGAATAATATGTTCTAGTGAAATTCTATGAAAATCACATTGACCTGACTCAAGAGAATTTTGGGTAACCAGTTGGTATTAGGAGATGTCCCTAATGAAAGTTGTAGAGATTTGAGTTACGTATCCAACGCAACTAGAATCAGATCAATACGATGTCAGACCAGAAATTTAAAGCCAAAATACAGACGATAGGTCAGAAATACAAAACCTTGTCAAAAATTGATTCTGGCCGAGCCTACGGGTGGTTGATCAGCTGAAAGCCCCGATCAATCGGCACCAATCTAGACGATGTGTCTAGTTGACCATGCCAGATCAACTGGCAGACAATTGGCTCCAATGGCTAGTTTTTGCCCAACGACTCTTTGGCAGTCGACCGGCTACTGAAGGCGGTCGATTGGTAGAACCAAAAGGTGACCGTTTGAGTGAGATTTCTTACCTAAAGTTTTCCCTAATCTCACCTATAAATACCACTAATACTCTTAAGTTAATTAATAACTAATACCAAGCATTAGAGTAGCTTTTCGAGAGCATTTGAAAGTCAAATCACTTTAAACATTCTTGAGTTATTGGTCAACCTCTTCATTGCAAGTGAAGCTCAAGATTCTTCTCAAAGTCTTCCACTTTCTCATTGGTCTAATCAAGCCTTGTGAAGATTGTTACAAGGTGCATCATTTTCATTCTTGCATTCATCATTGCACCACACAAGAGGTAACTCTATTTTGTTCCACTTCTCCATTTTCTATTTTACATTAAGTCTAGACTGTACTTAGGCTTGTGTAAGGATCCTCTTATCTTTAAAAGAGTTGTAGGTGTTGTAACCCGGCAGTCACTGAGAGGGGGGTGAATCAGTGAGTTCAATTCTGATACCTAAAAACCTGTCCGATGTCTGGCCAAGAAGAACCTGATATACCTGTCCCTGTTTGCACACAGTCGTATGCACACTCAGCCTCTCATAGGCACTTCCAAGTATGCACACCCATTCCACATTCCACGCACTTCAATATCAAATGTAAACAACAAGCACCCACAACACAGGGTTTTTACGAGGTTCGGCAATTTGCCTACATCCCCGGAGTAGTGCCTGTAAAGGCTTCGTACCTACTCAATACACTACTTTTGACTGCACCCACAGTCGGGAGCACCCACACCCAATTTTCTCAAGCCGAAGCTGAGATGGCACTCGTAGTGCCGATACAATGTGTAGCACCCACTACACGGGAGCACCCACTCCCGGTGCTTAGCACCCACTAAGCACACAATAAATAATACAATTAAATTGGGCTTATATCAATGCCCTACAGTCAAGCTCTGCCTAGCGTATGCATCCACAACTAGCTAGCATGCTTACAGTTCATCCACAACTAACCTAGCATGTATACATTCATCCACAACTAACCCTAACATACATACATACATGTAATGTAAAATCCAGGGTTAGAGAATCTCACAACCGATTGCCTGGGATGACTGGAAACTTGTACTGACAAGTTTGGTGCTCACACCTTCTCTCTCCTTGGCTTCTTGCTCTTCAAAGCAAACACATCCTTGCTTTCTTCTCTTCTTCCTTGGCTTTGAGTTAATATACCATTAACACACTTCAACCACCTCTTTTACCTCCTTTAATGGCCTAAGAACATTTATCATCAAGAATGTATGTTCATTCAAGGACCAACAAAGAGGGGGAAGCTTCTCCTACCAAAACCGTAGGCTTCTTTCACCCAAAATCCATTTTTCTTGCTTCCATGGTGTAGGGCTTGAAAAAACGAAGAAGCTGCAACTTGGTTCACCCAAATCCGACTTAAAATGAGGGAGTTATGACCTTTTGAAGTTGGAGCAATGAGATAGCTCGAAATGGAATCTTCGTACGGGTGGCGTAGGCTACACCGGCGGCGCGCGCAACAGGGGCGAAATCTGACCGTAGATCTCATATAAGAGATCTTATAATCCAAGCCGTCCGATTAAACCAACGGACAACAGATCCAAACCGTTAGATTTGAATCTCGATGACGTCATCATGACGTAGGCGCTGACATCGTCAGAAGTGTTGTCGATCTATGATTGGTTGCTTTTCCGGATTTTAAGGGAGCTTGTCTCCCACTCACAAAAGTGAAAATGCATATTGACCATTGGATCCGAATCTTCCATGATGGCTTTAATCAGATTTCATGAGATCATTAAGATCGGAATCCTTTTTATACTTTCTATACACGCGCGAAACACAATAACATACCTTGATATAGTGTAGCGCCAGTGCATCAAGAATTATGCATCTAACTAATCAAATCCCACGCGCAAGCATCTATCTCGTCCATATCACACCAAAATCTCAGCAGCCTTTGGATGGGCATCAAGGCTACGTGGTCGAATCTTTGCCGTCCATTTCACTTCCCTTTACTCCTCTTTATTACAATCAAGCCCCTGTCTCCATATGTTTCAGTGCTTAAAGACCCCTTGCAACTCAGACCTTCAAAATCTTTAAATTACACAAAAGCCCTTCGAATTTCAAAAATAAAATCCGAAAAATCCACCCAACACCGAGAGCAACTGATGGATTTTCGGTTTGGATTTTCGAACCGACTTTACGGAAACGCTTATAACTTTTTCATACGATATCCGATCGAGATGAAACGAAGTGCGTTGGAATCGTAACTGGATGCTCTACGACTTTTCAGAAGACTCAATCATCTGAATCATCCATATAAAAAGACCAAAATGCCCCTACACCTTTCCAATGACGTATCTTTCTCATACGGAATCGGAATGCAATGAAATTCAGAACCGTTGGAAAGATTGTATTTTTGTCGTATTGTTACATGTAGAACACTTCCTTTAAAAAATTCATCTTCAATGCCGAAACTGCCCTCGACTGCCATAAATGACGTAACTTCTTCATACGGTGTCGGAATGTGACGAAATCAAATGCACTGGACTAGGAAAATTACAATCTATATTTTTCATGAAGAACCGATCTTCCAAAAATGTCATTTTCATTGCCGAAAATGCCCTCGATCGTAAATAGGCCAATTTTGCCAGTTTTGACCCAGAAACCCGCACCACCTATTAATGATGTATTAAACCACTCCATGCATACCAAGCTGCTCTGTTATCTCATCGGTGACATTGGATACTGCCATGTCATCATTTTCATCCACGTCACCCAAACTGGCCACGTCATCACCGCCACGTGGCCGAGTTGCCAACAAGGACAACCATAAAACAACAATCTCCCCCTTTGGAGTTGTTGGCAACCACCTCATCACTAATACACTCTAAAGCTCCGATGAGTAACTCTCTCCCCCTTTGACAACAAGTACAAAGGGTGGAACCAATGGACTCCCCCTGAGTCCAATATGGGGGTAGCAACATCAAGCAACTTGCTCCCCCTCTCCCAATGCTACTAGTGCTTTGGAAGAACCACCACTCCCAGCTTCTGTCTGAGGAACTCAAACTGATCTTTGGGAAGCGGTTTAGTGAAGATATCAGCCACCTGCTCTGCTGTGGGAACAAACTCCATCCTTACTTCACCTTCCATCACCTTGTCTCTTAAAAAATGATACCGGATAGCAATGTGCTTCGTTCTAGAATGCATCACCGGGTTCTTGAGATATTGATAGCACTAGTATTGTCACAATATAGTGGCACTGCCTGCTCAACCTCCACACTCAAATCCTTCAACATCTGCTTCATCCACAACACTTGTGTACAACAAGATGTAGCTGCAATGTATTCTGCCTCTGCAGTTGAAAAAGAGACTGACTCTTGCTTCTTACTATGCCATGCCACCAAGCTGCTCCCCAAATAGAATGCACCACCACTGGTGCTCTTCCTGTCATCTACACATCCGGCCCAATCTGCATCTGAAAAAGCTGACAAACTAAAGCTCTTGACTTTCGGATACCATAACCCAAACTCACTAGTCCCTTTCAGATATCTGAAAATTCTCTTCACTGCTGCCACATGTGTCTCTTTTGGTCCTACTTGAAATCTGGCTACCATGCACACAACTTGTAAGATGTCAGGCCTACTAGCTGTCAGATATAATAGGCTACCAATCATTGACCTATACGAGGTGTGGTCAACTGATGGAGAGTCATCTTCCTTGCTCAACTTACACCCAGTCATCATAGGTGTACTAACTGGCTTGCAATCCTCCATGGTGAATCTCTTTAACATCTCCCTCACATATTTGGACTGAGATATGAAGATACCTTCTTTCTTTTGATTGATCTGCAAACCCAAGAAGAATGATAGTTCACCCAACATGGACATTTCAAACTCATCTTGCATCCTCATTGCAAAATCTTTGCACAACTCATCTTTGTGACCCCCAAAGATGATATCATCTACATACACAACCACCACAAGCTGACTGCTTTCTTCAGTTCTGATGTAGAGATTACTGTCCACTAAGCCT
Source organism: Macadamia integrifolia (assembly GCF_013358625.1). Classification (NCBI taxonomy): domain Eukaryota; kingdom Viridiplantae; phylum Streptophyta; class Magnoliopsida; order Proteales; family Proteaceae; genus Macadamia; species Macadamia integrifolia. The sequence goes on along the minus strand of NC_056565.1, from coordinate 34,386,428 downwards.
TTCTTGAAACCCAACTTGCACAAGTAAGAGTCCAATCTGGAGTACCATGCCCTTGGAGCTTGTTTCAAACCATACAATGCCTTCTTCAATCTGCACACAAGAGTGGGGTCCTCACTCAGCTGAAACCCATCAGGCTGCTCTATGTAAACCTCCTCTTCCAAGTTTCCATTTAGAAAAGCTGATTTGACATCCATCTGATAGACCTTGAACCCCTTGTACACTGACAAAGCCAAGAACATTCTGATAGCCTCAAGTCTTGCCACTGGAGCAAAAGTTTCCTCAAAATCAATGCCTTCCACTTGAGCATACCCTTTGCATACAAGTCTTGCTTTGTTCCTCACCACTTGACCATCTTCATTGAGTTTATTTCTGAAAACCCATTTAGTACCAATCACATTCTTGTCAACTGGCCTAGGGACTAGATCCCAAGTGTGATTCCTCTCTATCTGATCAAGTTCTTCATTCATGGCCTTCATCCAACTCTCATCATTGCTTGCCTCATCAACAGTTTTTGGTTCAATCTTCGAAAGAAGAGAGTATGTGTTGGTCTTCATTCTTCTAGTCTGAACACCTACAGTGGCGTCACCAATGATTAACTTATCTGTTTCCTGTTGATCAACTCTGTTGTGTCTCCTCTGCTCATCTGAATCTACCTCAGCCTGTTCAACATCAACCTCATCTTTGCTTTTGAGTTTACTATCAACCAGGTCATTCTCATCATCAAGATCTTCAAATTCTAGAAAATCATTTCCTGAGCCTGAAGGAATATCCCTTTTTTCGTCAACTGTGACATCAGCACTCTCTACAATTTTTCCAAGTCTGTTGTTATAGCATCTATAGGCCTTACTTGAAGTAGAATAACCTAAAAATATGCCCTCATCAGCCCTATCATCAAACTTACCCAAATCCTGGGTTGTGTTCTTGATATAACACTTGCTACCAAAGACCTTGAAGTGTCTTGCTGTAGCCCTTCTTCCAAACCAGATTTCATATGGAGTCTTGCTTTCATGAGGTCTCAACATACTTCTGTTATGGATGTACATTGCAGTTAGAACTGCCTCCTTCCAGAACTTTTTACCCATGTCATTCTCTGCCAACATTGTTCTAGCCATGTCTTGCACTGTTCTATTCTTTCTCTCTGCAACACCATTCTGTTGGGGTGTTCTTGGAGCTGAAGTTTGTTTCCTGATACCATGCTCATAGCAGTATTCTTCAAAATCATCCCAACTGTACTCACCTCCTCTGTCAGATCTCAGACACTTTATCTTCTTCCCTGTCTGATTCTCAACTTGCTTCTTAAAGATCTTAAATCTTTCTAAAGCCTCTAACTTATGTTTCAAGAACATCACCCACACCATTCTTGAATGATCATCAACAAACAACATGATGTATCTCTCTCCTGAGGTGCTAGGTGTCCTCATAGGACCACATAGGTCTGTGTGAATCAACTGCAATAGAGAACTGGAATAATACTCCTTAGACTTGTAGGAGATTCGGGTTTGTTTTCCCTTTTGACAAGATGCACATATATGATTGGAGAGCTTCTTCAACTTAGGAACATCTCTCACTGCCTTCTTCGAAGAAATCTTGGCAAGATTCTTGAAACCAATATGCCCAAGTCTTCTGTGCCACAACCATATCTCCTCATCTATGCTGACCATACAAGAATCTTTCTCTAACTCTGTCAATGTGTACAAGTTCCCTGAAGTTCTCTGTCCAGTAGCTACAACCTTTCCACTGCTTGATCTTCTTATCTCACACCCTTTACTAGTGAAAGTTACTTCATGCCCTTTGTCACAAATTTTACTGATGCTGAGAAGATTGTGTTTGAGTCCTTCAACATACAAGACATCAAGGGATTTCACCTTCCCATGGTTCAAACTTATGGACCCCTTCCCTGTAATTCTGGCACCATTGTTGTTGCCAAACTTCACGGATCCACCTTCAAAGTCATGTAATTGTTCAAACCTTTCCTTATCTCCTGTCATGTGGCTTGAGCAACCACTATCAAGAATCCATGGATTAGAGTCTCCTTGAGCCTTAAAAGCTCTATGAATAACAAATGCTGCTGCATCTTCTTCATCTTCTACTCTATCTCTCTTAACCCAAACTTTCTTGACAGATTTAGATTTCTTTGCTTTCTTCTGTCTTGAGAATTGTCTCTCCATCTCATCATCTTCTGTGTTTCTGAAAACTCTCTGCTTACCTCTGTTCTCCTGTCTTTGTGGGGGAAACACAGTTCTACAATTCCTTGCAATATGTCCAAGGTTGTTGCATCTGTAACATTCAACTGTTTCCTCCATAAGGGGTGCAAAAGGATTTCTGTCCACATAACTCCTTGGACCAATGTTGAACTTGCAATCTGAGATCTTGTGTCCAAAAGTGTTGCATTTATAACAATAGCCTTGAAAGGTGTGCCTCTGCATCATAGGTTCCATCTGCCATCTGTAAGGAGCTCTGAAGTTGTCAAATGCTCTAGGTCTCTGTTGAGGACCTTGACTGTATCCATAGCTCTCTGCTTTCCTGCTTGGCCTTGCCAACTGTGGTTGTCTAGCATGGTTAGTCTTATGGAATATAGATAGATTTCCTCTTCTGATTGGACCAGTCTGCACTTTATCTTTTTGTACTGCTCTCTTGACATTGCCAGCAGTAGTAACATGTGCCTTTCCTCTTTGAGCATTCCTATCATTGACTTTGATAGGATTATGTACTGTTCCCTTACCATTTGCCTTAGTATTTTTGGAAGACTCCCCAACAAATCCAAGTCCAAATTTGATGTGAGTCGATCTTTGAGCATTGATAATGTCATTGAGCTTCTTACTGCTAGGATGCTCTTTTGGAGTAGAGTCATCTTCAACATCTTCATTTTCTATGTCTTCTCTTTCAATCTCAGTTCTCCCATATTCTTCAACCTTAGCCTTTAATAAGGCTAGCTCATCTGCATAACCATCAAATTGTGCAAGAATCTCATATTGCTCCTCTAGTTGTGCTTTCAAAGCCACTTTCTCTAACTCAAGAGTGTTGCAGTCAATGGTCTTCTGTGAGAGTTGATACTCAAGATCATCTAAGGTCTTCCTTGACTCATTGGCTTGATCTCTCAACTCAAGAACTAATTGTTCTTGCCCCTTAAGGTCTTGAGTGACCTTTTTCACTTTCTTCCTTTCTCTTTTAAGCTCTCTAAGGGCAACTGTGAGTTCAGCCTCTAGATGTGATTTTTCATCTTCCTCTTCTTCTTCTGTAAAATCTTCCTTATTAGAAGAATCTTCTTTGTTTTCTTCCATATCTATTGAGACCATGAACATAGCCTCATCATCTTCATCATTAGATGATTCTTCAGACTCTTCATCAGATGTGTCACTGCATTTCTTAGAAACCAAACTTTTCTTCTTGTCCTTGCCTTTCTTGTATCTGTTTGAGAAGAATTTCTTCTTTCCCTTGAAATGAATTTTCTTTTCACTTTCATCTTCATCACTTTCTATTTTTCCTTGGTTAGGACACTTGGCTGCAAAATGTCCAACCCTTCCACAGTTGAAGCATTTGAAAGGCAACTTGTCTTTATATTTTCCTGTTCCCCTTTTCAACTTTCTGGTGAAATGAGTTGTAACCTCATCTTCACTCTCATCAGTATCCTCCATAGACTGCTTCTTCTTCTTCTCCTTGATTTTTAAATTTCTCATTGCCTTGAAAGCAGCTTGTTTGTCAGTGGACTTGCCCTTTTTCCATCTCATTTCAAGAGCTGTGAAAGTGCCATGCACTTGATCAAGAGTGATAGTGTCTAGGTCCTTTGCCTCTTCAATAGCTGACACCTTGGAGTCATACTTGGGCAACAAAGATCTCAGATTTTTTGACAAACAACTGAATCTTCTAGATTGGCTCCCAGACCCCTAATGGAGTTGACCACTTCATTTACCCTGGTCATATAGGTGTCAATATTTTCTCCTTCTTGCATTAGTAGACTTTCAAACTGGCCTCTGAAGGTCTGAAGCTTTGCTTTCCTTATCTTTTCATCTCCTTCATAAATGTTCTTCAGTCTTCCCCAGATATCCTTGGCTGAGTCACAATCCATTACCTTAGCCATCACACTCTTATCCAATGCTGAGAATATTGCATTCACAGCCTTTTGATTGTAACAATAAGCCTTCTTAGCTTCATTGTCAACTGGACCTCCTTCAGGTTCCTTGTACCCAATCAAAACTGATACCCAAACATCATAACCTAGTGAACCTAGGTACGACTGCATTCTCCTCTTCCACAAGATAAAATCAGATCCATCAAACTTTGGTGCATGTCCTGAATAACCTTCACCTGCCATACTGTCACTGCCGCTGCCTCTGGATCACTCAGTTGTTGATCAAACTGTCACTGAGTATCGGCTCTGATACCAATTGTTGTAACCCGGCAGTCACTGAGAGGGGGGGTGAATCAGTGAGTTCAATTCTGATACCTAAAAACCTGTCCGATGTCTGGCCAAGAAGAACCTGATATACCTGTCCCTGTTTGCACACAGTCGTATGCACACTCAGCCTCTCATAGGCACTTCCAAGTATGCACACCCATTCCACATTCCACGCACTTCAATATCAAATGCAAACAACAAGCACCCACAACACAGGGTTTTTACGAGGTTCGGCAATTTGCCTACATCCCCGGAGTAGTGCCTGTAAAGGCTTCGTACCTACTCAATACACTACTTTTGACTGCACCCACAGTCGGGAGCACCCACACCCAATTTTCTCAAGCCGAAGCTGAGATGGCACTCGTAGTGCCGATACAATGTGTAGCACCCACTACACGGGAGCACCCACGGTGCTTAGCACCCACTAAGCACACAATAAATAATACAATTAAATTGGGCTTATATCAATGCCCTACAGTCAAGCTCTGCCTAGCATATGCATCCACAACTAGCTAGCATGCTTACAGTTCATCCACAACTAACCTAGCATGTATACATTCATCCACAACTAACCCTAACATACATACATACATGTAAAATCAAAGGTTAGAGAATCTCACAACCGATTGCCTGGGATGACTGGAAACTTGTACTGACAAGTTTGGTGCTCACACCTTCTCTCTCCTTGGCTTCTTGCTCTTCAAAGCAAACACATCCTTGCTTTCTTCTCTTCTTCCTTGGCTTTGAGTTAATGTACCATTAACACACTTCAACCACCTCTTTTACCTCTTTAATGGCCTAAGAACATTTATCATCAAGAATGTATGTTCATTCAAGGACCAACAAAGAGGGGGAAGCTTCTCCTACCAAAACCGTAGCTTCTTTCACTCAAAATCCTTTTTTTCACTTAAAACTCATTTTTCTTGCTTCCATGGTGTAGGGCTTGAAAAAACGAAGAATCTGCAACTTGGTTCACCCAAATCCGAGTTAAAATGAGGGAGATATGACCATATGAAGTTGGAGCAATGAGATAGCCTGAAATGGAATTTTCGTAGGGGTGGCGTAGGCTACACAGGCAGCGCACGCAACATGGGCGAAATCTGACCGTAGATCTCATATAAAAGATTTTATAATCTAAGCCGTCGGATTAAACCAACGGACAATAGATCCAAACCATTAGATTTGAATCTCGATGACGTCATCATGACGTAGGCGCTGACATCGTCAGAAGTGTTGTCGATCTATGATTGGTTGCTTTTCCGGATTTTAAGGGAGCTTGTCTCCCACTCACAAAAGTGAAAATGCATATTGACCGTTGGATCCGAATCTTCCATGATGGCTTTAATCAGATTTCATGAGATCATTAAGATCGGAATCTTTTTTTATACCTTCTATACACGCACGAAATACCACAACATACCTTGATAAGGTGTAGCGCCAGTGCATCAAGAATTATGCACCTAACCAATCAAATTCTACGCGCAAGCATCTATCTCGTCAATGTCAGTGCAAAATCTCAGCAGCCTTGGATGGGCATCAAGCCTATGTGGTCGAATCTTGGCCATCCATTTCACTTCACTTTACTCCTCTTTATTACAATCAAGCCCCTACCTCTATATGTTTCAGTGCTTAAAGACCCTTTGCAATTCAGACCTTCAAAGTCTTTAAATTACACAAATGCCCTTCAAATTTTAAAAATAATTTTCGAAAAATCCACCCAACACCGAGAGCAACTGATGGATTTTCGGTTTGGATTTTCGAACTGACTTTACGGAAACACTTATAACTTTTTCATACGATATCCGATCGAGATGAAACGAAGTGCGTTGGAATCGTAACTGGATGCTCTACGACTTTTCAGAAGAATCAATCATCTGAATCATCCATGTAAAAAGACCAAAATGCCCCTACTGTTTCCAATCATGTATCTTTCTCATACTGAATCGGAACGCGATGAAATCAGAACCGTTGGAAAGATTGTATTTTTTTCGTATTGTTACATGTAGAACACTTCCTTTAAAAAGTTCATCTTCAATGCCGAAACTGCCCTTGACTGCCACAAATGTCGTAACTTCTTCATACGGTATCGGAATGTGACGAAATCAAATGCACTGGACTAGGTAAATTACAATCTATCTTTTTCATGAAGAACCAATCTTTCAAAAATGACATTTCCATTACCAAAAATGCCCCCGAGCATAAATAGGCCAATTTTGCCAGTTTTGACCTAGAAACCCGCACCACCTATTAATGATGTATTAAACCATTCTATGCATACCAAGCTGCTCTGTTATCTCATCGGTGACACTGGGCACTGCCATGTCATCATTTTCATCCACGTCACCCAAACTGGCCACGTCATCACCCCCACGTGACCGAGTTGCCAACAACGACAACCATAAAACAACAGTACCTTTCTTTTCTCTTTTAATTTATATCTTTCTATATATATATATATATATATATATTTTTTTTTATATGAGCTTTTTCTACCTAAAAAATAAATCTAGATTTTAAGATTTTTATTTTTATTTTTATTGTTTTACCAAAAAAAGAATTCTTTCCAAAAAAGTTCCCTCCTCTCTCTCACGTCCCTATCTTTCTAAAAAAAAAATGAAATCTATACTTTAGGAGGTATTTTAGTGGTAGCAGAGCGTACGTTCCTCAACTTATTTTCACTTTCTCTAATAATAATTGTACACGTGTAATTGAATTAATCCCAACCGTCCAACAAATATGAACCTAATCACTGATTACTTGTTTTCACGGTGACACGATTTATGTGAATTGGGTTTTGCTGCCGCCCCATCAAGAACTGCAAATTAATGGAAGCCCTAAAATCTTAGAAAATCTTTTGCTCCCCCGTCTTTGATAACGTTAATCAGTTCCGATTTCTAACCTCTTTGTCCTCTTATTCATCTTTTCTTTTATCTCATGTGTGAGAAAAGGGGAGATATTAAGTTTTAATGGCGTATACACTTTTTGCTTGCATTTCAATTCAAATCATGGTAGTCATAGGCTCATAGAATTACCAGGTCATCATCCCCAATGCTTCTTCTTCTTCATCATCAACTGCAAATATTCCTAGAAATTTTGAATTCAAGTTGAACTCTCAAAGAATAACGGGTGACGAGTTACGAAAGAAATCGTTCAACAAGAGTGGGGAAATGCAAATCAAATTGAATCCGGATCAGATTCATGTACGAGAACTATCCTATATGTCCCTGCTCCATGGATTTGTTCTCATACATGAACCCGATCTGGTCTCAAATCATGATGAGTCAGTCGAGAGGCAATCGATCCTTTGAGAAGCCACAAATTGACGATTTTCAGGTCCAGGCTGGCGGTTGGCGCCATGGTGTCATTTATGCATAGCCAGTGCTCTCTCTCTCTCTCTCTCTCTCTCTCTCTCTGCGTTTTACTCCCACTTTTCTATCTCAAACTCAATATATAATAATATAAATCTCACAATTTGTCTCTCATTTTTTAAGTTGTGCTTCTATTCGTGTGACTGTGAAGAAGAAAACACAGAGGGGAAGACTTTAGCAATTGATAAGACATTCGAGTTACCAAAACAGGGTATTTTGTGGGCTAAGTTCGGGAGAGAATGAAGAAGAGTTGGATGTGGTTTACAAAGGATGTGACCTGCTGTGACAGTCTCGTGTACAATGATTGGGCAACTTTTCAACGGTTCAGATTTTATGGGATTTTATGATTATGTACGAAAATATATTCTATCAATTTATTTTTACGCACGCGACAATTTAACCCAAAAAATTGTAGCAGATTAGTTTCTCCCTATTTAGGTACGTTATGAACCACTAAATTGATTTTTCCGTTTATCATTCATATATGCTAAATGCAATAGAGTAGAAAGGAGATTGACCTGGGAGGAAATGCATGCTATTGCTCAGCCACTTTTTTTTTTTGTGGTTTTAAAAATTGTTGTTATTTGATTGTGTTT
>NC_056565.1:34360162-34378048 GCF_013358625.1 Macadamia integrifolia | reverse complement strand
AGCAGTGAGCTTACTCCGGCAACAGTGAGCTTTCATTCTTCTTTGACAGGAGTAGAAATATAGTGGATGACCTTAGGGCTTAGGCACTCATTTTGGCATCATAAAGGTAAGTATAATAAATACTTGTATTTTTTATGTCTTCTTTTCTTTATATTTATAATTTAGTTTCATAATTATGTATTTATATTATATGTTAATATGTTGTTATGATTGATGATTGATGATTGATGAAGATGAACTTAGTTTATTCACTTTATTGATTTGTTTTCTTGATGAATATCTTACATTGGTATGAATATGAACTTTTAATATTTATTTAACATATGAGTAATAGGATTCAACTAGGATTTGAGCCAAATAGATTGGTTTTATAAAAAAATTACACAGGAATATTTTGGTCGATAAGGCGACGCTTTATGCCCGCCTTATGGCTAAAGCGCTCTGAAAGACCCTTAAACGCCTCCGTCGCCTTACCGCCTTAAAAATTATGTGGTGCACATGATGCTGTGCTCAAGATAAAATCCTTGTTTATATTGTGGATTCCTTGTGTGAATTTTGCTTTTCGTAATCCTTGTGGTGACAGGGTGAGATCCTGAGATACCATTATCTATGGGATTCCTTGTGTGTATCCTCAGCCTTCTCTACGAACTGGTTATGGACAAAAGGCCATTACTATTTACTTCTCTATGTAAATACTATTTCCTTAGCATGTTTATGTGTCTTATTGTATCTTTATTCAACAAGATTCATCTTATATCAGGGAGCCTATACTATCAAGTCCTGTTTGTGAGCCACAGTTGTCATCATTGGTGTAAGAGATATTTTTGGTTTCGTGGGATTCTAAGGATCAACAGCTCTAAAGATATGCAACATGGACATTTGCATTTCTTAGACATCATTGTGGTCTAGAAGTTCCGTACGTGGTTCATGAATTTCAACTCTTTTGTGGTTGGATTTCCTCTTTCACTCTTAAACGTACTTTAAGATGCTTATGTATGAATCTCTTGTTTTGTAGATTCACTTTTTTTTTTTCTATGGCATGTTTATGTGAAATAACATTCTCAAGTGAATCTATCTCATAGATTCACATTATTTTGTCTTCTCTCTCTCTCTCTCTCTCTCTCTCTCTCTCTCTCTCTCTCTCTCTCTCTCTCTCTCTCTCAATTAAAGAATGGTAAAGAAAAGGGATGCAAACATAGAACAAGAGAGAAGGAAAAGGCTGATGTGAAATATGAGCTACTACAAGTCTTTATCGCCAACACTCTTCTTTGAAGTAGGGGAGAAAGAAAAAAAAATCATAGAGACACTTTTGTCACATGCCCCCGAACTGACCTATCTATCATTCTCCTAACAATGACACAAAATGGAATGGCTCTCTTCGTTATGCTGCTTCTTGACCGGAGTCCCCATGTCCGCTTTTCTCCACACACAACTTGGCTTTGCCAACACAACATTAGGGCTGTTTAAACTGACATTTTACTTTGTTAGACATGAAGTATTCTATGTGTGCTCTTGGTATGTTGTCAATTGGTAATTGAATCCTGGTTCCAGTCTGCTCTATTTAAGGTGGATGTGGATATACCTTTTTACTCTTTTGGAAGTGACACAATTATGACTAATATGCAATGAAGATCCATTTATATTTGGATTTGGTTTTGATATATCATGACTCAATCACACCATTGTTGTTGTTATGCACATTTTTTAATGTTAAATCAAAAATATATTTTTTTCTTTATACCTCTACATTCTTAACAATTTATGAATTTTTTTTTTGGTGGGTACATACATATATATATATATATATGTATATTTGCACATAACTTATTTTTTTTTTTTAAGTTTAGTTAGAATTTCTATCGATATGGTGATCTTAAAGTTGGAATTGAACCATGGAATTTGTTTCCTCTTCGGGTTGAGTGTGGTTTCTTAAATATCTAATGTTGAACTATCCTAGTATGTGTTTCCAAGTTAGAAAGAGGGGGTTTCTTGCAAATTTTTATTTGATGTGTATTACTTTATTAACTACAATTGTTTTTTGGAATCTATTTTGATATTATACTGTGGTATTCTTATTGGAGTAGTATTGGAATTATTGCTGCTTTAGGAATGTGGATGGAATAAAGAAAAACATCAATGGCTGGTGACTGATGCTGCAAAGATTGAGTTTCCTTTCTCCTTTTCCTTGTTTTTTTTTTTTTCCCTTTCCATCGCCTTCTTATGCTATTCAGTTTTATTTTCTAACTTTATTATTTTTGCAGATTAGATGCTCATGATGTGGCACTTGTATTGGAGTCGAGTTTTTTCTTACCTTTTTTATTTGCTTTGTCGTTGCTTGAATTGAAATTTTACGTTGTTGTGTTTGTACGTCTTCTGCAAATATTTATTGGATTATAAATGGGTACGTAATTGAAAAAATGAGTTTACGCCGCAAGATTAAGGAGTACATGTTAATGAGTCGAGCTGAGGGGGTCTTCTCGAGAAAATTCATTGATCTTCCACATTTTTTCCATTTGTTTTTGTTTGAATTATGATATTTGACGTTAGTGTTTGCTTCTTCTGCAGTGATGTGCGTGCTACTGTTCCAAATGGAAGAAAGTGGATATACATGAAAAATGAATTTTTTCTAATCTACTTTGTTCTGCTTCTTGGTATTGAGTATAAGTATGATTCTCTCGAATGGTCTTTAAATCAATATTTAGTTGAATATGGTTTTCAACAAGATTAATTGTAAGTCCAAGACATGGTTATGGGTGAAGCAACATAGAATATCCTTGGTTTGCTGTTTTGTTTATTTTTTTAAGCAAGAATTCAATGTTTTATTTTTACAAAGGTTTAATTATTTGATTTTTTATACATAATGGTTGCATAGTGATGCGCATAGAATTATAAGGAAAGACACGAGATTGAGGAACACATGGTTAATAAGGACTAGCAGAGTCTTGGAGGGGGTCTTCTTAAGGACATCAAACTCATCATTGTTTGTTCCTATTGTATTAATGTTTAGGTTTAGTTTGAATTGAACCTTGTAATTTGTTTCCTTTTCGGGTTGAGTGTGGAATCTTGAATATCTAAGGTTGTACTATCCTAGGATGTGTTTTCGAGTTTGAAAGAGGGGGTTTCCTCCTTATTTTGATATGATACTGTGGTATTCTTATTGGTAAAGTATTTGAATTATTGTTAGTTCGGGAATGTCGATCCAGTAAATGAAAATATAAGTGGTTCCTGACTGATGCTACAAAGATAGATTGAGTTTCCTTTCTCCATTCGCTTGTTTTTTTTTTTTTTTTTTTTTACTTTTTGTTCACCTCTTCTACTATCCAATTTTATTTTGTAATTTTATTGTTTTTGCAGATCAGGTGCTCGTGATGTGGCACATGTATTCGAGTTGAGTTTTTTTTACCTTTATTTGCTTTATACTTTATTCAAATTATGTTTTACGTTATTGTGTTTGTATGTCTTCTACAAATGTTTCTTGGTGTCAAAATGTAGGTACTAACTGAAAAAATGAGTTCTTCCCGCCCCCCCTTTTCCTTCTATCTCCTTAATTCTCGTTCATTAATTTAATTGTAAGACAATTTTTTGTATTACTGTTTAAATCTGATTGTGAGTCGAGGGCATGGTTATAAGTGAAGCTATACAAACTGTGGATACTTTTTCCTTGGTACCATTCATTTTGGCCCATCTTATGAATTTTTTTTTTGGGTTTTTTCCCTATTTAGTTACTTTTCATTGTTATTGTGTAGTTGGATTAGCCACCGAATTATTTGATTTATTGTGCACGATATTTGTAGCTTATAGAAAGATATCGTATGTCACAAAATTGAGGAGTGCATGGTTAATGAGTCAAGCTGAGGGGGTCTACTTGAGAACATTCATTGAGTTTTCACATTTGTCCATTTTATTTTTGTTTGAATTATGATTTTTGACGTTATTATGTTTGCTTCTTCTACAGTGATGTGTGTGCTACTGGTTGAAGCAGAAGAAAGTGGGTATATACTTGATTAATGCTTGATTTTTATTATCTAGTTTGTTCTGCTCCTTGGTGTTGAGTATAAGCATACTTCTTTCTAATGGTCTTTTAAGTTGATGTTTAGTTAAATATAGTTTTCAACTGGATTAATTGTGAGTCCCGGACATTGTTATGGGTGAGGCCACACAAAATATCCTTGGTTTGTTGGTTTGTTTTTTTAATGCAATATTTCACTGTTTTGTTTTTTAAAAAGTCTAGTTATTTGATTTTTGATACTTAATGTTTGCATAGTGATGCACATAGAATTATAAGGCAAGACACAGGATTGAGGAATGCATGGTTAATATGTACTAGTGGAGACTTTGGGGGGTCTTTCTAAAGACATCAAACTCATCATTGTTTGCACATATATTATTAATTTTGAGGTTTAGTTAGAATTTCTGTTGATATAGTGACCTTAAAGTTTGTATTAAAGGATGGAATTTGTTTCCTCTTCGGGCTGAGTGTGGAATCTTGAATATCTAAGTTTGGACTATCCTAGAATGTGTTTCCAAGTTTGAAAAGGGGTTTTCTTCCTCTGTTTTTTTTTTTTTTTTTGGATGAATAGGGGGTTTCTTCCTTATTTTGCTTTTGTGTATTACTTTATTAAGTACAATTATTTTGTCGAATTTATTTTGATATTATGCTGTGGTATTCTTACTGGTGAAGTATTTGAATTATTGTTGCTTCAAGAATGTCGATTGAATAAATGAAAATATAAGTGGCTGTTGACTGATGATGTAAAGATTGAGTTTCCTTTCTCCTTTTCCTTGTTTTTTTTTTCCCCCTTTTTGTCACCTTCTGCTATCCAATAATATTTTATAACTTCATTACTTTTGCAGATTAGGTGCTCGTGATGTGGCACATCATGTTGAGGTTTTTTTACCTTTATTATTTGCTTTATCATTTATTCAAATTATGTTTTATGTTGTTGTGTTTGTACGTCTTCTATAAATATTTCTTGGTGTCTCAAAAAGTAGGTACATAATTGACAAAATGAATCCCCACCCCTTTTTCTTCCATCTCACTAATTCTAATTCATTAGTATTAATAGTAAGACATAATCTTTTGTATTACTATTTAAATCTGTGATGGTTATTTTTTTTTAAGGTTGGTTGTGAGCCCAGGACATTGTTATGGGAGTGCGGTTCAAAATGTGGAAACTCTTTCTTAGTACCATTCATCTTGACCCTTCTTTGAATTTTGCTTGTTTTTGCCTTAATTAGTTAGCTTGTCATTTTTTATAGTTGTCTTTTTTCATTGACCTTTGGGGTCGAACTTTTGAGTGTCGACCATCAAAGACGTGTTGGCTCTGTCAGGTCATTGATGTCTAGATGAGGTTTGGTTTTCTGTGCTTTAAAAGTAAGGTCTTTGATAGAGCTGAGGCTCATTTTTTGTTCTCCTTTAGAACCATAGGTCTTTGATGGTGAGTTGAGGCGGTCTTGTGCACCTTAGAACGTAAAATCTTGAGGTGCCGAGTTGAGGCATAAGGTCTTTAGCTTTTAGGCCAAATCCCCGACTTGTAAGCGTTAAGAGCGTAGGGTCTTTTGAGGTGTTGAGCCGAAGTTGGACTTCCGTGCCTTGGTGCGTAAATTCTTGAGGTGCCAAGGTTGAAGCTTGAACTTGGGTGCCTTAGAGCGTAAGGTCTTGAGGTGCTGGGCCGAAGCTTGGACTTGCGTGTCTTAGAGCGTAAGGTCTTTGGTTCCTTAGAACGTCCCTTCTTTGCTCAAAGATGAGGTCTCCTCTTGCTGACCATTGGGGTCAACCCTTTGTTGATGAGGTCTTCTTTGGTCGACTCGTCCTTTCCTCGCGGATGAAATATCTTTTGCCGAATAGTTTGGGTCAGCCTTTCTTTCGTCACGAATGAGGTCTCTTACCGACTATGTCGGGTCGGCCATTCTTTCCTCAAAGATGAGATCTTTTGTCGACCAGTTTCGGTTGAGGTTTCTTTTTTCACGAATGAAGTCTTCTCTTGCCGTCTAGTTCGGTCGGCTCATCCTTTCCTAGCGGATGAGATCTTTTATCAACTAGATCAGGTCGACCTTCTTTCCTCAATATTTAAGTTCTTTTACCAACCATGTCGGGTTGGCCCTTCTTTCCTTACAGATGAGGTCTTTTGTCGACTATCGGGGTCGGGCTCGTCCTTTCCTCGTGGTTGAAATCTTCTTTTTCCAATCAATTCAGGCTGACCTTTCTTTCCTCACGAATGAGTTCCTCTTATCGACCCTTGGGGACAACTCGTCCTTTCCTAGCTGATGAAATTTTCTTTTTTCGACCAGTTTGGGTCGGCTTTTCTTTCATCAAGAATGAGGTCTTCTCTTGTCAACCATGTCAGGTCGGTCATTCTTTCTTACAGATGAAATCTTCTTTTGCCAACCAGTTCGGGTCGGGGTTTCTTTTTTCTCGAATGAAATCTTCTCTTGATGTCTAGTTCAATCGGCTCGTCCTTGCGGATGAGATCTTTTGCCGACTAGTTAGGGTTAGCCTTTCTTTCTCACGAATGAGTTCTTATCGACATTGGGGTTGGCTCGCCTTTCCTCGTGGATGAGATCTTTTACTAATCAATTTGGGTCGAACTTTCTTTTCTCACAAATGAGGTCTTTTGTCGACCGTGTTGGATCGACCCTTCTTTCCTTATATTTTGCTGACTGTTGGGGTCGGCTTGTCCTTTCCTTGTGAATGAAATCTTCTTTTTTCGACTAGTTGGGATTAGCCTTTTTTTCCTCATGAATGAGTTATTCTTGTCTACCATTAGGGTCAGCTCGTCTGTTCCTTGTGGATGAGATCTTTTACTGACCAATTTGGGTTGACCTTTCTTTCATTACGAATGAGGTCTTCTTTTGTCGACTATGACGGATTGGCCCTTATTTCCTCATAGTTTGTTGACCATTGGGGTCAGCTCGTCCTTTCCTTGTGAATGAAATCTTCTTTTGTCGACCAGTTAGGGTAGGCCTTTCTCTACTAAAAATTGAGTCGCTTGTCGACCATTGGGGTCGGCTCATCCTTTCCTCATGGACTGGGATCTTTTACTTAGGTTGACATTTTTTCCTCACAAATGAGGTCTTTTGTCGGATCAGTTTGGGTCGCCCTTTCTTTCGTCACAAATGAGATCTTCTCTTGCCGACCATGTCGAGGTTCGTAGGTTTGCCTGTAGGAGTTCAACAAGCAAGGATTCTATACTTAGATCAAGTCATTGATCTTCAGTTTAATGAAGACATCTTTGTTTACTTTTGATTGTTTGCGGTTGTCTTTTTGTACCGAACTTCAGGGTCGGGCTTTTGAGTGCCAACCACCAAAAGACTCGTTGGCTTAGTTTTCCCTGTCCTTAAAACATAATGTCTTTGATGCCGAGTTGAGGTTTGGTCTTATGCACCTTAGGACATAAGATTTTTGATACATAATGTTTGCACAGTGATGCGAATAGAATTATAAGGCAAGACAGGGATTATTGAGGAATGTATGGTTAATGAGGATTAACAAAGGCTTGGCGTGGGTCTTTTTAAAGGCATCAAACTCATCATTGTTTGCACATAACTTATTTTTTTTTAGGTTTAGTTAGAATTTCTATCGATATAGTGATTTTAAAGTTCGAACTGAGCTATGGAATTTGTTTATTCTTCTGGTTGAGTATGGTTTCTCAAATATCTAAAGTTAGACTATTCTAGGATGTGCTTTCGAGTTTGAAAGAGGGGGTTTCTTCCAAATTTTGATTTGATATGTATTACTTTATTAACTACAATTATTTTTTGGAATCTATTTTGATATTATACTGTGATATTCTTTCTGGAAAAGTATTGGAATAATTTTTGCTTTAGGAATGTGGATGGAATAAAGAAAAATATCAGTGGCTGGTGACTGAGGCTGCAAAAATTGAGTTTCCTTTCTCCTTTTCCTTGTTTTTTTCCCCTTTTTGTTGCCTTCTTCTGCTATCCAATTTTATTTTTTAACTTCATTATTTTTGTAGATTAGGTGCTCGTGATGTGGCACATGTATACGAGTTGAGGTTTTTTTTTACCTTTATTATTTGCTTTATCATTTATTCAAATTATGTTTTACGTTATTGTGTTTGTACACCTTTTGCAAATATTTCTTAGTGTGAAAATGTAGGTACATATAGGGGTGTTAATTGGACAGTTCCGTTTGGTTCGTTTTCGATCGGGTTGAATCGGTTTCAGTCTAGGAATGAGGGAGTCCAAAACCAATCCATTAAGGAACTTCGATTTTTGGTCGGTTTCGATTTCGGTCCGGTTTCGTTCGGTTTATCTTGATTTTTCAATATTGGGTTAATACCTGTTTAGATTGGTTTATTATTGGGCTTGAACCATAATGAAATCTTACATATATAACTTATAGTGACAATATTTGATGAAAAAAACACTTTAAGTTTATGATTATGATTAAATCATGGTTTATTGTTGTAAGGGAACTAATATTGAAACCAATGGATAACAAATTACTAAGAAGATAACTAATATTGAAATCACAAACGAATCCTTCATTTAAGTATCCAACTAGGTTTGTATAGTGAACAAGGAAATCAATGGAAGCATTATTACAATTTACAAATCAATTTCTCTATTTATAATCTAATATTCAATGATTTGTAACAATTCCCTTTACAATAAAAAATTTTCTCACTAATATTGTGAAAAATGGATAGTCAATTCACCAATTTATAATATCATAATCATTTATTTTCTTATCAGTTTCATTCGGTTTGGTTACGGTTTGATTATTGGTCGGTTCGGTTTTACCTTAGTTCAAAACCAATCCAATAAAGATCGGATAAGGAACGGTTTGGTTTGGTTTGGTTTGGTTTGGGTTTTATCGGTCGGTTTCAGTCGTTTCGGGCTAGGTTTTGACACCCCTAGGTACATAATTGAAAAAATGAGTCCCCCCCCCTTTTTCCCTTCCGTCTCCATAATTCTCATTTATTAGTTTAATTGTAAAACATAATTTTTTGTAGCATTGTTTAAATTTGTGATGCTTATTTTTTTCAAAGTTGGTTGTGAGTCGAGGACATGGTTATGAGTGAAGTTGTACAAAATGTGGGTACTTTTCCTTAATACCATTCATCTTGGCCAATTTTTGATTTTTGATTTTGTTTTTTCCCTATTTACTTACTTTGTCACTGTAATGCATGTTGTTATTGTGTTGGATTAGCCGTTGAATTATTTGATTTATTTTGCACAGTGTTTGCGGCGCATCAAAAGATATCGTATGCCACAAAATTGAGGAGTGCATGGTTAATGAGTCAAGCTGAGGGGGTCTACTCGAGAACATTCATCGAGTTTCCTCATTTTTTCATTTTATTTTTATTTGAATTATGATTTTTGACGTTATTGTGTTTGCTTCTTCTACAGAGGTGTGTGCTACTGTTCAAAACAGAAGAAAGTCGGTATATACTAGAATAATGTTTGATTTTAATTATCTACTTTGTTCTGCTCCTTGGTATTGAGTATAGGCATGCTTCTTTCTAGTGGTGTTTAAATCAATGTTTAGTTGAATATAGTTTTCAACTGGATTAATTGTGAGTCCAGGACATGGTCATGGGTGAGGCCACAAAAAATATCCTTGATTTGTTGCTTTGTTTTTTTTTAATGCAAGATTTCACTGTTTTGTTTTTTAAAGGGCTAATTGTTTGATTTTTGCTACGTAATGTTTGCATAGTGATGCACATAAAATTATAAGGCAAGACACAGGATTGAAGAATGCATGGTTAATACGGACTAGCGGAGGCTTGGAGGGGGTCTTTTAGATATCAAACTCATCATTGTTTGCACATATATTATTAAAATTTTGAGGTTTAGTTAGAATTTTTAACGTTATGGTGATCTTAAAGTTGGAAATGAACTATGGAATTTGTTCCCTCTTTAGGTTGATTGGGGAATCTTGAATATCTAAGGTTAGACTATCCTTATTTGATACGCATTAGTTTATTAACTTCAATTATTTTGTGGAATCTATTTTGATATTATATTGTGGTATTCTTTCTGTCGAAGTATTTTAATTATTGCTTCTTCAGGAATGTCGATGGAATAAAAAAAAATATCATGGCTACTGACTGATGCTGCAAATTTTGAGTTTCCTTTCTCCTTTTCCTTGTTTTTTTTCCTTTTTGTCCCACTTTTCTACTGTCCAATTTTATTTTGTAACTTTATTGTTTTTGCAGATTAGGTGCTCATGATGTGGCACATGTATACGAGTTAAGGTTTTTTAACCTTTATTATTTGCTTTATCATTGCTTCAAATTATGTTTTACGTTATTGTGTTTGTACATCTTCTTCAAATATTTCTAAGTGTCTAAAAAAGTAGGTACATAATTGAAAAAATTAGTTCCCCCCTTTTTCATCCATCTCATTAATTCTAATTCATTAGTATTAATAGTAAGACATAATCTTTTGTAGTACTTTTTAAATCTGTGATTGGTTATTTTTTTTTTTTTTAAGGTTGATTGTGAGTCTAGGACATTGTTATGGGTGTTGCAGTATAAAATGTGGATACTTTTCCTTAGTTCCATTCATGTTGACCCTTGTTTGAATTTTGTTTGTTTTTTCCCTAATTAGTTAATTTGTCATTTTTTACCATTATCTTTTTGTACCGACCTTCGGGGTCGGACTTTTGAGTGCCGACCATCAAAGACCTGTAGGCACGGTCTTTCTTGCCTTGGAATGTAAGGTCATTGATGTCTAGCTGAGGTTTGGTTTTGTGTGCTTTAAAACGTAAGGTCTTTGTTCAAGCTGAGGCCCGGTTTTTGTGCACCTTTAGAACCTTTGGTCCTTGATGGCGAGCTGAGGCTCGGTCTTGTGCACTTTAGAACATAAATTCTTGAGGTGCCAAGTTGAGGCTCAAACTTGTGTGCTTTAGAACGTAAGGTCTAGAGGTGTCGATCAGTGGCTTAGACTTGCCAGTGTTCATATAAGGGCAAGGTGCCAAGCTAAAGACATACTTGCGTGCCCTAGTGCGTAAGTTCTCGAGGTGCCAAGTTGAAACTCAGACTTACGTGCCTTAGAGCGTAAGGTCTTGAGGTGTCGTCCGATACTTGTACTTATGTGCCTTAGAGAGTTAGTTCATAAGTGCCTTGAAAGGACCATTCTTTCCTAAAAAATGGGGTCTTCTCTTGCCTACCGAGTCAGGTTGGTCTTTGTTTCCTCACAGATGAGTTCTTCTTTTGCTGACCATTGGGATCGACTGTTCCATTCTTGAAGGGTGAGTTCTTTGATCGGCTTGTCCCTTCCTCGTGGCTGAAATTTTCTTTTTCTAACCAGTTCAGGTCGGCTTTTCTTTTTTCATGAATGAGGTCTTTTGCCTACCATGTCGGGTCAGTCATTCTTACCTCATTAAATCTTCTTTTGCCGACATCTTCGGGTAGGGTTTTTTTTTTTTTTTTAACAATGAAGCCTTCTCTTGCCCTTCAGTTCGGTCGGCTCATCCTTTCCTCGCGGATGAGATTTTTTATTGACCAGATCTGGTTGGCCTTTCTCTTGCCGACCATGTCCGGTTGGCCCTTCTTTCCTTGTAGATGAGGTCTTGTTTTGCCAACTATTTGGGTTGGCTCATCCCTTTCTCGTGGATTAAATCTTCTTTTTCCAATTAGTTTGGGTCGGCCTTTCTTTCCTCATGAATATGGTGTTCTTTTGTCGACCATTGGGGTCAGCTAGTCCTTATGAATGAAATCTTCTTTTGCCGATTAGTTAGGGTTAGCCTATCTTTCCTCATGAATAATTCTATTGTCAACCATTGGGTTCAGCTTGTCCTTTCCTTGTGGATGAGGTCTTTTATTGACCAATTTGGGTCGACCATTCTTTCCTCATGAATGCGATCTTCTTTCATCGACCATGTCGGATAGGCCCTTTTGAGCTCATAGTTTGTTGACCATTGGGGTCGGCTCGTCCTTTCCTCGTGGATGAGATCTTTTACTAGCCCATTTGGGTCGACCTTTTTCTTCACAATTGAGGTCTTCTTTTGTCAACTATGTCGGATTGATCCTTTTTTCCTCATAGTTTGTCGACTATTGGAGTCAGCTCATCCTTTCCTAGCTGAAGAAATTTTTTTTTTCGACCAGTTCAGGTTGGCCTTTCTTTCGTCATGAACTAGGTCTTCTCTTTTCGACCATGTTGGGTCGGGCATTCTTTCCTTACTAATGAGGTATTTTTTTGTCGATTATTAGGGTCGACTCGTCCTTTCCTCGTGGATGAAATCTTTTTTCGCCAATCAGATCGGGCTGGGCTTTCTTTCCTTACAGATAAGGTGTTCTTTTGTCGTTGGCCTTTCTTTCCTCATGAATGAGTTCCTATTATCGATCATTGGGGTTGGCTCGTCCTTTTCTCATCGATGAGATCTTTCAATGACCAATTTGGGTTGACCTTTCTTTCCTCAGGAATGAGGTCTTCTTTTGTCGACCATGTGGATCAGCCCTTCTTTCATTAGTTTTATGGTCGGCTCATCCTTTCCTTGTGAATGAAATCTTCTTTTGTCGACCAATTCAGGCCAGCCTCTCTTTCCCCAAGAATAAGTTTCTCTTTTCGACTATTGGGGTCTGGTCGTCCTTTCCTCATGGATGAGATCTTTTACTGACCAATTTGGGTTTACCTTTATTTTTTAAAAAATGAGGTCTTCTTTTGTCGACTATATCAGATCGGCCCCTCTTTCCTTATACTTAGCTGACCATTGGGGTTGGCTCATCCTTTCCTCACTAATGAAATTTTCTTTCCCTGACTAGTGCGGGTCGACCTTTGTTTCCTCACGAATGAGGTCTTCTCTTACCGACCATGTCGGGTTGGCCCTTTGGTCTCGAGGACTTTCTGTGCTTATTATGGTCGAACTTCTAACCCTATTAATACTTTAAACTAGAAATCTCATGAAAATATCGTCTAAATTCTGCTTGGCTCAGACTCCATATTATTAAGTCTTGCCCTATTTAGTTAGTTTGTCATTTTTTACAATTGTCTTTTTATTTCGGCCTTCGAGGTCTGTCTTTTGAGTACCGACCATCAAAGACTTGTTGGCTCGGTCTTTCCTGCCTTAGAACATAAGGTCATTGATGACTAGTTGAGGTTTGGTTTTGTGTGCTTTAAAACGTAAGGTCTTTGTTCAAGCTGAGCCTTGGTTTTTGTGCGGCATTTAGAACCTTAGGTCTTTGATGGCAAGCTGAGGCTCTATCTTGTGCACCCTAGAACGTAAAGTCTTGATGTGTCGAGTTGAGGCTCAGACTTGTATGCCTTCCAACGTAAGGCCTTGAGGTGTTGATCTGTGGCTTAGACTTATGCGCCTTAGAACATAAGGTCTTTAGGTTCCGGGCCGAAGCCCGGACTTGCAAGCATTGGTGTAAGGTCTTTTGAGGTGCCGAGCGGAAGTAAGACTTGTGTGCCTTGGTGTGTAAAGGTCTTAAGGTACCAGGTTGAAGCTCGAACTTGCGTGCCTTAGAGTGTAAGGTCTTGAGGTGCCGGGCCGGTGATTGGACTTGCGTGCCTTAGAGCGTAAGGCATGTAGTGCCTTTGAGAGACTCTTCTTTCCTCAAGGATGAGGTCTCTTGCTGACCAAGTTGGGTTGGTCTGTGTTTCATCACAGATGAGCTCTTCTTTTGCCTACCATTGGGGTCGACTCTTCCTTTCATCACGGATGTGGTCTTCTTTGGTCGGCTCGTCCTTTCCTCATGGATGAAATCTTCTTTTGCTTACCAGTTTGGGTCAGCCTTTATTTCATCACGAATGAGGTCTTTACTTGCCAACCATGTTGGGTCGGCCATTCTTTCCTCACAGATGAAATCTTCTTTTGCCGATCAATTAGGGTCAAGGTTTCTTTTCACAAATGAAGTCTTTTCTTGCTGTCTAGTTCGGTCGGCTCGTCCTTTCCACGTGGATGAGATCTTTTATCAATAAGTCCTCTCGTCTACCATATCGGGTTCGACCTTTCCTTATAGATGAGGTCTTCTTTTGTCGACTATTGGGGTCAGCTCATCCTTTCCACGTGGAAATCCCATCCATGCCCTCGATGTTTAAGTGGAATGTAAGAGATAGAGAATCTTCAACCAAATCTCCAAAAAGTATGAGATCTTGTGTTTAACACCTAAAGGAGAGAGAAAGTGGCGCACAATGGGGGTCCCTCCTACTTTGTTGGAATATGGACTCACTTGTACCCTTGGTACAACTGCAGAAGGGTTGGGCCTGTATCTTGGTTCTGTTCTGGTCCATTATTATTTTTCTAACCTGAAAAGAATAATCATGTGTATAGCTACCAAAATGAATGTGTACTTTTAATACAACACGTCCATCTTGCTCAGAATTTTGTCTTCTTCGCAGCCATGAAAAGAAATGGACATCTTTACGTGTAAAATTGTAGATATGGCGTCCGATAGTCCCTAAGGTCTTTTAAATACAAAACCTACAAAAAGAGAAAAAAACCTAAGGTAGCTTGTGCCTCCTCCCAACAGTGTTGGAAGAGTCAGCAAGCAAAGTGGGCCAACAAATATTCACTAACCCTTAAAATGGACTAGAAGTGATAGGGAGTACAATAGACCCAAAGGGGGAGCAAGTTTGGCTCAACCGGCTAGAGAATTTTGGACATGCCAGGGCCTGTCATGTGGACAGAATGGCTAGAATTGGTTGAAAATGGGTCCCACTTTTGGAGATTGGACATGTGGACCTATTTCCATGGGTTTGACATGGATAAGTGAGTTAATTAGTAAATCATAAATTAATTTAATTTCTAAACACAAATGGTCTTAGTTAAGTAATACATATATACATATACACCTCATATGTATAAGTAATATGTATTTTAGTGGGGCTATAAGAGAGCCACCACCGACCCTCTTCTCACACTAAACTCATTGGATAGCAAGAGAAGGAAAAAGGAAAGAAGAAAAAGAAGAAGAAGAGGAGAAAGGAGAAGAAGATTAGAGGGGAAATTTTTGTTCTTAGATCACTGGTAAGGTAAGTCTAATTCTCACTTATGTAAACCTGTAACAAGAAGAAAATTTTCAGAAATTAAAGGGATAAGAACTAATTTGGGTTGGAATTTGAGGAATAGAAGGAAACGTGGAAAAATTCTGTATAAATCCCTATTTTAGAAGTTTTAATTTCTGGTTTGAAGAACTGGTTAGAAGAATGTACAATGATGCACAACTACCATGACTAATTGGGGTTAATGTGTGTGGACTTTCAAATGAAATGTTAGAACAGGAAGAGAGCTTGAGAAGAAGTGAGATTCCTATATAATTTCTGCTCTTGGAATGTCTTAACTCTGCATGCAAGTAATTGAGGTATGATCTCTTACATGCAAAGAGAAATTTTTGAAGAAATGTATGTATGCAACCTTAGATTTAGGTTTGATTATGAAATTTTTACTCTAATCTTTACCAGTGAATGAGATTGTGGAAAATGATGTATGATCTTGGGAATTTTTGCTGAAATTGTATAGTTAATCAAAATTAACTTGTGGATTAGTGAATTGATGATTTAAGTGATGGAAATTAAGTATTTTGATACTGTTGTGAAAGTCCACTACCGAAATAAGGTAACAGAAACAAAAAACTTGGAGAAAATCTATAGGAAGAGCAGGCAGAATTGAAATTCTGTAGGGGGCACAACTGGTGGGAGACATCAGGTCGACCGGTTGAGCCAGGGTCTCCAGCCGGTTAGGCTTCTAGAGACCTTTCATCTCTCCAACTTTGATAGTAATGTGTGGGTCTGAAAAGGGGTTTGTAGGGTTGATAGGGGTATGTAATGTGACTTAATTTGATTTTAGGAGCTCTAGTTAACAGTGAGGGAACAAGTTCTGCACCTGGAAAAGTGGGAACAGAGTCGGATTTTCCAGGTGAGTGGGTACCCCTCTATCTTACTTCTTTTGGTTTATTTATTACTGTTGTTCATGCATCACTGGTTGTATTTGTGCATATGCATTTATTTTCTGCATTTGCATCTACTTTTATGTATGTGGTATGATAAAAATGATGGTGATGAAAATATGGAAGGTAAGGTAAGTGAGATGGGACATGAGCAAGTGCCCATGTATGCATGTGAGGTATGGATGAATTGATTGTACATCATCTAGTATGCTAGCTAGATATCACATCCCCAAGTGCTACACCCCTTGTCCGTAGGGGGTTAGGTACGGACTAATCCCGACATATGTAGTTGCCTGATCAGTAATGCACTTGGTGATGTGATGTGGGATATTAGTTGTGGATTTGGACATGATATGACGTACTGTATGCCTGGAAATTATTATATATGGGGTTAACATCTAGGGATTGGCCGGGGGACCAAGGCTTTAATCGGGACCGGCTAGCTCCTGCTGACAACAAGCTTGTATTCCTGAGGGCCCAACGTACAAGGTAGGGAATACCACCTCTATTGCATAGCACTATACCCATAGGTGATGAGACTTAGTAGTGGACTAGAAATTGTGAATAATTAATTAAATGGACTCATGAGCATCATTCTTTATTTGTGGAGCATGCATTGCATATGGATGCATGTGTTTGTTCTCTCCCATCCCTCAATTAGCATTACCAGTGTTCACCCCCTATTTTCCTTTGATCTATAGATGATGAGAGTAGTCACCTACAGGCTACTGGTACTGAGCATGATGCTATGGTTTTGGATTAGTTGGCATGTATTTCGGATTTTAATGATTTCAGTCATGGACCTGATTGCGAGTGTGATGATTGTGTATATGGTGGACAATTTAGTTGAGATATGAATTTGGTGATTCTTTTTGTGTATATATGAGGATGGAGGAAGAGACCAGTTTTTGATTGATTGGCAGTTGGAAGGAATTCTTTTTATGTACATATATTTTGGTTACTTGGACTAATGTATTATATGAATCATTGTAAGTAAATTCTGAACTTTTGTACATATACTATCAATATCACTTAGATGCACTAGGTGAATATTATCCTTACTTGACTTTAATTTATTCGCTGTGAAATTCTTTGATTCTGATTATGTATAACATTTTGGATGTGGGTTTGTGGATTCTCTTAGAGTAGGATTTAGGGTAAGCAGGCTAACTGAGCATGGTAAGGTATCCAGTGTTGGCATGCCGTGCCATGTGAAGAGTAGTGTGTGCATGGCATGGTGTGGCATGACACCATGTCTCTTCCAAAACATCTTTAAGGCAAGACCACTTGTGAAGTTAATAGGGAACCAAGGACTAAGGCGTTGGAGTGTTTTCAATCAAACATGTTACTAGGGCATTGACATTGTACATACTTTCTTGCTGTGTAGTTTTCTTTCTCTTTTTTTTATTTATTTTTTACTTTATTTATTATTATTATTTTTTTTTGATAAACTCTACCTATTCCACTACTGTTGGCCTGAATGCCGTGGTGGAGCAAACACCAGATACCCAAGTTAATATGCAGTTTCGCTTTCTTCATATGCCCACATAGACACTGATGCCAGAGTTCTTTTAGAAATTTCTTCCCTAAGAGTTTTGATCAAGATACCATGCTTCTTGAGGCGCAATGCCCTATCTAGTTCTAAGGAAATCAACTCTTTTCATTTACATCACCTTCCACATTTCATTTAAAAGTGTGTATTTGTCAATTCATGCCAATGTAAAAAGAAGGTCTCAACTCTAAATCAAGAGTACAAGGAACCCACAGATTTACATATGGTATAACATCGTAAAACAAGAGATTCTTATTTTTAAAAAAAGAGTCCCACCCCAAGTCCTTGTTTCTTTTTTTCTCAACAGAGATTTTATGCGTTCTAGATGGGTATCTTAATTAAAATTCTTATTTTCATACATCAAGCAATCGAATGGTATGATCATTAACCAAAAGCCAAAGTATAACCTTATTCTTAATAAGCTCAAAAACAAAAAAG
This sequence comes from Macadamia integrifolia, assembly GCF_013358625.1. Taxonomy (NCBI): domain Eukaryota; kingdom Viridiplantae; phylum Streptophyta; class Magnoliopsida; order Proteales; family Proteaceae; genus Macadamia; species Macadamia integrifolia. The sequence continues at coordinate 34,360,198 of NC_056565.1, read as the reverse complement.
AAAAACAAAAACAAAAAGAAGCTGATTTTCCTCCTC
>NC_056565.1:34348437-34357191 GCF_013358625.1 Macadamia integrifolia | reverse complement strand
TATTGCTTCATGAGGGCTTCAAATGGTCTATTGCAACAATGCTTGTCCCTTTCAAAAATGGGATAAATGATCCCATTATCCATCCATTTAAGTATTTCTTTTTTAATGGCTTCCTTCATCACTGGGTTAGCTCTTTTTTGGGGTTCCACAGATGGTTTGGATTCCTCTATAAGATGTATATGATGTTGCAAGGGCTTATACCCTTGATATCAATCATGGTTTAACCTAGGGCTTCCTTATTATCTTTTAACACTTAAAGTAATTCATCTTCCTGGCTAGAAATCAAATCTGAAGAAATTATTATTGGAAGAGTCTAGTCAGGCCCTAGGAAAGCATATCTCAAATTAGAAGGCAACTCCTTAAGATCTAGCTTAGGGGGCTCAACTATAAAAGATTTAGGAATGGAATTGGAAAGGGGTCCTAAGTGCTCTATAGGTGGTTAGAGACTCCAAACCTCAAATATAATTCTCTCATCAAATTCACCCAATTGTTCCATACACTCTTGAAATTCAGAATCAAAATCAATATCAAAATAAGTCTTAATGGAATATGAAATTTCTTGGGGCATATGAACTTCCTTCTTATGGGGATTTGGCTGCTTACCTAACCTAAAGACATTAAAATCCACAGAAGTGTTACCAAAAGAAAATTTCATGATACCGTTCTTCCAATTGATTATGGCATTACTGGTGGCAAGGAATGATCTACTAAGAATGATTGGGATCTGGTCCCGAATGTTGGCAACTAGTTGGGGTTCTAAAACAATGAAATCAATAGAGAATAAAAATTTTCCTACCGTAAGTAAGACATCCTCAACTATCCCTTTAAGAATCTTAACAGATCTATTTGCCAATTGAAGAGTAGTTCCAGTGGCTTTCAATTCTCCCAATCCTGGTTGCTTATACACATGGTAAGGTAAAAGATTCACACTTGTGCCAAGGCCAAGTAAAGCATGCTCAATGTAGGTGTTACCTATGATATAAGCTATGGTATGGCTCCCTGGATCCTTATACTTGGCTACTATAGGCTGAGTAATTATGGAACTATTGTTACCTGCCAAGAATGCCTTTTTGGGCACACTCCTGATATGTTTGTGAATACACAAATCTTTCAGGACCTTTGCATAGGCGGGATCTATGATATGGCATCCAAAAGAGGGATTTTCACTTTTACCTTTTTTAAGACTTCTAAAATCTTGTCCATAGAAGCAGTCTTCTTTTTGTTTACTAAGTGATTGGAAAAGGGGACAGGCCGAACATAAGGACTGTTAGGATTTTACTCTTTTTTAAAAGAATCGCGTTTGGTTTCCTCAAACAAATCATCTTTAGTTGCTTTAGGTTCAAACCTGGAACAAGAGCCACACTTATGTCTTCAACAAAAGGAAAGTTAACAAGAGTAATACATGGGGAAGATTTAGAAACATTTAGTCGGTACTCTCTACCACTCCTAACGACATAAACAATATAACATTGGTTGGAGGGCCCTTGTTGGGTCTAACCTTGTACCACATTTAGTGATGCATTAGTGGGTGCTTGTGAACTAACAAGTTGATGCCTAGGGTTAGGCTCTAGTTGATGGGACAATGTTCCTTTATCACTCTCACGCAGAATTGAGACAACTTGGGTGAGTTCTCACTTAAGATTTTGATGGCTTGTTATGAGGAGGGCCAAATTCTTTTCTAAGTCATTCAATCTACTTGCCTCTCTAGTGTTGGTAAACCCAGGGCTTGCTGATAATATGATAGGAGAGGGGGCCTAGGAAAACTAGCCCGAGGTCCTATATTTGGCCAAGGAAAAGTATTTGGGGCAAAAGGCTATTGAGGCCTTTGGGGTCCAGGTTGACCTCGACTATGGAAATTGAAAGACCCTACTTGGTTGCCTGGTTCCAAGAGAAATTTGGGTGATTTCTCCACCTTGGATTGTAAGTGTTACTATATGTATTATTCTGATATGAGGCCTTAACACTGTCATTGGAAGTACCCCCGGAGGTGTTGGGGCATTCTTCTATAATATGTTCAGGGGACTGGCACCAAGTACACATCGTAACCATATTGACTGATGATGGCTCTCTAAGAACAATGGCCTCAATCCTTTTGATTAGGCTATCTAAGTGGGCTTCCTTGTCTACTATCCCATCTACAAAATATACTTTCTCTCCTATGGTTCTTTCACTTTCTTAGATTGATTCCCACTCACAGGTTTTGTCATCTAAGTCAAGCAAGAATTCTCATGCCTTTCCTTCATTTTTAAAGGATGATAATCTCCCAGGGCACATAGACTCTATCATTTGTTTAGTTGGGTAATCAATACCCTCATAAATTATTTCGCATAAATACCATAATGCAAGGCCATGGTGAGGGCCTTCTTGGAGTAGATCCTTGAATCTCTCTATAAGTTTAGAAAAGGACTCTCACTAGGCTTTTGCCTTAACTGAAGGATATCACTTCTAAGCTTATTGGTCTTGTGAGTTGGGAAAAACTTTAACTATGAAGTGTTCCTATGTGGTTATGGAAATGGGTAACTCATACAACCAGTTCTTAGCTTGGTCTTTCAATGCAAAAGTGATGAATCTAAGCTGAATAGCATCATCAAAAAGCTGTTGGATCTTAATTAGAACGCATACCTCTTCAAATTCCCTTAGAAATAGGTATGCATCCTCAGAGGTCAGCCCATGAAAGTGGAAAAACATAGTGATATACTGAGATTTGAGCTCAAAATTATTGCCCTGAGCTTGTGGTAGAACTACACAGGAAGGTTGGGCTACTCTAGCAAGGTAGAACCTATCTTTCAAAGATTTAGGTCGAGGGTTTCACTGTTGGCCTCCCATATTAAAAGGTATTAATGAAAGTATACTTATAGGGTCACTACTTGTTGGATCATTTCTTTCTGACCGATTCTTAGTATTATGTACCCACCTAGGACTCATGCAACAGAAAACTACCCACAACTAGAATAAGACAAGCCCAAAAGAATGGAAAGAAAAACTTTTTTTATTTTGATTTTTTGGCTTTTTGTGAGCTTACCAGTAGGGATCTGGAGTTACTCAATTCCTGAGGTACTACTACAGGGCGGAACCTATCTTTACCATACTGTGAGGCTTGGCGACCTCCACCGATACAACTATTATTGCAAGTTGTTCTTCTCAAGAATTCAATAAGTGATGAAAGAAAAAAAGAAAACAAAGCACTCCGATTTACCAAAAGAAAGCCAAAAATAACATGGAAATATCCCCCCGGCAACGGTGCCAAAAACTTGTTTGAGATTTAAAAGCAATCACAAGCGTACAGATCATCGTAGCTACTGATCGAATACAAGGAGGCAACTACTTTATTTTTGACTTCTTTTAGTAATGCGAAAGTGTATCAATTAACTATGGTGATCTACTTCTAACTACCACCCTAAAACAAATGCATCTAAAAGCGTCCTAACCAACACATCTAGGAATTTAAATAACTCAAACCACGCAAATAAAAAGTAAATAACTGAAAGTAAAAGTGTTGAAATAAATAGCAATAAAGTAAAAGTCCTAAAATAAATAATAAAAGTGCAACTAAAAGGGAAGAAAGCTAGAGACACAAGTAGGTTTCTCTACTTAGCCCGAAGGATGCACCGCAAATGATGCAAGCTTCCCTACTTGACTAGAGAGTAACTCTTACAAGGGCTTCACTACTTAGCTTTAGGGAAAGAGAAGCAAAGTAAATAATAAAAGTAGAAGGATTGTTCCATAGCTAGAGAGGAGCAAAGCTAACCTATAGTCTAGCCAAGGACCTTGGGGGAAAGGGAAAACAATAACGTAAAAATGAAATTAAAAACCTAAGTTAAGAATGAATGGGTTGTCAGAAGAGGGAATGAGAGGGGGTGAGAAGACTTATGTTGAAGCCTACCTATCTAAACTTCAATACTTGAATTAAACTTAATTGTTTCTTATTTGATTTGAAATACTACCAACCCTAAAAACCAGATCTGGAATAAAACAAATTTGAAATTGTTAAGTTTGGAGAAGACAAATCTGAACTTGAAAACTTGTGCTCTACACTTGGTTCTTGTCTCTTAGAACTAAGCCTAGAACTAGAAAGTAAAATTACAACTGAATACCATTAACAAAAAACAAAAAAAAAAACTTGCAGTCATTAAACAAAATTCCATTGCATAAGTGCTTAAACCAAAGAGTAAGAAGAATACTAGAAGAACTAGAGAAAACCTAGAGAAAACCTAAAGAAAAGTAAAAAAGTGAAGTGCCCCGTCTCCCCTCTTGTATGATTTTTATTTATAGGAAATAGGGGAGAGGGGGTCCAAAGATTAGGGTTTGGATGAGGTGGAAGGGAGAGAAGAGAGAAAGGGGAGAGAATCGTAGGAGATAGGGGATAGGAGTCCAACCGAAATGGGTTTTGATGAGGTGGAGGAGAGGGAAGAGAGAAAAGGAGTCTCCAATGATTTCCTTTTTTTTTCTATTTTTTCTCTCTCTTCAAACTTACATCCAAAACCCCTCTTGGCCGAATTTCTATGACTTGGACATTCTTCTAATTTGTATTGAAAATTTTGTCCAAGCCCCTTGTGCTTTAAGTAGGTGAAAATAAGAGATCTTCAACAAAATCTCCTAAAAAATAGGCGAGAGAAAATTTTCAACGCACAAGGTGGGAGAGTGTGTCGTCCAAGGTGAGTCCCTCTTGCTTTGTTGGCATCTGGAATATTCTCTTGTACCCCTGAGACAATTGCAAAAGGGTTGGGCCTGCATCTTGGTTCTCTTCTGGTCTATTATATCGAGCATATGAGTGTCTACACGAATGTGTACTTTTAATGCAACACATCCATCTTGTTTAGAATTTCATCCTCTTCGTAACCATGAAAAGAAACAGGACATTTTTATGTGTAAAATTGAAGATATGGTACCCAATAGTCCCTAAGCCATTTAAAATACAAACCTTGCAAAAAGATAGTAAAACCCAAGGTAACTCCATTCTAAGTATGTAAAATTGCATGCTTACATCCTAAGATTTTCACACATAAATGTGCTCATCAATATTCAATGGATCCAAATTCCTTTCTTTTAAATCAATAAAAGGCAAGAAATTGTTGTGTCATTTCTCACTAGAGATGTTGAGGGGGAGGGGGAGGGGGAGGGGGAGGGGGGGGAGAGAGAGAGAGATTGATTGATTGATTTGTAAGAACATAGAATTCATATGAGGTCACGAAATTGTTATGTATGTCTATGGGGGTTCTATCTTTCCATAAAATTTAAAAAAAAAAAAAAATTGAAGAAGAAAATAAGTTTATTAAAATCGAATTGGAATTGATGGAATTGTTTGATTTGATAACTATGCCTCCTTGCTTATTGAGTAAGGTTGAATTAGGATGATTCTAGCCGCACTGAACCAATTCTAATCAATTCTGGAATGATTCAAATTAAAACTATGGAGAATGATCCCAGATTTGAGTATTTTAAACCTTGAAAAAAAGGAACTAGGCTGCTAGAAGAAGTAGCCCTAAATTAAGGAAAAAAGAAGGCTATATGTTCACGTAAAACCTGCGCTTAGATACAGGCACCCAAGATTACAACCCCACTCTCTATGAAATAAAAAATCTCAATCATGTTGATGTTCATACACAACCTCTCAGTTGCCCTTGTGCTAATGTAGTGGCAGGCGATCAGGCAGTAATTGCTTGCCCAAATTAAGGGGAAATAGACTATCTAGCAGTTCCCTGAGTCTCTCCCTACTCCCCCAATGAAATGACATATTCGTCCCTTTACTGTGGGTGTAGAGAGATAGACTTAGGGAGCATTATACTTCGGACTAAGAACTACCTCCCCCAAATTAATTAGTAAATTAATTATGACAATCCCAATGAGCTTGTAATCTTGGATTTCCCATCAAGGATCTAAAACTCAGGATCAGTCACGGGATTGATCAAGGCCGATACCATTTTGATTTTGTTCTAGAATGTCTTGGAAGGGACTGTATCAAACAGATCTATCCTTATTTAAAAAAAAAAATAATAATAAATAAATAAATAAATAAAAAATAAAAAATAAAGAACAAAACAAAACAAAAAAAAACAAAACCTGCTATTACAATTTTACCTTGAATCATACATGTGGATCTGAATCAGAAAAGTTACCATCGAGGATCAATCAAGTCCAATACCATTTCAATCCAGTTGATTCTGATCATTCCGTTCCATTTTTAGAACCATATTTTCCATGAATGGTGTGAGATGAGGTTGGAGCGTCCAAATTCGTAATCTTGTATGTGACTTGAATTCACTCTTGGGGTTTACCAAAAAAAAAATTTCTCTCTTTGACAGTAATCAGGTCAAATGTGGATCTGATTATCAGATAATAAAAAATAAAAAATTGAAGAGAAGAGAAAGAAAACAGGTAGGAAGGAAAAAAAGTGGGCCCGGGTGGGATGTGGTCAAAAGTCAATCTGATCATCTAATAATAATATATAACAATAAAAATAATAAAATAAATAAAATAAATAAAAAATAAAATAAAAAAAATGAAAACTAAAAAACTGAAGAGAAGAAGAGGAAGAAGAAAACAGACAGGAAGAGAAACGAGGGCCCGGGTGGCTTTTTTTTTTTTTTTGGTGAGGGTGTCATGGTGTGAATGCAGTTGAAAATGCTGGTCAACGGAATTCCTGACCTTCCCTCTTTCCCAGTGCAGTGCAGATACTGTAAATAGAATTGAGCTGCTATTTTTACCCATGCTAGCAGCCTAGCAGGCAGTGTTATTGATCCTTCAATTTTCTCTTCAACAGTTTCGATGTTCAAACTTTAAAGGCCTTGCACTGGGTTTGGGTCCACACCTCTCTCTCTGTCTCTTTCTTAAATCACACTTAAACATTTGCAGTGAAGGCAGAGAGAGTGTGAGAGTGATGCAGGTGCAAATGCACTTTCTCTTGGGTTTCAACTCTTTAAAACCATTAACTTCCATTGAACCATCCAACACCTACCCAACTACCACGTTAAGCTCATCTGTATCAAGCAATGAACTAAATGCACCGAAATAGATAGTCTAGGAACATTACTCTTACCTAGGATAGTAGGATTAGGATTCCCCCCTCCTTACCATTGGATGCAAATGGTGCATTCTAGGGCCCCACCACTACTAATTCCAATCTAACAACTGCTATAAGCATGTAGGGAACCTTGACGTGAAACCATTGCATGCACTTGTGTATTGAGAGAGAGGAAGTAAAAGTAGAAGTAGAAGTAGAAGTAGAAGTATAAGTAGAAGTAGAAGCAGAAGCAGAAGCAGAAGAAGAAGAAAAGATCTACATAGCTCTACCAATTAATGCTCCTTAACAACTCCGCAGATTCAATTTAATGATATGGCCATACTCCTCTTAATTCCACTTTCCTTCAAATCACAGCTCCATTGATTCTTCTCTTATAAGATCTGAACCGAAGCTCAAGCCCAGTACAGGCAGCAGCATCGTCACTGATCTCACAGATCTATATCATACAAGATGTTCTGTGACTTCTTCGACCTTTGCCCAACAGGGCTGCTGATTCTGCTGCTGTTTTCATCGTTTGCCATCAGTGGGTATGCACAAGGATCTACCACTCTTGTTCCGGCGATCATAACCTTTGGGGACTCATCGGTCGATGTCGGAAACAATGACTATCTGGCCACCTTCTTCAAGGCTGATTTCCCACCTTATGGGAGAGATTTCACCAACCATAAACCAACTGGAAGGTTCTGTAATGGAAAACTAGCCACTGATATTACTGGTAATTATCTCATAATTATGCTTCTCTCCCTTTCTCCATCTGATCACTTCATTTATACAGAATCTTAGTTTAAATTTTCTTGATTAATTTGCAGCTGAAAACCTGGGCTTCACAACATACCCACCAGCTTATCTTAGCCCTCAAGCATCAGGGAAGAACCTTCTAATAGGAGCCAACTTTGCTTCTGCTGGATCTGGTTACTATGAAAAAACGGCCTACTTAAGTGTAAGTAAGATACATATAGACTGGGATTATTGATTTCATGTGAACCCAACTTATTTTAGACTATCATCGATCTCAGTTTCATGAAGCTAATTAAACATAGTTGATTTGTGATACATGATTATATATGCAGCACACAATTTCATTGGCACAGCAGTTGCAGTATTATAAGGAATACCAGGGAAAGCTAACCAAGGTTGCAGGGAGTAAGACGGCAGCATCTATCATAAAAGATGCACTCTACCTAGTGGGCGCTGGAAATAGCGATTTTCTACAGAACTATTATGTTAATCCTCTGATTAACAAAGTCTACACTCCCGACCAGTTCTCTTCCTTCCTCGTTGGCATCTTCTCAAGCTTCGTTAAGGTTTAAGTTGCTCCTTCCATTTCTTTCTTTCTTCTTCCCCTGATCATTAAGCATGATTAATTTTTTGTTTGATAAGCATTATTGAAATAGATTTTGTAAATATCTTTTATTTTTTTTATTTATTGTTAAGAGGGAAGCCATTAGCTATTAAGAATTTATATCTTTCTTGTCAATAAATTGAAACCATACAAACATGAAACGAAAGGTTGATAGTTAAGTTGATGATTTGTTGAACAGGACTTGTATGGGTTGGGGGCAAGAAGGATTGGGGTGACATCACTGCCGCCCTTGGGTTGCCTGCCAGCAGCAATCACTTTGTTTGGACAGGGAAAAGATGAGTGTGAGTCAAGGCTCAATACAGATGCACAAGGGTTCAACAAGAAGATCAATGCAGCTGCTTCAACCCTCCAGAAGCAACTCCCCGGACTC
>NC_056565.1:34337475-34348417 GCF_013358625.1 Macadamia integrifolia | reverse complement strand
CCACCCCGTGCTCCTCAGATGTATGACCTACAAAATCATCTAAAAAGGGAGTGCACACGTGGGATGAGCTCACTAGCTCAGTAAGTGGTAAGATGGACCACACAGCAGTCCACACAGCAAAACACAATCATATGCACTACATGCTATGCAATATATTTTAAATCACATCCACCTAAGCAACATTACTAAGTCCTTGATTTTTAGTGCTACCACAGCCACAATGTGCGTATACCCCGGGTACGAGCAGTGAACTCCATCCCGCGATACGCCCATAGGGCTGTCGGAGAATGCCCACCGTGAGTACTCGAAAAAGTAAAAACGTGCCGACCACCGGCTCTCAACAGAAAAGTAAATGACTGAAATTAAAGGTGCTGACTCCAGTAATTTAAAAGCAGTACGATTGACCCTCTTGAATATACCACCGGGGTTGCCGACTGTCCTAATGACCCACCGGGCGTTATGTCTAACCGCCACAATGACCCGACAACCGCGACCACTGCTTCCCCCCAAATGATAACCCAACACCTTAACCCCTATTGGGAAGGGTCCTAGCACGGGATGGTGAAAATCCTAATACTGCATGCTCCTATATGACAATAGTACGATTGTATAGTGCCACCGCGTCCCATACCACGGGCCACCAATGCACTCGTTTCCAAGTCGACTACGGCATCTAGTCTATCAATGCATCATGCACCATAATGTCCACATTCATCACATAAGCATATCATCATTTGGATTTGAGAATATAAACACAACACACATAGCACAACATATGAGGATGACTAAGCTACATAGCATTTTCATGATGGCATGACTAGACTAGATACAATTAAATGAATGCCAAACAATGCCTTGAAATAAGGCCAAACGTCCTCTCCCCACTTACCTGTAGCGTACAAGGATTCCCATTCGGTACGGGTGAGATCTGGTGCGAAACGTGCAGGATTTGGTGAACCTAACATGATTGAGCGGGGTTAGTACTTCACCATTTTAGGATCAAAATTAACAAGATCTGATGACAAAATCATGTTTAGAATTTTAAAAGAAGGTCGCACGTCCGATTTGGGTCCAATCGGACGTAAGATTCACATTTGGGGCCTCTCAGGTGGGTCAGACAGGTGGGCTGTCTGGCCCACTGGTTTGGCCCATCGGTTTGGACCGACGGGTAGGCTGGCCCACCGCTTGGCCCACCGGTTGGGCCAGGGGGTCTGCTAAGATCGACGGGTAGGGTGGCCCGCCGGTTGTGCCCGAAGGCCCTACCCTCTCAGGCAGGTGCCCACAGGCGGGCCAGATGGCCCACCGGTTTGGCCCACTGGTCTTGGCGGGAAACCTGTTGTTTCTTCCCAACTTCCTCCATTCTTTGGAGATTTAAATAGGGGATTTTCCCAACCCATTATTCACACTTTCAAAGTCTCATAGGATGGTTCTAACCTAGATCTAGGTTAGATCAAGTGATGAGAAACCATCTTACCTTCTTTGCTCAAGAACACCTTCAAACCCTCAACATCACTTCAAACCCTCAACATCACTTCAAACCCACAATGCTTCTCCAACCTTGTCAATACCTCTTCAAATCCTTCAAGATCAACACATAAATCATCTATTAAACCTTAGGTTCATCATTTCAAAGGGGATTTACAAGATCTCAAGAAACCCTACTCGAATCAATGGTTTATGCTTGGGTATGGTGAATGTTCAAGGAACCCAACTTTGCTTACCTCTAAATGTAGATCTAGAGTTGAAGATCACTCTTCCGGTGCCGGAATGGGAAGATCAAGCTTTGGCGCCGCCGAAATCCTTCTCTTCTTCCTCTTCCTTCTCTTCTCTTCTTCTTTCCTTTCCTTTCTCTCTCCTCTTTACTATCCTCACCAACATACGGGTGTCATAAATGAAAAAGAAAAGAAAATCATAAATGCTATATATATACTTCTTAAATAACTAAATAGTGCACATGGATGGGTCACTTAGGTGGGTGGGTGCGCCCACCTGTCCACCCACCTGAGGGTCAAAACTTGGAATTTTGACAGAGTTCGGGCCCGACGCGAACCCCACCCTGGCATACGATGTAGTATACGTATATACCTTAATATACGGCTACAATACTTGCTTTATCCATACATGGCCTTATGGTAGGTGCATGTACACGGCTTGGGCACTCCCGTCTCTTCTGGCACTGGCTCGGACTTGTCGGGCTAGCCGGTGTTTAAGGTCACCCTTGCCATCATAGCCCATAAGGAACCCGCTCTAACTCCCTCTGGTTCGGTTCCTGCATGGTTAAACCGGGTCAATCATGTAATCAGACCGGGTTTAAGAAGTAGGGTATTACAAAATAAATCACCCAAAGAGAAATTAGACCATAGGCACGTGTTCTATCTTCATTTCCTATTTCTCTTATCTTTGAAATCGTTCTCAAATTGGGTGTTTTATGACTACAGGGCTGATTTATACATTGGGGGTGTTTACCCACCTCAATTAACTTAAATTAAGTGTATTCAATGGGTTGGTTAAGATGGGTTTACACATTGCACCCAAATTTTTACAAAGTTCAAGTTGCGACTAAGCTAAACTTGGGAATTTCGGTTGAGGGTGTAGGTGGTAACCACCAATGGCTTATGAAGTCCCACCAAACCACCATACATGTATTTAATCTCATTTATCCCAACCTAATTTTAGGTTTGAAGGGTGGGATGTAGAGGATTTGAGTAAAATCCACCATTTCTAGGGTTTAGTTACTCAAATTGGGGCTTTTAAGTGGGAAAATCATGAAGGAGAGTTCATAGATTCAAATTGGTCCATCAATCTTGCTAGGATAAGTCTCATATGCTAAACCCCTCTCTCAATTTGTAGCCTTGACAAGTGGGAAGAAGGGTTTTAGAAAATTTTCCCATTTCTAGGTTTTGTGTTGCCCAATTTGGGGGTTTTTTATGGAGCTTCCTATGGAAGAGGTTTATGCACCCAATGTGAGTGGAAAAACTTGCTAGCTACTTCCCCACACCAAATCCCCAAACAAATTTGTACATAGGGCATGTGGGTAGGGAGATTTGGTTGGGGCGATTCTCCACTAGCTAAATAAAAAGGGAAAGACGAAGGAGAGAGAGACGTGTGTGTGTGGGGAGGAGTGGAGAAATCATTTTACCTTCAATGGTTAGATGTTCCCCTTGCTCCCTTCTTCTTCCTCCTCCCTTGTTCTTCTCCTTCTTCTTCTTATTCTTGTCCTTTCTCCCTTCTCTTGCTTTTTTTATATGGTGAGAAAGAAATGAATGGCCAAAGACTTCTATTTATAGCCACTTAAGTTTCCTAAGGGATGTTTGGCAAAATAATGGGTATTCACTAATTACTGGGTTAACCCATCATTTGGCACTAATGGGTCCACCTCGGGGTATCTGGATACATTAATCTATTCCCCAATATGTTGTCCCAACTATTAGGAGTGGTTTGAGGTGCATGGGTGCGAGGGGCCAGGCCCCATGGCCAAATAACCCAATTTTAGCTAGTATACCTCACCAGAGGTGTTCACTGGTGAAAGCCGAAATGGTCCCCTTTGTGTGGAAAAGGATATTTAAGTTGATCGGGGCCTTCTCAAGGTGTTTTCAATGCGTGGGCCCCACTCCTTGGTACATTTCACTAGTAAAGCTCGGCAAATCCATAATTTACTAGTGGTTGTCACCCATGTTGTATTACCCATGTCCAAAAGTTCAAATTTTCCTGGGATTTTGATCACGGGTTTAACATCCCTTCATCTTAGAAAAAATTTCATCCTCGAAATTGAACTGCAGTCACGTGATTGGGAATGTCACCGGGGTGCTCACACATTCCCATAGAATGTCAGTTCAAAACCATGTGGTGCTCGATATCAACTCACATACCTCTTGAGATCGAGTATCTTTAACTTAGATATAGTGTAGAAATCATGTAATATCTCCACTTTAGGTAATATGTCCAGTTATTTATTTACGTGTTGGGTTGTCTACCAACTTTGCTTATTAACTAGCTAACAACTTTCCAACTAATGGAATTATTATATGCCAACACTGACACCACTCTACCCTTCTTTCTTAAACTTTACACACATAGTGTTGCTTTCAAGTTTAGGGTCATTGTGAATTCTAGGTATGCTTCACAACATTTGAGTAGCATCTTCTTCCTCCATAATTCACACTCAAGCTCCATAAGCGGGTAACGAGTATGTGGACAGAGGTTCACATACCTCTGTTGATAGGATAATGACTACCAACCTGTCTGTTAGGTTCATTAGCTTTTATGCATCTTGGCAATGGGGAATGAAGATACAAATGAATGGGATGTATCAAATTCAAATATTGCACATGAGGTTATCAAATTAATAGGATATACCAGACACGACAATGTATATGAGGACTCCATCAATATTAACAATGTACCTATGGCCACTTCAGATGTGGCCTTAGCCTCTTCCTCTATTACTGTGAATACCCCTCCTTGTGCTCCAATACCTCGTTGTGTCTGAACCAAATGACCAGGTGCTGGTGTTGAGGGAATCACACCTAAGCTTCCGGACATATTTTGTGGACACAACCTAACTATCTATCCAAGTTGATGACATATGAAACACCACTTCCTTTGGAGGCATGATCTAGTCATATGCCCAAATTGACTACATCGGAAGCATTGAAGTGAACCCACTTCTTGAGCTACTCTTGTTGTTGTTGGGCTAGGATGTTGTAATGCTTGGCCAACTTCTGGTCTGGTGGACTAGGGTGCAACTAGAGTAATGTAAGTTACTCTGATTGCCCTACTGAAACATCTGTCATCAATCAGTGTTACTGCTCTCCTTGTTGCTTGAGCTTGATAATTATCTCTCTGTTTGTCCTCTATAGATTCGATTGCTTGAACCACCTGTGCATAGTTTTGCAAGTGGTGTGCCACTAATGATGCACTAATTGTCGGCCTTTGACCATTTTTCAAACTTCTTGGCCTTAGACTTATCCATCTTTAGATGCTCGGGTGTAAAATAGTATAACTCTTCAAACTCTTACTGATATTCGAGAACAGATTTTGGCCCTTGAGTTAGAGCCATGAACTCCACCTCCTTTCTATCCCTTACACTTTCTGGGGAGTAGTTCCCATAAAAAGCCTCAATAAATTATTCCTAAGTAGGATTGGGATGGGCAGCTGTCAATATCGACTTTGTGGCTTTCCAGCTTCATTTTGTAGCTGGTAGTTGGCATACAATAGCTTTTGTTCATCCATTATGCATAGTACCTCTAAGGCCTTCTCTATCCCCTCTACCCATTTCGTGGGTGCCAACGGATCTTCTGCAATTCCACTGATATAGGGAGGCCAAAACTTTTGAAACTTCTCCATTAGTTTCATATCATCCATGGCCATAGGCATTATGACTTGGCTCTATGGTGTCGTCTGCCTCTGTGGTACTGGTATGTCAGGTTGTGCGGCAGATTACACATTAGAGCCTTCTAGATGGGCTATGGGGTGAACTATGGGTGTAGGGATTTGTTGTGCTTGGGGTACAGCTGCAAGGAAAATATTTGGTATTGGTTGTGCCTGTGGTGGAACATCCTATCTCTCTCGAGTTTGAAGCACGGGTTTGATCTTTGCATTCAGCCCCATTATAAAGTCCAGTTGTAGCTGTTGCAACCTTTGCATCAACCCTTGTAACATGTTGCCCATGAATGAAGTAACACGTTGGGAAAATAGTATAGGTGGGGCAGGTGGGGCTCCCGGCATAGTGGTATCGGACATTGCTTCCCTATCGGGTGTAGAAGGTGGTGATAGGTCAGCAACAGGTCTAATGGTACGGCGTTGCCTTTTGGGTGATCACCCCACTTGCGTATAGGTTTTCCTTGGCACCATAGGAGTTTCCTCCACCCCTCTAGGCTATATTTTCTTGGTTCTCATGTTGTTTTGCTTGTGTCTAATTTTTATAAACTTTCACCTTAAATATGTCTTCCTTATAGGTATAGATCGTAATGGAAGACTTGTAAGTTTCCTTGAGTTTTTTTTTATTTTTTTTTTTTCGCTTGGAATGATCTCAATGATAAAACTCAATGTACTAATGTTTTCCCTCACTTTAGCCTTTGAAAATGATAATCAATACTCAATTGATTGTTTACTTAATATGCCATAGGTGGGGTATTTATGTACGTGATTATCAATGCTAAATTAGGGAGGAGTATAATCAAATTTGGGAGATAAATATGGTCTAAAAGACATACTTTTCTCCACCGGTATTTTTTGCTTCTTGCCGGTAGTTACCGCTTCGCCTATATCGATCTTGGTCTAATGAATTTCTAATCATAGAATTGAAGTAGTAATTACCACTTTCTACCAGTAGTTACCGCTTTGCCTCTGTTGGTCATTTTTTGATAAATTTTCTGATTACAGTGCTGAACAGATAATTATCGCTTCTTACCGGTAATTACCATCAAGACTCTGTTTTGACAGATTTCTGTCCTACTGACCAGTCAACAGTGTTTTCAACATAAATTTTTTATCCAACCTCGGATTGACTTAAATCCAGTTTTGCAGGAATCATGATTTGATTTCCTACAACTTTCATGAAAAAAAAAATTTTTTGAAGAAGAAAATAAGTTTATTAAAATCGAATTGGAATTGATGGAATTGTTTGATTTGATAACTATGCCTCCTTGCTTATTGAGTAAGGTTGAATTAGGATGATTCTAGCCGCACTGAATCAATTCTAATCAATTCTGGAATGATTCAAATTAAAACTATGGAGAATGATCCCAGATTTGAGTATTTTAAACCTTGAAAAAAAGGAACTAGGCTGCTAGAAGAAGTAGCCCTAAATTAAGGAAAAAAGAAGGCTATGTGGTCACGTAGAACCTGCGCTTAGACACAGGCACCCAAGATTACAACCCCACTCTCTATGAAATAAAAAATCTCAATCATGTTGATGTTCATACACAACCTCTCAGTTGCCCTTGTGCTAATGTAGTGGCAGGCGATCAGGCAGTAATTGCTTGCCCAAATTAAGGGGAAATAGACTATCTAGCAGTTCCCTGAGTCTCTCCCTACTCCCCCAATGAAATGACATATTCGTCCCTTTACTGTGGTTGTTGAGAGATAGACTTAGGGAGCATTATACTTCGGACTAAGAACTACCTCCCCCAAATTAATTAGTAAATTAATTATGACAATCCCAATGAGCTTGTAATCTTGGATTTCCCATCAAGGATCTAAAACTCAGGATCAGTCACGGGATTGATCAAGGCCGATACCATTTTGATTTTGTTCTAGAATGTCTTGGAAGGGACTGTATCAAACAGATCTATCCTTATTTAAAAAAAAAAATAATAATAAATAAATAAATAAATAAAAAATAAAAAATAAAGAACAAAACAAAACAAAAAAAAACAAAACCTGCTATTACAATTTTACCTTGAATCATACATGTGGATCTGAATCAGAAAAGTTACCATCGAGGATCAATCAAGTCCAATACCATTTCAATCCAGTTGATTCTGATCATTCCGTTCCATTTTTAGAACCATATTTTCCATGAATGGTGTGAGATGAGGTTGGAGCGTCCAAATTCGTAATCTTGTATGTGACTTGAATTCACTCTTGGGGTTTACCAAAAAAAAAATTTCTCTCTTTGACAGTAATCAGGTCAAATGTGGATCTGATTATCAGATAATAAAAAATAAAAAATTGAAGAGAAGAGAAAGAAAACAGGTAGGAAGGAAAAAAAGTGGGCCCGGGTGGGATGTGGTCAAAAGTCAATCTGATCATCTAATAATAATATATAACAATAAAAATAATAAAATAAATAAAATAAATAAAAAATAAAATAAAAAAAATGAAAACTAAAAAACTGAAGAGAAGAAGAGGAAGAAGAAAACAGACAGGAAGAGAAACGAGGGCCCGGGTGGCTTTTTTTTTTTTTTGGTGAGGGTGTCATGGTGTGAATGCAGTTGAAAATGCTGGTCAACGGAATTCCTGACCTTCCCTCTTTCCCAGTGCAGTGCAGATACTGTAAATAGAATTGAGCTGCTATTTTTACCCATGCTAGCAGCCTAGCAGGCAGTGTTATTGATCCTTCAATTTTCTCTTCAACAGTTTCGATGTTCAAACTTTAAAGGCCTTGCACTGGGTTTGGGTCCACACCTCTCTCTCTCTGTCTCTTTCTTAAATCACACTTAAACATTTGCAGTGAAGGCAGAGAGAGTCTGAGAGTGATGCAGGTGCAAATGCACTTTCTCTTGGGTTTCAACTCTTTAAAACCATTAACTTCCATTGAACCATCCAACACCTACCCAACTACCACGTTAAGCTCATCTGTATCAAGCAATGAACTAAATGCACCGAAATAGATAGTCTAGGAACATTACTCTTACCTAGGATAGTAGGATTAGGATTCCCCCCTCCTTACCATTGGATGCAAATGGTGCATTCTAGGGCCCCACCACTACTAATTCCAATCTAACAACTGCTATAAGCATGTAGGGAACCTTGACGTGAAACCATTGCATGCACTTGTGTATTGAGAGAGAGGAAGTAAAAGTAGAAGTAGAAGTAGAAGTATAAGTAGAAGTAGAAGCAGAAGCAGAAGCAGAAGCAGAAGAAGAAGAAAAGATCTACATAGCTCTACCAATTAATGCTCCTTAACAACTCCGCAGATTCAATTTAATGATATGGCCATACTCCTCTTAATTCCACTTTCCTTCAAATCACAGCTCCATTGATTCTTCTCTTATAAGATCTGAACCGAAGCTCAAGCCCAGTACAGGCAGCAGCATTGTCACTGATCTCACAGATCTATATCATACAAGATGTTCTGTGACTTCTTCGGCCTTTGCCCAACAGGGCTGCTGATTCTGCTGCTGTTTTCATCGTTTGCCATCAGTGGGTATGCACAAGGATCTACCACTCTTGTTCCGGCGATCATAACCTTTGGGGACTCATCGGTCGATGTCGGAAACAATGACTATCTGGCCACCTTCTTCAAGGCTGATTTCCCACCTTATGGGAGAGATTTCACCAACCATAAACCAACTGGAAGGTTCTGTAATGGAAAACTAGCCACTGATATTACTGGTAATTATCTCATAATTATGCTTCTCTCCCTTCCTCCATCTGATCACTTCATTTATACAGAATCTTAGTTTAAATTTTCTTGATTAATTTGCAGCTGAAAACCTGGGCTTCACAACATACCCACCAGCTTATCTTAGCCCTCAAGCATCAGGGAAGAACCTTCTAATAGGAGCCAACTTTGCTTCTGCTGGATCTGGTTACTATGAAAAAACAGCCTACTTAAGTGTAAGTAAGATACATATAGACTGGGATTATTGATTTCATGTGAACCCAACTTATTTTAGACTATCATCGATCTCAGTTTCATGAAGCTAATTAAACATAGTTGATTTGTGATACATGATTATATATGCAGCACACAATTTCATTGGCACAGCAGTTGCAGTATTATAAGGAATACCAGGGAAAGCTAACCAAGGTTGCAGGGAGTAAGACGGCAGCATCTATCATAAAAGATGCACTCTACCTAGTGGGCGCTGGAAATAGCGATTTTCTACAGAACTATTATGTTAATCCTCTGATTAACAAAGTCTACACTCCCGACCAGTTCTCTTCCTTCCTCGTTGGCATCTTCTCAAGCTTCGTTAAGGTTTAAGTTGCTCCTTCCATTTCTTTCTTTCTTCTTCCCCTGATCATTAAGCATGATTAATTTTTTGTTTGATAAGCATTATTGAAATAGATTTTGTAAATATCTTTTATTTTTTTTATTTATTGTTAAGAGGGAAGCCATTAGCTATTAAGAATTTATATCTTTCTTGTCAATAAATTGAAACCATACAAACATGAAACGAAAGGTTGATAGTTAAGTTGATGATTTGTTGAACAGGACTTGTATGGGTTGGGGGCAAGAAGGATTGGGGTGACATCACTGCCGCCCTTGGGTTGCCTGCCAGCAGCAATCACTTTGTTTGGACAGGGAAAAGATGAGTGTGAGTCAAGGCTCAATACAGATGCACAAGGGTTCAACAAGAAGATCAATGCAGCTGCTTCAACCCTCCAGAAGCAACTCCCCGGACTCAAGATTGCCATTTTGGATATCTACACTCCTTTATTGGATGCCATCAATTCTCCTTCTAAATACGGTATGTGATGCAATTTAAAAACCTAGTTCATCCTAATTAAGCTTAGTAAGCTCGTATTGGCCAAGCATGAACAAACCCTGTTCATCATGTAATAAATTTCCCCTTACCAGAGAGGGGCTTGGTGGGCTCGCACCTGGTCTTGGCTCACTACATTGAGATAGAAAATCAACTAATGTTCATCACCATGATTGACACATACTAATGAAGAAGTGGGCTCTTTTTCTGATAGGGTTTTCTGAAACAAGGAGGGGTTGCTGTGGGACGGGGACCGTGGAAACGACATCATTCTTGTGCAATCCCAAGTCACCAGGGACATGTAACAATGCCACCCAATACGTATTCTGGGACAGCGTTCACCCATCTCAAGCTGCATATCAGGTTATTGCTGATGCAGTCATTATCCAAGGCATCTCCCTCATCGGATGATCACTCACTTTACTACAGTCAAAAACATATCTACTCAAATACCATGGTTTAATAGTTTTTATATTGGTATCTCTTACTCTCTCTCTCTCTCTCTCTCTCTCCGAAATAAGTTTGAAACATCTGTGTACTGATAATAGAATACTTGGGTTTTCATCTACTTCAGTCTCCATCCTGTATTACATTAAACGTGAAACAAACAAAGAATTAGTACGTTGAAGCCAAAGAGTAATCACGGGTCCAGAGTCTGAGTAATGATTCATGAGCACTGGTTGAAGCCATGAGCTTCTAAATCTAACATGTTTGAGAATGCCTTTCCACATCCAAAGTTCCTAGGAGGCCACAGGTATCAGCGAGCTGCTCTCCTCCCCTCCCCC
>NC_056565.1:34296799-34337455 GCF_013358625.1 Macadamia integrifolia | reverse complement strand
CCCACTCCCACCCCGCTTAATTCGGTTTTCTGGTCAAGTAGCAGATGTTGTTTGGCTTTGATCATCTATGGTCTGCCGACTGCCTTCACTTACGGCTGAGGGGTGTTTGTGCCTAACTTTCCTCCTACTCTTCCCGCTCGGCTAATAGAACCTTCTTTCAAAAGGTTTTCCACCTGACTTATTCCTTGCTTCACTCTCTCAAGTCTTCAAGCGATATCCATGGCTACTCAAAGCTCTATCTTTCTTCCCTTTGCCAAACTGCTGAAAATGCAGTAAGGCCTTGGAAACTAAACAAAACGGGTGATAATCAACCACAAATGAAATAAATCAAAAAGGAAAGAAACACTAAACAGGACAAGGTGCTTTGGGAGAATCATTAATCAATATGTATATAATGCATCTTCATCTTCATCCTCATTACAGGGAAGCTTCGGTATAAGAAATATGGATGATCAGACTCATATTTGAATATTAAAATCAAAAACTGAGTCATCCAAGGGACAGTATTACCATCTATGATATAATCTTTACTTCCATTTGAAAGAAAAGATAGGGACTCTTTGCATCTGATTCATCAGATTACTTGTCCTGTCTCATCAATGGTTACACAGGCTGCCCTGTTTTGCTTGCTTCTTTTTGGTTAATTTTTATCACTCTAGTTTGTATAAAAAAAATAGTATTTACAAGTTGACTAGTGTATGTGTATATATATATATATATATATATATATATTCCGAGATTTTCTGAACAGCCCATGCTGCAGAAATGGTGAGGCTAAGAGCTTATACTGCATACTAAGAACCATAGCCTGTTGACTTACTGGACTTGGAAGTTTCACGAGGAGACCCTCAGAACTTCTGCGAAATTTATTAATTCCAACTTCTCACGGACACCAGGGTTATCCTCATCAAGCTGATTGTGAGAGGGCAAACCATTAATACCATTCGTATTCAAAACCATTCTCATGTACCCAAATGATGATCCCACATTACTGTTTCTTTCCTCGTCCCTCATCTCTTCCAAGTGCAGGTTTCTTAGTCTTTGGATATCCGAGGAAGGCCTAGAGGAAACCCCCTGAGAAAGAGTGATCTGGGTTGATTGTCCACAAGTCCTGGCTACAATCCCCATTAGATCTGTTTCCATGATACTTGAATTGTGGTGAGAAGAAATGGTATCACAAGAATCTCCCCCCAGGTCCTCAAATGAAGTAGTGGAGGCAGACTCATTCCTGCCTGATCGAGAGAAACATGTATTGTTTCTACCTACCTGGTGATGTCCGATTATGACTAACCTTCCCAAGTACAAGGCGTTTGAGCCGATTGAAAAATTTTGTTTTGGGTGAGGTGTGGGTTCTCGGTGCAGATAAAAAATCAGAATATGCATCATAATATTCACCTGAATCTGTGTGGTAAGAAGCTTGGGATGATGACCACTGATCAGAATCAAAATCTACAATACTGGCACCCTTGTCGCCAAATCCCTCTGAATTTGCGTACTCAAGTATGAGCTGCTTCACTTTCTCCTCTGACTTGGGGCTCAGGGTCTTACTGAGATCCCTTGCCAGTGTTTTACCAGTTGGAGCCTGATAGTTCCGTAGTTTATATCGTAAGCAGGCATTGATCCACCTGAGATAGACTAGCTCCTCAATATCAGCACAGCAATCGGATCGAATATTATCAAGTTCCTTTGTTAATTCTTCATTTTCTTTTCTCAAACGGTTGTTAGCTTCCCGTAGTGCTTCAGTCTGTTACAGAAGAATCCCGGCATCAAAAGAATTAATCCAAAAGCAATGAAGAAAAAACCATAAGAAAAATTAAGGACAGGTACTAACTGATGAATGATTTATTACCTCTGGATCTTCCAAAATGGAAGAGGCAAGAATTTGGGTTGACTCCAACCTCCCAGCCAATTCACAGTTCTTCTCTTGCTGCAAGCTTGAATTAATCTTTTTGAGTTCTTCAGATTTATACACCAATTCCTTCATTCTCTGTACTTCATTTTGGACATCAGCATCATTTAAAATAGCCATCTGTTCCTGTTCTTGTAAATCGGCAACGCTTTCCTGAAGGGCAGACATCAGTTCCTTGTTCTGCTCTTCATCGGACCTTTGCTTCTTCTTCAACATCTTTATCTTTGCTCTAGCCGTTTCAAGCTCTGCGACCAATTTTGCATGATCGGCCACTTGTGCCTCCAGTCTCTGGTTTTCAGCCTGCAAAGACTTGATCTTTAGAGTATAAACCTTAGCCTCCATGTTGTTAATTTTCAGCCGATTTTGGAGCTCCATCACTACAGTCTCTTGCTCCTTGAGGCCATAATACTCGAGCAATTTAATCTCAAGATTCTTCTCCCTCTCTTGCAGGACTTTGACCTTGTTCCTCAGGTTTATGATCTCTTGCTCTGTCTCCTCCTTTTCTGCAGCTATTTTACATGCTACTTCTTTCCCAATATCGGTGTTGTTGGAGGTCAAGTCGAAGTCCTTGAGAACAAGCTCGTTAAACTCCGGCAGGAGCAATCCCTCTTCGTCCCTAGAATGTTTACTGATTGAGGAGAGCCCAACAACGTTACCATCATTGGTGAACTTCTGATGGGATGATGAGGATGATGCTTCCTGCAAGGGAAAGGGCGTAAGTCAATGCTTAGTTAGTCCCCCAGAAACTAATCTCTATCCAATTGAACAGGAAAATAAACTAACTTGGTCTGCTAATTCTGTAAATTAGCTCATATACATATCTGCTCAGGACTCAAGCAAGTAGAGAAGGTGAGGGGAATCGGAGAAGAGATCAGCAGGGGAGCTTTTATATTGAGAAGAACTAATCAGAACCCAAAATAAAACCCAGAGTAAAACAGAAACCCAATTGGAACTAATTACTTTTCAGAGAAAAAAATTAAATTAACAGGGAGGTTGAGTGATAAATAAGCTTACTACAAATTCATGGGTTGGAAAGGAAGCTTCGTTGCAGTTACCGAGAGGTGCCTGTGTGGAACAGAGATCATCTTTGAGGTCTTCTCTTCCATCTGTGTCGAAATTATTGCCATCACCTGAAGGTGAAGATGAAAGAGATTTAGGAGGAGGTAGGGGCAAGCGTGGAGAGGAAGTTGTTGGATGGATTCTTCTGGTTCTGAGTTGGGAATAGAGAAAGCCAGCAAAGGAAAGAGCGAAAGCCACCCCAAATTTTAATAGCTGAGATCTCATATCCCTATTCTCTTTAATCTTCATCAGCATGATCGCCATATTATAACTAACTCTGCCCATGATAGAGATAGAGAGAGAAGAAAAGGAATATGATCATCCTTCATGCAAAGCTGACGTTTGATTTTATTTTTAGATTTTCTTCTTTTCTCTTCATCTCTCTCTATTTCTGCTTCTATTTCTTTCTCTCTGTCTTTCGCTGTCTCTCTCCCATGCAATTGCCGAATGAACCAGAAGGAAGAAACCAGGAAACTGAACTCAAAGAAGGAATATTGGGCAAAACCTATGACCATAAAATGGAAAAGAAAATGGGATTTAGAGAGGCCGAGATGGGTAAAAAAAAAAGCAAAATGTAAAAGGAAGGACCAATTAGGAAGGGATGGAAGTTAAAAATGAAAGGTTAGTTTCATGAAATCAAGGGGTCATCCGATCCGAGAGAAGTTCCTAATTTATAGAATCGAAGTTGTCGAACAAACAACTGATGTAAGCTAAAGGTGTCCATCAGTTTGATTCTAGTTTTTCAGTTTAGTGCAAGATGCAATATGTGCAAATTAAACAAAACTGAATCTGAACATTATAATTGCAAGATCGTAACTGAACTCCGTTCAGTTTTATAGGTACTTGTTCGGTTTCATTGTTGAGTTTCTATATATTGGATTCAATAAAAAATACTATGCTTCTACTAGTTATTAAGAGAGAGAGAGAGAGAGAGAGGGCTATATTGGAATTAATTTTTTAGTGAGTTAAAAATAAGAATTTTATTTCCAATTTTTATTAATTATAAAATTATTAACTCATCAATCAAATAGTCAAATATGCATTTAAAAAAAAAAATTTGATAAGACTAGAATTTATGGTGAGTCGAGTAAAAAGACAGAGTCTTATTTGATTTAATCTAAACAAATAATTTTTACATTTTCAAAATCGAAACTAAAACCTTAGTTCAGTTTTATATTGCTCCTAATCATATCATTTTTTTTAGTTTCTGATGAGGCCATTTCTCCCTAACCACAGCGCAGCCAAGGAGCGAACTATCGAATGCTACACTGCTGCCTCGGCCCTCCACCAGACAGAGCTATCACCTCGGCCCTCCACCAGCTCGAGCCGTCACCTCGGCCGCCCTCCACCAGCCCGAGCCACCACCTCGGCCCTCCACCAGCCCAAGCCGTCACCTCGGCCCTCCACCAACCCAAACTGTTACCTAGGTCCTCATCTGGCCGTGCTGCCACCTCGCTCCAACATCAAGAAGCAATGTTCCCAAAAACGTGCTCTTGTCCACTCCTACATTCAAGTAACGTAATCCCTGATCACAAGGACGGGACTCTATCCACTATACGTTATCAGAGGTATCCACTTCTCCCACGTTGGCACTTCCGAGATAAGAGGGGGATATTCCCTTGGTATACCCTAAGATCTGGAATATTCCCAGCATCAAAGAGTTGTCCCTCTCCAGGACTCCACACCTTGTAGGACTCTCCACGGACTCCCCCCTTTTCTCCATTCTACCAGTGGCCTATAAATACCAAGGTAAGTCTCCATTGGAGGGGATCAATCACTTCTTTTAACTGAAAACTCTATCGAGATCTGCTATGAGACGATCTAACTTAGGCATCAGAGAGTCCACCGTCGGGTCAGCCCGGCTCTCTCCTGTCTTCTCTTCTGTGCAAATCGGCTACAGCATTTGGAACTGCAAGGAAGATCGCCCGATCAATTTTTACCACATCAGATTAGCGCCGTCCGTGGGAAGCGTTACAAAAAGCTACCCTAGATCAATGCAATTAAGAAGTGACAGGAGGATGTCCCATCGGAGACCTCCCCACAAAGTGAGTAAGGTCCACTCTCGATTTACCACTTGAACATCCTCATTCACCCTTAATGGAGGGACAGGAGGATGTCCCATCGGAGACCTCCCCACAAAGAACCTAGCGAACCCTGCCTGACAAGCCGGTTGCTCCAGGAAAGGGAGACCAGCGGGAGCAAAACCCCCAGCAATCTCGATATGTCCCGTCATCCCGAGCGGCTCACCTGAATATGGAAGAACATATGCAGAGCCTGCAGTGTAGGTGTTAGCAACAAACACTCTGGTATAGCACTTCATATGGCAATTCAGTTTGGCACTCCCTGTACCCCAAATAGGCTTGGCTCAGCCTCCTAGGTCGGCTCTGGACAGGCAACCCCAAGACGAATCACCTGACAATAGTGTCACCCCTCAATCAACAGCTAGGAGGGGATCCGCCAGAATGTCCCGTACGGTTCACTCGGTGCCACCTCGATCTCCCACCAAGAGATATCAGCAAGGGACCCTTTCCGCACGGAATGGGGGGGGCTCATCTTTCTACACGTAATCGAAGCCCAGGGATACGTAATGCCCATAGATCCCCACCCAGGGCAGAGAGACACCAGCGTTCACTGTAAAGGCTTAGGGGCGTGCACCCGCATGAATAACACGAGAACCCCTCACAGAGAACATCTCGGGAAGCGCCCCCTCTTGGAGGTCATCAAGGCTCGCCTCCTGGGCTAGCCAGAGGCTCACTATAGCAAGGCCAGGATCAGATTGGCAGGTGCCAAGACAGGCGAGGAAGCCCCAGAAGGGCCGAAAGGGAACGTCGCTCCCCACACAGCCGAGCTGAGGATAAGAGGGACGACCTGGAGAGCCGTATCCAGCTTCTCACTGAGAGGGTAGAAGGAATGCAGAGGCAAAGGCACCCGGCTGACATAATAGTAACCCCGGCCCATAATGCTATCTGATGAGCTAATAGACGCCGAGCTGCCCCCGAATTTCATGATACCTATCTTTAATGCATATGTCGGCACCATGGACCCCTACGATCACCTCCTATACTACAGTTCGGCCATGACAGTCCATGGGAGGTCAAACATGATTCTTTACCGAGCCTTCGCGGCCTCATTAAAAGGGTTACGCTGGTGTGGATGTCGAACTTGCGGCCTCGATCCATCCATAGTTATGAAGAGCTAACAAAAGTGTTCCTCACACATTTCCAAGCTAGTATGAAGCAGAAGTAAACTATGCAGAACGTGATGAACATGAGGCAGGGAGTGAGGGAGACAATAAGGGAGTTCCTTGCGCAGTTCACCAAGGCAATGCTAGAGGTAAAAAACCTACTAGAGGGAGTGGCGTATAGCATGTTGTGCAATGAGGTAATGCACCCCGATCTAGTCCAGTCCCTTGCCCTCGACTTATCGGAGACAATTCCCAAGTTGCTAAGACGGTGCAATCAATACGCTAACATGGAAGAAGTCCTGGCCGCCAGGGGGATGGCTGACAGAGGTGACCAATCAGAGAAGGAGAAGAGGAGGCCTCTGAGAACCAGAGGCAATTCTTGTGAGCATAGAAGAATAGAACAGATCGGCCGCTTAACATAGCCAAACCCGAGCAGTATGAACTCAATCGTTTGTGAACACACTTGCTTTTAGAGATCCAGGACCATAAGTATTTTCGCTGGCCCAGGCCAATGACGGCTAAGCCAGAAGAGAGAAACCCCAACCGGTACTACCGATACCACTGAGACCATAGACATGACACTGAAGATTGCAAGTCTCTGAAATGGGAAATTGACGAGCTAATCAGGGCAGGATACCTTAATAAGTATTTGAAGCAGAAATACAGGGGAAACTAGCCCGAGCAGAGGAGAGATGAGGCTGGGCTGAGCCGTGATAGGACCAAACCGCCCAAGGAGCCCACCTCAGACCGAGCTGACACATACAATAACCAGCCCATGGGTCTAGTCATTCTGACAATCATGGGCGAACCCACGGCAGAATCAGTAAAAAAATCCAAGGCTCATGCACGATTCGTATGCATCACGGAACAGCCCATCAAAGCCCTCAAACTGGATCCACCCATCACATTCTCTAACAAAGACTTGGAAGAGCTGAACTGACCTCACAATGGCGTTGTCGTGGTTTAGTTAGTGGTGGCCAACCACCCCTTCCACAAGGTCCCGGTGGACACAGAAGCTTCGTTGATCTCATGTCCTATGAAGCCTTCATGAAACTAGGACTTGGCACCGAAGTTTTAAAACTGGCACCAGGACCCTTGTACGGATTTTTGGGCACACCAGTGAAGTTGGAAGGAGTTGTTGACCTGTCGGTTACCATCGTCCAGGGAGCTTGAACGACGACTACCATGGTTTCCTTTATGGTTGCCAAGATAGCCTCACCTTAAAATGCAATCCTCGGCTGACCTGGTCTCAACAGCCTTGGAGCGATTGTGTCCACCAAGCATATGAAAGTCAAGTTCCCTACTAGCAACGGAATAGAGGAATGTAGGTCCAACCAAAATGAATCTCGTGAATGCTATACCAACTTCATAAAGACTATTGACTCTCCCTATTACTGAGGTCGAACCGTCAAAGACTGTTCAACTCAGAGCATCACTAAGCTCCCAATGCCGTGGTAAAATTCTAAACTTCCTCGGTGAAAACTCTGATGTCTTTGCATGGAAGGCTTCTGACATGCCAGGGATCTCAAGGGATGTAGTCGAGCACAGCCTGGATGTTAACCCCAGCTTCAAGCCTATTCAACAAAAGAATAGGAACTTTGCGATTGAACGAAACATCGTCATCAACGAGGAGGTTGAAAAACTCCTGGCTGCAGGATTCGTGAGGGATATAAAATACCCAACTTGGCTAGCCAATGTAGTTATGGTTCCAAAGTCCAATGGGAAGTGGGGGATCTACATAGACTACACCGACTTGAACAAAGTCTATCCCAAGGACTGCTATCCCCTACCTAGGATTGACTCCCTTATAGACTCAATGGCAGGCCACGAGATGCTGACTTTCATAAATGCATACTCCGATTATAACCAGATAAAAATGAAAGTAGTGGATGAGGAAAAAACGACATTCCTCACCACTCAGGGCAATTACTGTTACACTGTAATGCCCTTTAGCCTCAAGAACATCGGAGCCATGTACCAGAGGATGGTTAACGCAATCTTCCAGATCCAGATCGAAAGAAACATGGAAGTTTATGTAGATGACATGCTGGTCAAGAGTGCAAAAGGGGTAAATCATGTGCTAGATCTAAAGGAAGCCTTCGAAGTTCTGTGGTGCAACCAGAAGAGGCTAAATCCTACCAAGTGCACATTCAATGTGACTTCTGGGAAGTTTCTAGGCTTCCTAGTGTCGCAAAGGGGGATAGAGGCAAACCCCTTTAAAATTGAGGCCATCCAAGAAATGCACCCGCCAAGAAACATTCACAAAGTTTAGAAGCTGATAGGGTGCCTGGCTGCATTGAACAGGTTCCTGTCCTGAGCTGGGGACAAGTGTCTTCCTTTCTTTAAGCTACTAAAAGGAGGGAAAGGCCACCACCAATTTTTCTGGACAAAGGAATGCAAAGCAGCTTTTGAAGAAATCAAAGCTTTCCTGACCAGGCCTCCTCTGCTGAGCCGACTAGAGCCAGAAGAGGTGCTACAGCTTTATCTTGCTACTTCATCAGTAACCGTTAGTGTAATTCTCATAAGAGAAGAAGGAAAGACCTAGAAGCCTGCCTACTACGTGAGTCACATGCTCCTGGATGCAGAAACCCGGTGCTCAAGAATGGAAAAGCTCACACTAGCACTGGTCGTGGCAGCCAGGAAGTTGAGACCTTACTTCCAAGCGCACATCATAGTTGTACTGACGGATCAGCCACTGAGAAGGGCACTCCACAGCCCTAGCGTAGCAGGGTGGATGGTGAGCTGGGATGTCGAGTTAAGTGAGCATGACATCGAGTATCAACCAAAAAGTGTAATCAAGGGTCAGGCACTGGCAGATTTCTTGGTAAAATGTATACAGACTAGAGAAGGATCCGTGGAGGCCAAGCCGAACAAAAAATGGAAACTCTTTATTGATGGATCCAGCACCACAACAAGGAGCGGTGCTGGACTTGTGCTGCAGAGCCTAAAGGAATTTGCAATACAGTACGCCCTCAGATCTGTATTCCCTGCAATGAACAATGAAGCAGAATATGAAGCCCTGATAGCGGGAATTAAACTGGCAAAGGCCGTAATGGCAGAGGATCTAGTCACACATAGTGATTCACAGTTGATTGTAAACCAAGTCAATGGGAAATATGAGGCCAAGGAGGAAAGAATGACCAAATACCTGAAAGGAGCCCGTCGTTTGATTACCAACTTTAATATGTTCGCAATGGTACAAGTCCTATAGGAAGAAAATACGATAACAGATGCCCTCTCCAAACTAGCTGCAGCAAAACTCGGTGACTGCGCAAGCTTAGTGTACTTTGAAGTACTGGACAAACCTACTTATGAACAAGAGGTGATGTACAACAACACGAAGCCAGCTGAGCCGAGCTGGATGGACCCCATCATTAACTATTTACAAGATGGACATCTCCCTGAAGACCAGGTAAAAGCAAGGGTAGTTAAGAGGAGGGCAACCAAATACACCCTCCAAGATGGAATATTATACAAAAGGGTAATATCTTGGCCCCTGTTAAAGTGCCTACCATCGAACCAAGCTGAGGAGACACTCCGCGAGGTCCATGAAGGAATTTGTGGAGGAGACATGGGAGGAAGGGTGTTGGCCTACAAGGTGTTGCGCTAAGGATTCTACTGGCCAAAAATACAGTAAGATACAATAAAGTTTACCTGGCGATGCTTTAAATGTCAAGTACACGCCCCATTACCGCACGTCCTGGCTACAAAACTTAGCTCCATAATCTGCTCGATCCCATTCGTGATGTGGGGAATAGATATCTTAGGGCAGTTCAAGAAAGGCAAGGGCAATGTCCAATTTTTTATTATCGCAATTGATTACTCCACTAAATGGGTGGAAGCGCATCCCCTGCCAAGATCACTGAGTAGGTAGTAGAAAAGTTTGTAAGGGATGATGTCATATACCGCTATGGTGTCCCAAAGGTACTAGTCACAAAAAATGGTCGACAATTCGATAATCAGAAATTCAGGCTCTTTTGCAGTAACTTTAACATTGATTTTTGAAACACTGCTATAGCACACCCACAATCGAACGGCCAGGCAGAAAAGGCCAACCACATACTCCTGGACGGAATAAAGAAGACACTGGACCCGGAGAAGAAGAACTGGGCCGACCAGCTGCTAAGTGTACTTTAGGCATACCATACCTCAGCTCGGACCCCTACTAAGGAGACGCCATTTTGATTGGTATGCGGGACTGAAGCGTTAACCCTTATAGAGGTGATCCAAGCTTCGTTCTGATCAACAACATTCGAAGCGTCACAAAATGAGACAGGACTCCAAGAAAATATTGACTTCATAGACGAAGTTTGAGAAGAAGCTCTAATGCGCACTGAAACCAACAAACAAAAAGTCAGGTAGTACCACAATCAAAAGATTAATCCACAGGGATTCATAGTAGGTGACTTGGTCCTTAGTAAAGTAGCTGCAGTAGACCTAAGAAGTGAAGGCAAGCTAAGCGCGAACTAGGAAGGCCGGTACATAGTCTCCAATGTGGTGCGTCCCAGTACTTACCACTTGCAGACTCAAGGGATACAGCTATATCAAGAGCATGGAATGTTGAAAATCTCAAAAAAATTTACCAGTAGATTGCATTGAAGTCACCTTGATTGGGCGTTAGTCTTATATTTTTTTTTTTTATTTCAGCATATCAGTTCTCATATTTTAATTATTAAATTTCATTCACGGAGCAGATTAGACTCTATTTTGAAGCAATGTATTTATCGCAAGTCCTTGCCACACATCAATAAACTATGAAGGTTCTCTCAAACATCCAGCTCGGCAACATCCAAGATCGAGCTCCAACTCGGCACTACCAAGACCAGACCCCAGTTTGGCAACTTAAAGACCTTAACATCTAATGCATAAAGACCGAGCTCCAGCTCGGTAGAAACCAAAACCTAGCTCAAGCTTGGCACTTCCAAGACTAGACCCTAGTTTGGCAACTTAAAGACCTTAACATCTAAGGCATAAAGACCAAGTTCCATCTCAACAGCATCCAAGACCGAGCTCCAGCTCGGCACTACCAAGACCAGACCCTAGTTTGGCATCTTAAAGACCTTAATATCTAAGGCATAAAGACCGAGCTCAAGCTCGGCAGAAACCAAGACCAAGATTAAGCTCGGCACTTCTAAGACTAGACCCTAGTTTGGAAACTTAATGACCTTAACATCTAAGGTATAAAGATCGAGCTCCAGCTCGGCACTACCAAGACCAGACACTAGTTTGGCAACTTAAAGACCTTAACATCTAAGGCATAAAGACCAAGCTCCAGCACGGCAGCATCCAAGATCGAGCTCCAACTTGGCACTACCTACACCAGACCTTAGTTTGGCAACTTAAAGACCTTAACATCTAAGGCATAAAGATCGAGCTCCGGCTCGACACCATTAAAACCAAATCCAGGTTTGACATCTCAAATACCGCCTGAGGCATTAAGCTCGAGCTTTAACCCGGCATTGCTGCCACCCAAGTCTAGGCTTAATGCTTCACTATACTATGATACATAAGACCAAATCAAGCTCAACTAAATAATGGAACTACCTTACAGAAATGAAAGAGGCACAAGGAATGAAGAAAAAGTTCTTTTCATTAATGACGGAGGGACGAAACCCTCAAGAATTACATCAACTCCCAAATAGGATTTTTACAAAGAAAAAAAATTACATCACTCCAGCAATGGGGAAAAGGGAAAAGACAACATCAGTATAGTAGAAGTTGAGAGGCTGGTTCAAGAGGAAGAGAGGTGGTTCATTTGGTTGCTTTAGGGTCAGCTTGAGTCACCTCTTCACCAACCTCAGCCTGACCGGCGAGCTGCACTGAAGGAGCTAGGCAGGAGCTCGTTGCTCATATTCAGAAAAGTCAAACTCTGGCACCTTGCCAAGGACGAACTGAATGGCATCTTCTGAGGCAGCCTGAAATGAAGAGACGTTGACATCAACTAG
This sequence comes from Macadamia integrifolia, assembly GCF_013358625.1. Classification (NCBI taxonomy): domain Eukaryota; kingdom Viridiplantae; phylum Streptophyta; class Magnoliopsida; order Proteales; family Proteaceae; genus Macadamia; species Macadamia integrifolia. The sequence continues at coordinate 34,325,358 of NC_056565.1, read as the reverse complement.
CCATTTCTGACCAACCTCAGAGTTCAGCCACCTCTCAGTGGTGACCTCATCATTCGACGCCAGCTCGTCCTGATGCTTCCTTTTCAGCTTAGAATTTAAAGCTGAAAGTTCAACCTCCTTCCTTTTGCTGGCCTCATAAGCCTCAGCCAGTTCGCTCTGAAGTGCATCCTTCTCTTTGATAAGGCCGCACTTGATCTTAAGCTATTTGGCGACTTCACGCTCCAGCTCGCCAGCTCTCTCCTCTTTGTCTCTTGCCCTTTGCTCCTCAGATCTAGCCTTTTTCTTCTCACTCTCCAGCTAACCCGTGGCCATCTGGAGCTCCCCCCATAGATGCTTCACCTCTTCATCTGCCTTAGTACGACCAACGGCCATGCTCTCAAACCGTTGAGCAGCCTCCACCGCAAAAGTAAAACCCTGTAGGGAACCAATGGAGTCAAAAACACTTGAAGCTCAAGTAAACACAAAGGATGAGAGAAGGAAAACACTTACGTTGCCCATATGAGCTTAGACCTGCTTCGAGAAGTCGATGTCAGACAAATTCCTCACATGGGAAATGTCCTTCTTGGGACAGCTATGGCGGCACCAGACCCGGGCAGCAATGGGTCCCAGCACGGTGCTATTATGCATTAGGTCCAGCCACGGGTCCATGGGCTGCTTCCCCGCTCGGGCCACCTTGGGAGGGTTGCCCTATTGAGCCTCCTCAACGGGTGAGAGCCTCCTCTTTTGGCTGTCTAGGCCTACTGTGGCTCAGTCAGGCATGCCGGTCTGCCCCGGTGCCTTCTCCCCAGAGCCCACTTGCTCCTTGCCTTTCATAGAGCCTATAGTCCCGTGCTGAGCTGAATATTGGATTGAGGCAGGCATCTCCTTCCCTGGATTGTCCCCAATAATGAGCGATGAGGCCTTATTACCCGCGCCAGGGGGAGGGATGACCTTCGCGCCAAGGTTAGTGCTCGCCACTGCCTTGCCCTTGTCAACAGTCTTGTTGGTGACCTGCCCGACCGCCTCCTTTTTCCTTGTCTCCCCTGTCGCCGTGGCAAGGGCTTTATTGTCGACCTTCACATTAACCACTGCAAAACAAGGAACAGCCGAGCTGAATTAGTATCAAAATCAAGCTGTAGCAAAACCGAGCTGAACTACCATGAACTGGACTTAATCGAACCCTCACCAGGGACTTCACTCAGCTCCCACTCTCGGAGGAAGTCTTCATCCTACAGCATTCGAACATCCACTGCCTCCCCACCCAAACACATCTGATATGTTTAGAGGTCAGCTGGGGAGAGTTTGGGAGCTCGATTCAGCACGGAGAGGGTGGGCTTCACCCAACTGCTCTTGAAGGGGTTTCCCTCCATCGCCACGTAGAAGTACCTCTCCTTCCACTTTTTCACCGAGGAAGGCATGTTGAGGAACATCTTCAGGTCACTGTAAGAACCATCCCTGTCCCTTTTGGTGAAGTAGTACCACCCTGAGGTGTGCCTCTTCACCAAAAACATCTTCCGAAATACGTCCAACGTCGCGGTCCGGCCCAGCTTTGAGACGAATACCTCGAAGCCAAGAACAGTCCGCTAAGAGTTCGGGATCAGCTGGCTAGGAGCAAGGCACCAATGCTCCAAAACCAAGTTGACTAGCTCGAGCATCGAGATCCTAAGGCCGCTCTGGAAAGTGACATCGTAAAGGGCCACCTCGTCCCCAGAGGCATCCATAAGTTCATCCTTGTCTGGGACGTGCATCATCACGTAATCGGGGATGCCGTATCCACTCCAGATCAAGTCTAGAACCTTAGTTGTCAGGATGCTTGGGGTATTCACCACAGTTTTCTTGTCCCCAGAGGAGGAAGCAGAGCCTTCCCCCTCAGACTCTGCTAGGCCAGCCTCAGGGACTTCAGTGCCCAATGGTCCTACAACCAAAGTGCCAGTTGTCACGGCACTGGGGGGCTAGGTTGGGGTGACCGAGCCAGCATCACCCCTAGCTGAGACTATCTCAGCGGGACCACCTCTAAAGACTCAGAGTCTGAACCGCTGCCCAAGCCCGAGCCCGAGCCCGAGCCCGAGCCCGAGCTGCTGCCCTAGCTGGAGCTACCACTAGAACCCGAACTATCATCGGAGCCCGGACTACTGAAAGTGTCGCCACTGGAGGACGAAGGATTTGGAATTGGGCACTTTGGGTGGTCTTCCCCAAGCCTCACTGTCATTTTCCATTCACATAGAATTGGACCGGTGACCAAGTTAACTCCAGTTAACCCAAAACCTGTCAGGATCATCTGATATAGTACCTCACCACAGCATACCCACATCTAAGATAAGTGTTCAAAAGTTCAGTGGAAGACTTAAATTACCTGTAAATATCCCCAATATACTTGATACACAAATTGTAGTATATAGCTAAGTACATGTGGGTTAGCAAGCATGATATTTATATAAAAAGAATAACAATTTACATATCAAGTACACAAAGGGGAAGTCATCAAAAATCAAAAAGCAAAATCATGTACGGTGTCATTACTGCAGTCCTGCAGCACCGTGCTCATACTCCTCAAGGACCCACCAATCCTCAATAGAAAACTCAACTGTGGGGCCTGACTCCTGATCTTCAGGCAGGTGACCTGTAAAATCATCTAAAAGAAGTGTGCACGTGGGATGAGCTCACTAGCTCAGTAAGTGAAAAGAAAGACCACACAAACATTCACATCCATATGCACTATATGTAATGCAATTCATTTTAAATCTTATCCACCTAAACAACATTACTAAGTCTTAGGTTATATGCTACTCACAACCACAGTGCGCGTATGCCCCGGGTATGAGTCGTGAACTCCATTCCGTGATACGCCCATAGGATTTTTGGAGAAGGCCCACCGTGAGTACTCAGAAAAGTAAAGCATGCCGACTATCAGCTCTCAATATAAAAGTAAATGATAGAAATGTAAAGGTGTCAACCATGGTAATTTAAAAGCAATACGATTGGCCCTCTTGAATATACCATTGAGGTTGTCGATTGTCCTAATGACTAGCCGAGCGTATGTCTAACCGCCACAGTGACCTGACAACCGCGACCACTGCTTTCCCCCATGTGATAACCTAACACCTCAACCCCTGTTGGGAAGGGTCGTAGCACAAAGAATGATAATCCTAAACCGCATACTCCTATATGACAAAGTACAATTGCATAGTACCACTGCGTCCCATACCACGGGCCACCAATGCACTCGTTTCCAAACTGACTATGGCGTCTAGTCTAATAATGCATCATGCACAGTAATCCAACCATTCATCACATAAACACATCAATCATTTAGCATTGAGAATGTAAAGCACAACATACATATCATAAATTATTTGTTTAGAATGCACAAACAATGCGTGCAAATGGCATACGAGGATGACTAATCTACACATAATTTGCATGATGACATGGTTAGTCTAGATACAATTTTATGATGTAAAAACACGCCTTAAAATAAATTCAAATGTCCTCTGCCCACTTACTTTTTAGATACAAAAGCTCACGTTCGGTACGGGTGAGATCTGGCGTGAGAAATGTAAGTTTCTAGTGGAACCTATCATAAGTGAATGAGATTAGTATTTCATCACCTTAGGGTCAAAATTAACGAGGTTTGATGTTTAAATCATATTTAAAATCATAAAAGAAATTTGTTCGCTCATTTTGGGCCCATTTGGGCTCAAAAATCTGACTGGTGAGCCAACAGGTGGGCCAGATAGCCCACCAGTCTTCACCCACCGGTTCAACATGTGGGCCAGATAGCCCACCGGTCCTTGCCCACCTGTTAGAATTAAGGTTCTGCCCCAACAAGTGGGTGGGTTCGCCCGTCGGTCTTTGCCCACCTGTTGATGCGAAATTTGGTTTTCTCTCTTAAAACACTCCTCAACCTTGGAAAAACCAAATGGGGCTATTCCAATCACATTTTTCATACATCTAAGGTCTCATAAGATGATTCTAACCTAGATCTAAGTTAGAATTAATGATTGAAAAGCAATCTTACATTCTTTGCTCAAGAACTCTTTCAAAACCCCAAAATCACCTCTTAACTCAAGAAATCATCAATGCTTCTCAAATCTTGCAAACACTTCTTTAAACCTTCAAACACAACATATAGACCATCTATTAAACCTTAGATTTATCATCTCAAGTGGGATTGATAAGATCTCATGGAACTCTACCCAAATCAAGGGTTTCACTTAAGGTTTTGTAAAAGTTTAAGAAGTATAGCCTTCACTCACTTCAAATCGTAGGTCTCGTGTTGGGGATCATTTTTCTGGTGCAGGAATGAGAAGATCAAACCTCGATGTCGCTTAAAATCATTTCTTTCTCTTTTCATTTTCCTTTCTTCTTCTTCATTCTCTTTTTTTCCTTTCTTTTCTCTCTCTTCTTTACTTTTCTCACCCACTCTTTAAGGCATTAAATGAGAAAAAGGAAAAACAATAAGTACTATTTATACTAGACAATATTTAGTAACCACATGGGTGGGTCACATTAGTGGGTGGGTTCACCCACCTGTGACCGCCCACCTGTTGGTCAAAACTTAGCCAAACAATTGAGATTTTGATGGAATTCGACTCTCAGCATGCATCTTACTCTCGGCACAAGATATATAATACGTATACACTTTAGGATACGGTTACATACCAGCATTACCCGTACATGATCTTATGATACGTGCATGTACATGGCTTGGGTACACCCGTCTCCTTTGGCACTGACTCGAACTTGTCTGACCAACCTGTGTTCAAAGTCACCCTTGCCATCATGGTCCATAGGGAACCCGCCTTAACCCTCTCTGGTTCGGGTCCTACATGGTTAAACCGGGGCAACCGTGTAAGTAAACTAGGTTTTAAAAGTAGGGTATCACACTCACCATCGTCAAGGATGTCTAGTTCGACGAGTCTGGGTCACGTGCGGACGCCATATCAGGATCACCAGGACTACAGCTAGGGTACTTGGAGGGCTAAGCAGAAGATCAGCGGGTCACAACCATAATGTGATCTTACTTACTTGTCGCAGGACGAGCTTGGAAAGGACAAGCTGATGATGGGGAGCAAGAGGGAGGACGTTGTTCACGACACCGAACTGCTCAGACTGTGGATATCCATGCTGGAGTTAGGAGCGAGCTGAGCTGACTTTATTGTGAGATCAAGTTACAAGACTTCTGGAAAGAACGTATCCTATTTATAGGAGAGGGCGGTGGAGAACGAACGACAGGATCCGGATGCGATCTACAATGAACACAAGCAGCCTCTTTGCCTGCCCGAGGTGAATTTACGGCTCTGAGACACATGGCAGAACTAGCGCATTTTGCACTGAGCGAACGGTGCACGATCGAAAAAGTTAATCGCATTAAATACTCTAGCTATCCGAACCGAACTGCTAGAGCGGGGGGCTGGTGATGAGGCCATTTCTCCCTAGCCATAGCGCGGCCAAGGAGCGAACTAACGAATGCTACAATACTGCCTCGGTCCTGCACCAAACAAATCTGTCACCTCGGCCCTCCACCAGCCCGAGCCATCACCTCGGCTCTCCACCAGCCCAAGCTGTCACCTCGGCCCTCCACCAGCTCGAGCCACCACCTCGGCCCTCCACCATCCTAAGCCGCCACCTCGACTCTCCACCAGCCCGACCCGCCACCTTGGCCCTCCACTAGCCTATGCCGTCACCTCGGCCCTCTATCAGCTCGAACTGTCACCTCGGTCCTCATCTGGCCATGTTGCCACCTCGCCCCGACGTCAAGAAGCGAGGTTCCCAGAAACGTGCTCTCGTCCACTCCTACATTCAAGGAAAGTAATCCCTGATCACAAGGACAGGACTCTATCCACTACACGTCATCAGAGGTATCTACTTTTCCCACATTGGCACTTCCGAGATAAGAGGGGGATATTCTCTTGGTATACCCTAGGATCTGGAATATTCCTAGCATCAGAGAGTTGTCCCTCTCCAGGATTCCACACCCGGTAGGACTCTCCACGGACTCCCCCCTTTTCTCTATTCTACTAGTGGCCTATAAATACCAAGGTAAGCCTCCATTGGAGGGGATCGATCACTTCTTTTAACTGAAAACTCTATCGAGTATCTGTTGTGAGAGGATCTGACTTAGGCATCGGAGAGTCTACCGTCGAGTCAGCCCGACTCTCTCCTGTCTTCTCTTCTGTGCAGAACGGCTAGAGTATTTGGAACTGCAAAGAAGATCGCGTGGTCAATTTTTACCACATCAGCTTCTTCAGTTCATACACGATCTTGATAATTCAATTTAAGTGAAAATAACCTACTAAAACAAATAAAGTTGGAAAAGAAATTACAACGTCGTGAAGATATATTCCCACAATATCAAATACTGTACATTTCTATTATTTTTATACAACTCAAAAAGAAACCCATAGTAGGTGCTCAACAAAAACATATATTTGTAAGGTTTAGTATGGCTTAGGTTCGATTTTGATCAGACTTATTTGGTTTAGTTCAGTTCAGTTCAAAATGACAAATTTTAATTTAAAACCAAACCGAATGAAATTTTACTTTTCAAAATCCAAATTGAGTTGAATTTTTTTCGATTGATTTGGTTTTAGATGATCAATTTTTGTTTCATTTTCGGTTCTAGTTCTGAATTGACGACACCTTTAATAGAAGTCCACTAGGTTGGCTGGAACTTGGAGATGGATACCATTCTTTGCATTACAATTGGTGTAGTATTTAGATCCACTAATTAAGAGAAAATCAAGTGCATAGTATTAGAGTGCAAATTCAAGTGTACATCATCATATGACGAGATGGGCTCACACACTGCCTCTCTCTCTTGCTCTAACCCATATAGATCGAATATGAATGATATCATTCTTTGCACTTCCATTAGTGTTGCATGCAGACTACTCTTCACACTGATTTCGAGGAGAACCTTCTCCTTTAATATGCCTTTGGGCTTCAATTTTTGGGGGGATTTGTTTTTGAAGTGGACATTCCTTTTAAGCGCCTTCCCTAATGGGGTGTCAAAAGTTGAACCACACAGTTAGACCGAACCTGAATCAGCTGGTTGAAGTTTGAGACTGGTGGCATAATCGATTACTCAATGTTTCGGGCTGAAATACCGATCAATTAATAATCGAGCATTTCCAATGCAAAGTAGTGGATCGACAATCACCTGATCAGGATCGACCTGATGTTATGACGGATCGTTTATTGCCTGATTAGCCCATTTAAATTCAATTAGATCGATTGTATCTTATTTATGATCTGGTTTGAGGGCCGTTTGTAGTATAATTAGTCAATTAGCGCGTTCAAGTAATGATTAGCCCAATTACCATGAGTCCACTAGAACCAATAGCCAACTGATTGAATAGAGACATGTCTATACCGTGGTCTACGCATATCAATTACTTTAACAAATGGAAACAATGCCACGTCATTGATGGGGACTAATTAAGCCAGATTGAAACAACTAATTAGGCCAACCGGTTCACACCCCTATGAATCTCTGTCATCTTCCATCTTTTCCCTTTCACCCCCACCCGCCCCTCCCCCTTTCTTGTTCCCTCCCCGGGTAGTCCGAAGACCCATCGCGGTCCGCTTTAAGAGCAAGAGCCCAAGACGCACAACTGTCTCCTAGTGACAGGGCCCACATTAACCAAGCATGAAAAAGAGATGGAAGTACGACACTCTCACTTACCTGTTGATGACTTTGATGTTGAAGTGCTGATTCCCTACATTCATTGTTGTTTGATGTTGGCCCTTTGCCGCCTTCCTTTAGCTGTTATTGGGCGGGCCATCTTATCCATCAGTGCAGCCACCCACCCATCTTATCTATCAGTCGATCCCATCTATCCATCAGTGGAACCACCTACCCATCACCCTAAACTCAGGCGATTTTTAGTTCACTGAAAAAAAAAATCAGTTCACTAAAGCCAATCTTCTAGGCCTAACAAACAATTCGCAAAAGCCAACTCCACTGTTAGACTTCTTTTCATCAAAATATAAATAAAAATAAGGAAACTGAACTATTTCCGGGACCACAGGGTACACTACCGTTTCTCAAATTATTCATGAATTAAACGCAAATAATTCGGTCAAATAGAATTTTATGAATAATTCGGTTTGAATCTGAATCAAATAAAAAATTCTGAAAATTTCTCAAATTTTATAGATTTTTTTAAAATTCATGAATAATTCGGCAGAATCAAATTTTATCATTATAACCACATTTTATCCCATAAAAAAAAATTATCTTGAATAAGTCAATAAGTCTTTAGAAAATAGTATGTTTATTACTTTTTTTCTTTTTTTAACAAAAACCGATAAAGCTTATCTTTCCTGAGATAATCTCTCATACTTTTACAAAAACAAAAAAAATAATAATAATAATATTTTTCACCCCATTTTGATTTGACTAAGTTTAACAGTCGTTACTCTCTCTCTCTAGTCTTTAAGGTGAACATGCATGGTGAATGATGTGGGTCTAGTTGAATTTGTGCTCAATACCCCTTTCTCAGTCTTTCTTTCTCTGATTCAATTATTTGAGTAATAGGAAATGAGTTTAGAAAAAAAAAAAAGAGATTAAATATAATATTTTAATCTTTAAAATTTAAAATTTTACTTTTTTATATCATTTGTATGTTACGTACATATGATAATTGATAGATAATATGAAACAAGTATTACAAATATTAAAAATAACATCCGAATTTTTTGTTCCCTTTTTATTTTTGTAAACAAATAATTCCCGAATCCGAATCCAAACTTGAATTTTATTATCTCCGCTTTTTTTTTCCGATATTTTGACCAAATCATTAAATTAATAAAACGAATTAATCCGAATAATTCTCGAATCCGAATTTAATAACTATGATCCTCTCTAATGAAATAACATATTTTCCCCTTTTATGTGTGAGAAGAGAGACTTTCTTTGAGAGCGTAGCATATGTTTTTTTTTTTTGGTAGAGCGTCGCATATGTTAGCATTCACGGAAAACTACTTCTCATAAAAATAAAATTAGGGAAAAAAAAATACTATCTTGTCACATGGTTTTCAAATTAATACCCTAACACGCATTTTTATTGGGCCCCAGAGTCACTCAACTAGATAGCAGCAATATCTTTACTCTGCAACGTTCGATTTTGATTATTTCTAAAACTCAAGCCACATGAGATATTGAAAGGTCTACAACAAAAATGAATAACATAAAGGATCCTTACGTTTAACAGTCGGCATTTATTATAATTAACCATAATCCATTAATCTTCCTTTGCATGGATCTTTGCACTCGTCCTTGTTTGGAATCCCCATGTAACCGACCCTATTAAGTTGGGATATAGTGGATGACCCTATTAAGTTGGCATGTAACCGACCTTATTAAGTTGGGATATAGTGGATGACCCTATTAAGTTGGGATATAGTGGATGTTATTGTTATTGTACAATAAAAATGTAACCGACCCTTTATTGTACATAAAGGATGGAATCTCTCTCCTCCAAACGTAAAAATTAATAAAAGCATGAAAAAAGGTCTTGCACGATTCATATTCAAAAGAACCCATATATTAGGAGGGAGGAGAGAGAATGTATGAGAGCACGTTTATTGGAAAAATAACAGAAAATAAATGACCTTCACTTCTTTTAACTAGATCTACGAGACTTTTTTTGAATAAAAACTTCCAAAAGATTAAAAGATCTGCCACAAGGTTTTTTTTCCGCTTCTTTCCATTTCTATTTTCTAGTAATTCAATCTATCCCTGGGCTGTCTGATTCTGGGTTTAGAGATGTCTTCAGTGGGAGTGGGGCACACATATGCTTAAACCACAAAGATGCAAGTCACATATTCAATACTACCGTAGAAGTAAATAGCTTTTTCTTTATTCTCTCCATTTTGTAGGTATATGATCAATTGAGTTGACAGGGGAATATTGCACTGCACTGGCCACTTGGGCTACTTGATCAAGAAAAAATATTCAAGATTTGGAAGCATTTTACCTTTATAATGTCCCAAAGATAATACTTGCTATGAGTATTGAATTGTACATGGTGGACCATCCACCACAAGCTTTAATTTCTAACCAAAAAACCACCACAAAAAAATTGTTCAATGAAGTGGACATATAACCCAATTACAATTCCTTAGTACAATAAAGGGCACCCTTATCTTATATTTGTCATTATGTCTAGGTTTCAGAGTTTAATCATGTAGGGTTGATCATCTTTTATGTGGAAAGAAATCCTTTGGTTGCACAGGCTAAGGATCATTGGCCACCATTGCACAATAAGGTTGATGTCTCTAGTCTGGCACACATGGTGACAAGACAAAGAGGTGTAACTACCTCAGGGTTTAAAAATCAGAATTTGGGATCCGAGTCAGTGGAGTGGGGATCAGGTTTTTGTACGAGAATCATTTTCGTACGGGTTGATCCACACAGATGGAATTCACCATAGAATTGGTTGTTGGGTAGATTTTATGTGTGCGGATCATCTAGTACAAGTAAGGTTCTCGTATGAGGACTTGATCTGCTCTTGATTCAGTCCCTGTCTATATCGATCTGTTCCGATCAGATTTGACTGGAGTCGGAAGGGATCAGTATTGGCCGTTTCGAACTTTGCTGATCCTATACCGGTTTTTAAAACTTAGAACCATGCATATTCCTGCAACAATTCAGGACTTAATGCACTTTGCTGAATTTAAAGGAATTTACTACTTAGTAGTAGCCTGAGATGCAGATATTAAATTGGTATTCAAAGCTGTTACAAAACGTCCCCGGTGAAATAGCAGCTAGCAGAGACCGGTGGACAATAACTAATGCAGGTTTTGGCGCCCCTAACGTGTCATAAATGTTGTCAACTTACTACCTACTCATTCGGACTACTAGTATTTCAAGAGCCCACAGATCTGACCTGTTCATACTCATCTTACTAAAAGCCTGCAATTAATGATGAAAACAATGTATCTGAAAAAGACTAGAGATGACAGAACGTAGATTAAAACTACACCATGAGCTGGTGGGCATAATGAATCAGATGTTTAACACTCAATATTACAGAAAAAAAATTTGGGCTTGTACCATTAATTGGACCTAAAGGTTGGAGTGACAAGGAAACCCCAAAATGAAAAAAGTCCAATCTGTCAAATTTCAAAGGCCTAGTTAGATTTAGTCCTTTCGTTGTATGGTGGGTGGGCTTGTGGTAAATGTGTTCTTGCACGTTTTTGAGAGTCTGAATCAGATCTTCAATTGCTACAGTCAAGACTCTCAAGGGAATTTTCTTCAATTCAAGCATTTGTAGTTAATTTGATAACTCGGGATTTCTTTATGCTGTCTTTTCACTTTTGTCACTTTCCACAGCTCTCATGTTTCTGTGAGAAAGAACTGCGTCAAATGGCTCTCTCTATATCATAATGTCAACTGTTTAACCTTTACAATGGCAGCATCATTTGTCTATCCTTTTTTTTTTTTTTTTTTTTTTTTTTTTTGACGAAAAGAATTAAACATACTATTTAAAAGAAATTGAGTTAATATACATACAGATAATTCCTAGACAGCAGCTTTATAATCTAGCTCTTTCAAAAAATAAAGGATATTCATTGATGCCTAATTTCGATCCGAATAGAATGTTTAATAGACACAAAGATCCAAAAAATTGAAAAAATAGAACAAAGGCCAAACTTCGTCCATTGGTTTGGGAAGCATTTTGGGTAGTCAATGAGAATCAATCCAGATCATCGTGATATGCCATCTCATTTATGATGCCCTCCATACTCCTTGCAACAAGCCCTTGGCCAACGCTCACACTTCCTGTCTTACCAACATATAGTAGTATTCTGCCAAAACCAGATGTCCTTGACACAAAATGCCATAAGTCAATCCAGATTTTGTCAAAGGGGAAATTCAAAAATCATGCACATAAGACAGGATGAGGTAAGTTGGGGAGTGAAAGATAACAGGAATGATTTATATCAACCTCATCAAGGATTTGGATATTAACAGTATTAGTGCAGTGGGGAGATTAAGGATGTGTAAGTCAGACATCCATTGGTTTACATTTTTCAAAATTATTTAAGGGTTTCGCTTACCAGATTTAGCAACCACCTGGTTCCTGTGATCCCACCAGATAAAATAGGGACTAATAATAAAAACCAAAAAGAACCATTGCCTATCAAATTTTAATATTAAATCAGAAGGGGAAAAAAAAGTGTAGAACTAGAGAATGCATAGATGAATAAGGGAGCCAGTTAATGTCTAAGCCCCAGTGGACAGGCAACCCAAACCCTTATGAAAAATTCAGTGAAAAAAACAGATGCCATATGGTTTCTGGGTGAGAGGCACAAAAAACACAATTGTCCTCAACAAAGATCCATTGACAAAGAATATCCCTACCAGGAATACATTGAAAAAAATCCACTAGTCCAATTTGCTCAGGATATACCAGGAAATGCAACTGCTAAGCTGTCAGTAGCGGCGAGGCCAATCACCTCAGAGAGGGTGCCAGAATCGCAAAACTCTTCCAGAAAAGCTCTTATATATAGCTGGCTACCGTGAGATAATATACGCTTACACAACAGCACTAACAAGATGAATATTAAACCCAGGTATATATATGAAGAAGATGGAAATGTCACCGCCGCTACAGAATTAACTCAGCATTCTATGGAGTACAATATGGTTGATATATGTATGCATAACATATACATTCCATCATCAATGTGGGCATACAATCCACATACCATGAACGTTAGGGGAGCCATCAAAATGGGATGATCGAGTAAAACAGCAACCAGCAACAACCAAAACAGCATTTGGCAGTTAAACATTCAACCTTTATCATTGTTGCTCACCGGCACCAATCTCATGGATGTAGAGTTGCAACAACGAAGAATTAGCCGAGAAATATAATTATTTTTCTAGGTCTCAATAGCAGGACAGTGCACATTTGAGCAACACATGCCCCTCACCTTCAAGCAAAGTAGCAGATGCCACCATAGTTGATGGGATATCCTTGCCTTCACCATCCACATTCATCATGTTAAACTCTCTCCTTCCTACCACGGCACCACCTACAATCAAAACATTTCATTTTGTACAAGATCAATACATGCACAGTATACCATCAAGAAATGATTCAAAAGATTGATTTAGGAAGTACTCCCTTAATCCTTAATGAAGACTAATCCCGAAGCAGGAATTTCCAGTAAGGGATTAGCCTAAACAGTTTATAAGACTAAGAGCTAGAAACAGAAAATTATCAGCAGTTAGAATTAAACAGTTTAGTTACACTCCAATTTCAGCCAAAGGTTTTTGCTCTATTAACAGATCAGTTCCGCAGCATTTTAGCAGTCCTCTGATAGCTGGATTGTAAGATTCGGTGGTGCAGGACAGGTTTAGGAAATCTAATACAAGTCTAAGGATTAAGTGAATTTTTTGGATGAAGGTCTACCAACATAAAACTCACAACACACATGCAGAAAATCAGATTTAAGTATTTAACAGCCGCCATAAATGATGAAAATTTCCAAAATACAAGTGTAGAAAATTCATTCTAGGATTCATGGAAATTTAATAAAGGATACATGATAATGGATTCCATCCCGCAAGCTGGTGTTTTGTGATCAATTGCTAAGTCACTACCAAACTCCAAGAATGTGTCCCCAATGCCTCGTTGCTATTACCTGTTGAATTGCTATTGTGTTTGAGGATATGATTTAAATAAAAAGTGGGAAATTTGAGACTGGTAGAAAAGGAAAGGGGAGAGGGAGAGAGTGGTAGCTTAAGAGAGAGGAGTGTGGAAAGAAAAAGTGGGCCCTGGATTCACACCAACTTAGATTCACTCCAAAGAATGATCCTTGTCTTCCATCCCAAAATGCAGTTCTTCAAAACCCAATAAAATAAAATAAAAATAATTAAATAAATAATAAATAAAAGGGAAAATTATGCCCCCTCCCCGTAGTTTTCCAAAATTACACGTGGATCCAAGGGTTTGAACGAATTACGCCCCTCGCCTACAGTTTGAAAAATTCTTACAGTTAGGTACAATCCGTTAGTCACCGTGAAATTGGGACTGTTAGTTGATGATGTCACCTTATATGATGCATCTTAATGCCGAAAATACCCTTATATTAAGGTAAACTTACTAATACACCCTTCCCTTAAAACAAACAAAAGAAGGTTGTATTTCCTTCTTCTTCAACCTAGCTCTTCTTCATCTTAGTTCTTTTGCAACCTCATGCTTCTCCAACCTCAAATTAGTTCTGCTGCAACCTCTAATCATGTAAGTCATTCCTATTTCAAAAGCCTTCTGCAAATCCATGGCCACCAATTTGATCATCCCTTATTTTGATGGTTATGTCTCCCCAAACCCCTCCTCAAAAATCCCATCCTATTCATCAAGAAAGAGAACCAACAGAGAATACACATGAAGCATTAATTTCTGGGTTAGAAACAATCCTCTGATCATTAATGGGCTGTCATAAAAAGGAGGTGTTTTTACACATGTTATTACATTTCCACAAAATGCAGTGTATCAAGACCAACAGTGATGAATCAGTTTCTGTACGGGTCAATGCAGCAAAAAACACATCCAGCAAAAAATACTTTGAATAAAAGAGGAATCCTGGGTACAAGATGAAATCCATGCCTCATTTGCTCCATAAGAGATGTGTTGATAACCCATATGAGTGGCGGTGGTAGAACAACGTCAATGGCGGCGCTGATGGCCGGAGGAGGAAGTGGAGCAGATGAGCAGCATGTAAGAGCAAAGACGTCGGTATGGTGGGACATAGAGAACTGCCAAGTTCCGAAAGCCTGCGATCCACATATGATCGCCCAGAACATAAGCTCCGCGTTGGTCAAGATGAACAACTCCGGTCTTGTTTCCATCTCTACGTACGGCGATACTCTCCGAATTCCTGCCTCCATCCAACAGGCCCTGTCCAGCACCGGAATTGCTCTCAATCACGTCCCCGCCGGTATTTTTTATTGGGAAAAGTTTTCACTCCCAACTCTAAAACCCTAATTTTCAGTTAAATCTCGCTTGAAACTTCTTCTAATTCTGAAGCGGTTTTTATTTTTACCTAGACAAGGATCTTTAATGGACCTTGTTCCAAATTTTATTCTTCATTTTTGTTTTCCTTCTATATGTTGTTGAGATCAATAGATGACTATATAAATAATTGCTTGAGCTCAGAACTATTATTCTGATAGTTAAACTCCAATGCATATTAAGACCTTTTTCCACTAAAGCGTAATAAGGTCTTTTGTTATCTAAAACTAATAGCATACTCACACCGTCAATGCTAGGGGAGGGGGGCATCATTCGTTCAAACCCTTGGATCCACGTGTAATTTTGACAAACTACAGGGAAGGGGAGCGTAATTTTCCCCAAATAAAAATGAGAGAAATAACTCTCTATAAGTAATAACTACTTTTCCGAAAATAACTATTCCCTAATAACTACTTCTCCAACAATAACTCCTTTACAATAGTATTACATAATGGTTTTGACACCAATAAAACAATCTACACCCAAGCAAACAAAAATTGTTGTCTCAAATTCTTAACCCGTTTCAAAAATTGACTTGCTCCGACAAAATATGATGGCAACCCGAATGGTTTCCCACCCTCCTCCCGAGATCTACGATGGGTTCCAAGCTTGGGCCTTTCACCCCTGTGGTACAGTACGACTCGACCGGATGCAATCCAATGAATCGACCTGACTTGAAAGTACATATTTGTACTATTGTCTTGTTGTGTAAGCAATTGAGATTTAGGGATTTTTGAGTTAGGGTTTTTGGGTGAGAGTTCTTGCCACAAGTTTAGGTGTTCTTGAGAGATATCCATTGTAATATTTCTTCCATCATATAGTGAATCATCTTCACCTTCGCCCGCGAATGTAGCACATCACATCAGTGTGTGGACCACATTAAATCTGTGTTTTGCATGAATTTATTTGTTTTTCCTTGTGTTTCTTGGTGTTTGTTCTAACATAAACATGCATCAACACAAGTTAATAAGGCACATCTAGCCATAATGAAGTGATGTGTGGCTACATATGTTGGCGTCTCCTCTGATGTCTTAAATTCCTGAGTGATGTCCCCATCATTTGGAACAATCCTTCTGGAACTAGGAAAACTTGAACGCAAGAACTGAACTGATATATCGAATAGGAAAAATTCAGAGATTCAAAAAGAATTCCAGTGTAATGTACACTAATCAAAACCAAAAGAGCAAACTGACCTTAATTTCCAGCAGGTTATTAATTTTGTCAATAACAGTAAAGCTGAGGATAGTAGAGCTAGATATATCCAACCTAAATTTGATTGAAAGATAGAAGGATAGATCAAGAGATAAAAGTATAGATCAGGTTAGATGTCCCCCTCAACATAAGGCTAAGAATCCACCAAAGCCTATAAAGAGAATCCCACTCTTCAACTAAGGCTCCATTTGGTTGTCAGGGAAATTAAAGAGAAGAGAAATGAAATTTTAAACCTAGAAAAGAAACGTTCGTAATCATCACCCCACACGATTATGTCACTAACTCTAAATCATTCCATATTTGGTTATTAATTTCACTTTACTTTGCCTTCAAATCCCTTGGATTTGAAAAGTAGAATAAAAATCACATATAAAAGATATCATTATTAAATATGGTAAGAAATTTAAGTAGTTTATACAATCAGCTTGGGTAATGGTTACAGAAGTTTCCTTTTTAGGTTTGAAAATTTTCACTTCTCTTCCCTTTAATTTCCCTTGCAAGCAAACGGAGCCTAAGGAATTCACCTTAATATTCACTTGGAATTCACCAAGTATAACCAGATCCACTAGATAAACACCAGTGAATCCACAGAGGTTGATCTTCAAATTGATACAGGTCTTACATGCATTTATAGCTACTCTAAAGAAATGGGATAGCCTGATTGGGGCTCTTACATCATCCAACCAATAGGAAAGCTCAAATTAACCCATTACATCATCCAACCAAAAAACTCTAAACTGACTTTAAAGCGTAACTTCCAACAAGAGAAAGATAGCTAACTTAGAACATGTTTTCCTACATCGTACCCATATTTTAGGCCTATTACAATGAAAACCCATTGGACCAAAGTCCCAACAATTTTGTAACCCAAGCCAAGGCTAATTTTAGTAGCTCACTTTATCGTTTAACTACACGGTCCTCGATAAAAGCCAAAGTTCAAAGAATAATGGTTTAGGCATTAAAAACCCCACTATTTCCAACATTACCCCCCATCACTTATTAAAATCTCAAGTGCAAAAAAGAAAGCCCCCTAAGGCAATGGTTAATGTAGTAAATTTCTTGGAACTAACAATTTGATATGGCCAAAAATAGGAAGGACCGAAGGATGATACTCATTGTAGAATGTATTAATACTAATGGAGCTAAGTTAAGAAATAAATCTACGAAGTATAGTGATCATGTACCTGATTACCTGCATGGCTGCTTTAGTAGTGGAAGTAGGTAAATTTGAATGTGACGAAGTGCTTGATGTTCCAGTTTCTGTTTTCAACTTTGACTGTTACAAAACCACAGTATTTGTCAGTCAGTCAGTCAGCTTCGTGGAGAGTGTAAGTTATGAACGTTTGCATTTTCTTCACAACATTTTACAACCACCAAAATGTTTGAGTAAGCCCACAAAAGAAGCTTGTGTGGAATGCTCAGATCAATAAAATCAACCTCATCAACACTTGGTTGAAATGTTGCTTCCGCAGCTAACTGAGATGGATTATAAATAGATTGATTCCCAATGGAAGCGTTATGCAGGAGCTCTCCCGACAAAAGTTGTAGGATGATTTCAAATTCTCAATAAAGTGGTGGCAGGGCTCCACGTTGTAATGGTGTGATCAAGGACAAGCTAGTAGCAATGGATTGGAACCAAGCCAGAGATGCATGCCTGCATACTTTAGCACAGTTGCTAGTTGACAATTTGGAATTTTTGAAATGCTTACGCATCTTCTCATTTATTCTTTCAGCCTAGCACCTCTTTCTAATGAGTTGATATATTGGTGGAGGTAGTTGCAATCAAATAAACAACCACGTTAAAGCATATGTATCCAAACATAAGAGAATTGCATAGTGTTACATGACAAACCCTTAGAAGTTGTGAAATAACTCTGGGCTCTTGATCTCAGGCAAACTGCTTATA
Organism: Macadamia integrifolia; assembly: GCF_013358625.1. Classification (NCBI taxonomy): domain Eukaryota; kingdom Viridiplantae; phylum Streptophyta; class Magnoliopsida; order Proteales; family Proteaceae; genus Macadamia; species Macadamia integrifolia. Next base: position 34,307,229 of record NC_056565.1, on the reverse strand, counting down.
TCTGTCCATAACGTGACCCTGTTCCAGGAATAAATTGAACATCCTCTCTAGCATATGTTCAAAGGAGCTTTTGACAACAGCAGAACCAAGGCTCTTGGCTTGATGGATGGACACAACAAGGCCTGGGTGTACCTACCAAGAGCAGCTGGAACAAGGTCTTCGAGGCACAAGGAGAACTGCTTTCCAAAATGAAGCAGGTGGTGAATCTCTTTTAACTGAAGATCTCACCATCTCAGTGAAGCATTTTATAATAACTTCTGCAGAAAAATAGATGTACATGAAATTGACTCAATTAGTAACCCTCTTATCGCCCGAAGAGAGACATAAGCCCGGTCAAGGGTGAACAAGTTACCAGTCTCATCTCAAAGTTTCAAATAGAACAAGATGTACTTCCAAATGCAGGTGATGAATTTTTCGAGAGCTTTCTGGTAAGTTAACTTCTAGTGCCTTTCTATTTCCAGACAGACCGAGGGTTTTGCGCCTAGAAGCAAAGAAGTAACACAATTGGTAGATTTTGGCATTCAAATAGGAAAAATTACCTCAGAACCAATGACAAACAAGCTGCATAGTGAATAGACCTTACCTTCTTTACCATACTATTGTAATATGTGTATATGGGTAGTTTGGTCCTTAGGGGTAGTTTGTACTTGTACTCTTTTCTCATCTATTATAAATAAAGACGGCCAACGTCAGTTTTCCCCAAAATCACACAACATTGAATCAGACCGGTGATCCATCTGAGATCTCTCTCAGCCCCTTTTTGGGCTGTGATCTTTTTCCACCCTCGGTGGTGCATTCTTCCACCGAGGAATTTTTGCTTGCTCCTCTTTGACCTAGATCAGGTCTGATATGTGATCTTAGTTTCAAGGCTGGTGTTTGTTTGGTTGTGGTTTGCTGCAATTGATGTAGCATGTGTTCGTTATATTTCTGAGTTTGGTTTGTGGATTCTTTGAGATCAGTAGTCATGGCGGAATCAAATGGTACTATTGCATCAATTGTTTCGGATGGAGCAAGTCCTCAAACTCATGGTGACAACCCTATTAGCCCCATCAAGTTGGATGGGAGCAATTATTTAATGTGGTTAAGATCTTGCTTTCTATCTATCGAATCCTGTTGTTATTCCGGGTATCTCACAGGTGAATCTGAAAATTCTACAACTGCTGGTTCATCTCAATAAAAATAGATTTATGACAACTCTAGTTATGACATTCCTACTAAATTAGATGACCCCTAATACTGCGCAGGGTTCATCCAGCTGCCAAGATCTTTATGGCAAGGATATTTATTCCCTAGAATGATGCATAGGTTTATGAATTGATAAAGAAGATTCATGAAACAAATCAAAAGGAGATGACACTTTCTTGATGTTATTCTAAGTTACGAAGTATGTCGCAAGAGCTGGATTTTTCTGAGGATTTTCAGACTATCTGTTCCACTGATGCTATAGCTTTTAAGAAGCATGAAGACAAACTACAACATCCCATTTATCCTAAGCAGAACCTGCAGTAGTTGGACGTTCTAATGTTCCTGTGAGAAACCAGGTACAACCACGACCAGCAACCGACAGGTTAGTTACTCCCATCCAAATTGATGGTTCTAGTAGAGAAGAGAGGATAGGCATGACCAGAGGAATGAACCCCTACTTCCTAAGTAATTGATGTCCTAGAATCTCAGACGCCATGGGTGCAGATTCAATATGCAATCATAAGAGAGAATGACCAATCCAAAGTTAATTAAGCATAGACATCGAGCATAAGCAATGCCAAGACAAAGGCCCCCAGTGGGAGAACACTCACCACTGAGGGAGAGAGACTAGGTGAGGCAAAATTTCCCCCTTTATAGAGAGAACCTAGATGTTTTTTTTTTAATAGACTAGCGCATGTGTTGGGTAAGTCCTAGGCGGTGTAGGATTAGTCCTAGTTGGGTTGGGTTAGAAGTAGGATTGGATTGGGTTAGGTGGATTAGGATTAGGATTGGTTTAGTTAAGTCGGGTTGGGTTAGGATTCAGTTAGTTATATATAGCAAGTCGGGTTGGGTTGGGTTGGTTAGTCCTAGTTGGAATGGGATTAGGATTGGGTTTATTCGAATTGGATTAGGATCACGGGGTTTCAAAAACTACTTTGGTTGTTGTAGGAGGACGCGTCAAGGATGGAGGTCACAGGCGATAGTGACAATGGCTGGTGATGGAGTCTTGAGATCGCAAGGAGTTGCAGGTGATCGGTGGCTGGCGATGGAGTCTTGGGATGAGGGTTGCACGAGATAGGGTTCATAGGTGATAGGTTGCAGGTATGTGCGAGGTTGTAGCGGTGTATAGAGAGTGAGCGCAGATTGCAACGATGTGCAGGGCGTTGGCGCAGAGTGCAGCCAAGGATTTTGGTATGCAAGGAGTTGGCAAAAGGTGAAGCAAGGATTGTAGGTTGCAGGGAGTTTTCTGGTCGAGGGATCGTAGGTTGCAGCGAGGGTTTCAGTTCTTGATGGAGGGAGCACAGATTGCAGGGATTTTTATGGAGGATTAAGCAGGTTCAGATAGCAAGTTCTTGCATATCACTGGAGTGTTCCGGCTGCAGGTTCTTAATGGGCATTTTCTTGCGTAGAGAGTTGAAGTCCAAAAGAAGAAGAAGATGGATTTGGGATTATTTTTTTCTTTGTGATCAGACCCGCTCTGATACCATGTAGAATTGAGGAATATGTACTTGCACCTCAATGAGCATAGTCCTCCTCTATTTATAGTAAAATAAGTAGTCCTGTTAGCAACATAAGTAGTCCCTAAGAGCTCAAGGGTCCGTTTGGATATAACCCGTAAAACCCATTATTATAATAATGCATTATTCAACAATTGACTTTTATGCTAGCTTTGAGAGTACTCCATCCAGCAATCAAAGTGAGAGAGAGAGAGAGAGTTCATTTTTTGCCATGGTTTATCAAACAACCTATGCTTAGAGTGACCAAAAGGCCCAAGAGTGATTCGGATCTGGATGCCATGACAAACAGAGGGACCTCTTTCTATGATGAGCAATGGTATCCTCCCAATATATTGGTTCTTCATTAAAGCCCCCTGAAGCCTAGACCCAAACTTTGATTTCCCTCTCAGTACCACCTTCATCAAGGTCATGTTCTTATGTACTTAGTGAAAGGTAAGAGCTTTCTGGAGCAAAGCGTGGAGCCTATGATGCAGATTCATCACCGAAATAAGTTTGTTTTATTACGAATAAGACTAGGGTTGGGTTCCATACATGTTGGGCCTTTGATCCCATGTGTTTTGAGTGTAATAGGCCACTTTTATGGGCCTAAAAGAGGGGTTTTAAGGTTGCATACCGGATTACTAGTTTGTTTCCCTGTCATTAGTCTCCTTTTAAGTTAGGTTTAATTTAAGCTATAATTTTTTTCTTAGGAGTCAAGTTATTAGTTGAGTCAAGTCATTAGTAGTTAGTTTCCTTTTTCAGCTAGTTTATAATTTCAATTAGTTCCTAATTTCAATTTTTAGTAAGTACCGTATTACGAGACTAAATTAAGGTTTCTTTAAGGAACCTTCTATTTTGCAATTCCCTCCCCCATCAACATTGTAAATAAAGAAGAAGAAGCTCCTAAAGCTGGAATGATTTTGATAAATAAATTAATGGTTGCTGCTATTATCTTCTCTATGAAGAGTTGTCTTGTGTTTGATCAAAGCTGATATTGGTGTTTGATCCAGTTGACTCTCGGCGGTGGGAAGCCCGAAAAGTTCTCTTCTTCTACTGCTGCAGCAACCATCTAAGTTACCCAGTTTACAGACTCGAAATCATAATTTGTAGAGCAATTCTGATCACTATTGTTTCCAATGATATTTCTTCATGTTTATGGATCTGTTTAAAGATTATTTCAATACCTAATATACCCTTCACAGTTGATTATATTCTGATTTCAGAAACCTTCACTTCTGGAATCGATATCCCTGATTTCCAGAATTGATTTCTTCTTTAGTTCTGATTTGTTTTGTATTGTTGTTCTACTTTGGATATTGGTTGTTCTTTGATGAGTATCCTGCAGTTTGGAATTAGGTTGGCCTTGCCAATCCTAGTTTGACATTGGCCTAAGTAAGGGTTCTCGGCCTTGACATTGACATGAACTCGGTGTAGAGGCTGAAGTTGGGTTGGATGTTGAAGGCGCCAACGTCGAGGCCTTGGACTTGTAGGAAGGGACCTTACAAGAATGATGATGAGTATGAAGAAGGAAGGAGCAACAGCAATATACAGACACCAAACGCAAGAGCCTTGGACCTTGTAGGAACCTTACAAGAATGATGATGAACATGAAGAGAGAAGGAGCAAACAACAGTACAAAGCCACAGACACTAGACGCATGAGCCATCCTTTTTCCTAGGGATCATGGAGTGGTAGCGTGGGATATTCTGGCAATACAGCGGCAGCAGAAGGCAGCCTCCATTCTCAGAAAGCTTGATATATTTTCATGGATGGGTTATATGAGTCCAATGGATACACCCTCAGGTTATGATAATCCATTTTTGAATTTGAGTGAGAGGAGGAAGAAGAGGAGGTATTGAGTGTTTTGGGAGGAGAAGAAGTTAGAGGAGAAAAAAAATGAAGCCTCCTCTTCTACTCTTGAGATGGAAAAAACAAAAGGTGTAAAGAGGATAACAGAGAGAATTGGCCAATTGGCAGAAGTGGGGATACCGTAGGAATGGAAGGTTGTTCTGGCTCTTGGGTCGAGTCATTTGATAGAAGTCTATTACAAAAATGATGGGTGTATTTCAAAGGTATTCATTCAACTTTTTTTTAGTGGGCTGCATGAACACATTTTTGGGGGAATCAGTATATCTTTTTTAACATTAAATTTGGTGGGTGTAAAACAAAATTGAACTACACCCACGTTGTAAATATTTTTCTTTTTTTTAGTGTAATATCATTTTTTGTTTCTAAACCAATTCTCTTGATCAAATCAGTTATACCCATGGCTCATTGGGTTAGGCAATTGGACTAACTCCCGCCCCACCCCCTCTTCCCAACTTTTTTTCTTTGAGAAAGAACATGTATATCAGTACATACCCAACCCGGAAAAGAGTAACAACAAAGCCCTAATATAAACTTATTCAAGCTTGAAAACCCAGCCAAAGGCTTATCTCATGTTCTCTCTCTGCAATAGAGCTTGCCACAAAACAGCAGTGAGATATCAGGGGGGTGGGAGAAGAGATGTACCTGAGCTTCCATGGTGGGGGGTGGCAAAAGCTCCCACAGATTTTTGGAATCTGTCATTGATGGCTGCAATGGAAAACTGAATTAGGAAAACCCCAATAGAAAGACGGGCTTAAATTAGTCTAATGTTATTACACAGATAATAATTTGAAGAAGAAAATGAAAAGGTGCAAAAGCAGAGAGAGAGAGAGAGAGAGAGAGAGAGAAAAAGGGCAGAAGAAGAGTCGAAGAGACATTGACTATTACCACTGTCGACGGATGTCGGAGATGGATAACTTGTGTACTTCTGTAGTGTATGTGAATTGTGAGCAATGTCTTTTGAGCTAGGGTTATAGTTCTCCAACCGGTATCGGTCACCGGAGATGCCAATACGGATCCATGTCAGTCCGACACTGGATAAAAAAATCATTTTTTTAAGGGAATATTTGTCTCTCCCCTATACCCTATATTTACTCAAACTTTATATTCTGATTTCCCCCCAAAAAGGAGACTTCTACATGGTTGTCAAGCGGTAGGGCCGGGCCGGTCTCGGTCGGGCCTAGTCAAGTTCGGTCAATTTCTAGGGCTGCACCGTGAATGCTCGTCTAGCTAAACGAGCTTAGCTAGCTGGTACGGTTAATAATCGGGTCGGTCGGTATTGGGTTTTAATCGGACTATTATAAACGGGTCTTGATCGGGCCTTTACTGGGCTATAGACCTATTTAACCTTAAACAGGCTATAAACGGGTCATCTTTAAAATTGGTCTCTTAAATGTGCTTGAAGAGGAATACCAATAAAATAAGGCAAAAATGGGCATAGCAAATAAAAAAGATCTCATAGTTAAAATGAATTAAGCCAAAGATGCGCAAAGTAACTAAACTACTAAAGTAGTCGATCTTCAACCCACGAAACTCAAATCAACTAAATTATGCCTGCATAACCCAAGTTTAATAAGTTCGAATCAATTAAACTATGCATAAAAAAGATGAATGTTCATATAACAATTACCACCATCTCAATTGTACATATCAAATACCCTTAAGACTAAATACAAATAGTATTAAAAAATAAAAAATAAAAAATATAAGTAGTATTAAAGGGGTCGAGCTAGGTCGGGCTTAAAGGAGTCGGTTCAAATCGGGCTTGTCAATGTGTCGGGCCGGTCGGGCGCCAGTTGGGCTAGGTAGCTGCACCGTGTACTACCTATTTATAAACGTGTACTGCCCAACACGTTTATTTATCGGGCCGATCTAGATCGGGCTATAAAAGTGTTAGGCTCGGTCGGGCCTACTGGTGCGGGCTTAAAATTTACACCTCTACTTCTACATCTCTCTGTCCTTAATATTTTAAAGTACCCAAATTACCCTTTGTTTTCCATGGTACTGGTTAGTTCTTTTTTTCTATTCCTTTTAGGCAAAAGTTTTTCTGATCGAGAGTGCAGCTAAAGACATCAATGGTCGGGAGTGATCCCAACTCCCAAAATGGCATCTAAACATCATGATCATTCATCCATTTGCCTACCTATATGCAAAAACTATTAGATGTAAATGCCACATTTAATCTGAGTTGTTAATTTAATTCTCTCTATCTCAACCATTGATATCCATACCTGCCATCAGCTGTGAGCGTGATCTCTCTCCCCTTCTCTCCTCTCTTCTGAGACCAATTGCTTGTGAAAACAAGGATAATGCTCCACCCTCTGCAACCTCATCAACTAAGTAGCAACGGTGGTTATTGTTTTCTCACGTTGTCGGGTGGCAACACCAGCTTGCTTATTTTTCAAATTTTTTTTCTAACCTTTCTTTGTTCTTTACGGAGGATTCAGATTGGGATGGGCGGGGAATTATAGGGAGGGTGGAGGTGGGAGCAATGGTGGGGATGGGAGGACGAATAGGTGTCAAGGAGCCCTTTGCTTATGAAACTAAACCTAGTTCAAGACGGATTCTTCGTCCCCAGCACTGATGGGGATCGCAAACCCAATTCACAAGATGGGTTCTCCATCTTCATTGGGAATGGGAGGACGAATAGGTGTCAGGGAGCCCTTCGCTTATGAAACTAAACCTAGTTTAAGATGTATTCTTCATCCGCTGCACTGAGGGGGATCGCAAACCCAGTTCACAAGATGGATTCTCCATCTTCATATCCTCTTGAGTCCTTGCCTGGCCCTCACGGCCTTAAGGCTTACCCCGCCCATGGCATCCACACCTTCGGTAGTCTGCTACATTCCCTCATAGCCAGCAACCCCCTTAACCCTTACCTTCTTTCTGTGACCTTAAGCATACCAGCTTGCCCTGGACAACTTTTATACTCCCACCAACAAGTCCTATTGGACCTACAACTTGATTAAATTGAAATAGAGTTCACGTTTGGAAGAGGAAGATGGGTTCTGGACTCCTTAGTTGTTGCGGATCCTATGGCATCCCTATCGATCTTGCAAGGTCAGCCGAACATCCATCAAATAGGCTCAAGAAGCAAGAGAGAGGGCGGAGTGGTCATGAGACTTTCACCATGACATCCTGTAAACAGTTTTGAGTGAATTTATGAACAATTAAGATTAATGTAGAAGAATATCTACAGTTCAGATTAAATTTGGTGTTCGCAACGTTTAAACATTGCTACCACTCACCCAAATTTTAATGTTGATCAAAACACATTTCCCTACTCCCATACGACACAATATCCAGTCCTCCTTCACTTCCTCAGTTCCCCTCGACACTTTGATGCATTTGGGGGAGATGCTCTACAATATCCGCTCAGGGAAGATTGAAAGAGGAGGCTTCGACGAAGTAGCGGTTAGGTGAGGAAACCCACCATGAGCCATCCCTCTCTCCGAGGAAGAAAAAGGGGTCTTCTTTTTCTCCATTTTTTTTTCTTGAAATTTGAACCGAGGGAGAGGAGAGAAAAATTATCTCCATAACAATAATAATTCATGCACCAGATGCCTCCAAGTAACACATAACATTCCACCCCTCTTAAAATTTCCCTTCTTCTCAAGGGTAATAAAGTACAAATAAAATTATCCAAACCCAAATTTCAAAAACAAAAAAAAAAACTGTCTCAAAACTCACATTCTATGTTTGTCTGCATTCATTTTCTGATCTTTCCACATCAACTTGAACTAAGTGGTCAATGACAAGATCAACTGGTGCTAATGGGTTAGTCTTGTTGGAATCGCCACCAACAGCACGCAAGATCAATAATAGCTGGAACACCAATAAAATCCTGAAGATCCTGCAGAAGCGCACGAGTAGGCTTTAAGGAAATCTTGACCTATTTGGAAGAAGTATTCTACCAATCAGCAACCTTCTCGACATCCTCACCACCTCCAAGTTTCTCTTCCTCCTTCAACTCGGCCAAAATCTATTGGACACGTTGATAAACTTTAGCCATATCATTGGAGATCACCATCATGTCCCGAATGGATGAACGCATGATCTTGATGATCTCAATCTTCGTACCCATAGTAGTACGATCAACCTACTCTGAAACACTATTACATGCATAGGAGAGGGAGAAAATATTGAGATAAATACAAGAAAAATAAGATAGAATCAAAGAAATTAGATAGAAAATAGGAAAAGATAGAAATTAGAGGATGAGATATGGGAGACAAAAATAAGTAAAAAAAGGGGATTTGGTTAATTAGGAAATAGTCCACCACTTAGCTTTATCGAGAAAACCATCAATCTCAACAAGATAATCTATGTGATTCAAAAGCATGTCCATTACTTTAATATGTCCCCATTAAATAAGAATACAAGGGTAACCGAACTATTAACCCACGTAACCCACTACTAACCCACACAACCCATGACTAACAACAACTAATAATAACTGTAGATGACTCACTCAATTACTACTAACTACATGTCCAACAAAACTATTATACTCTACACCCCCCTAACTTGACTCAACCACTACTTACATATGTAATTATCTCCATAACAATAATAACTCATGCACCTGATGTCGTCAAGTGGCACAGAGCACATATTGTATATTCACATTGATTTGATTTGGTTCCGACACAACCGGGCAAGGAGTCTTCCTGCTACTCCCACTAACTTATGTTGTTATTGATGTTATTATAAAAAGGGTAAAAAAAGTCGCGGCACGTACGTGTAAACAATTTTCTTAAAACGTTCTTCAAAGAGAGCCATGGATTTAACCACATATAATATGAATCGTTGAAACCTTTCTCTCTCATTTTAACGAACACCGGTTGTGACGGTGACAACAAGTCATCTCCTCCAAACCACATCCCAGCTCTGGGTTTGAACGTGTATTATCCATTCAAATTTTAAAAGTCTCTCTATGCAGCTTATTCCTCTATTAATTATACATTCATAGTAACGAGTGCGTGTGGGGAGCAGAGTCGCCATGACTCAGCAATGCTCTCATTGTAGCCATAACGGGCACAACTCACGCACCTGCCTAACAAGAGGGGGTGAAGTTGTTCAGCATTCTGACTCACGAATGGGTCCATAAAGAAGAGTGCGAGTATGGGAAACTTCTCTGCTCACTATTGCTCTCCTTCCTCTGCTGCTGCTTCTCCCAATCCTAGTTCGCCATTGGTGCCAGGGAGGACGTCAGCGATCTTCACCACCAAAGCTCTGAGGTAGTGTCCCAATCACCTGGTTAGGGTTTGAATCTAAGGCATTCTCTGTTAGGTTTTGAATCAAATCGTTGGCAGGTAAACCCTAAACTATTGTGCTTTGTTAGGGGTAGGGTTTTTATTTGTATCTAAAATATTTTTAGTACTTACACATTCTCACTCCCCTCTCACTGTTACCCCTTTCAGTATATGTTTTTGGTTCCTCCCAATTCTGATGACTTTGTGTGGTCGATACTTCATTCCCTTTGTTCTAAATTGTGACCAGTTCATCATATATTTATGGCTCTTTATACGCTTAATTGTTTATGTCGGTGCTCCTTGTTTGGTTTGAGGTAAGGTTTGCTATGAAAAACGTATCATCAAATAACTAATGGAACTAAGTTATATATCCCAATTTTATATGTTTGGCTTGAGGTAAGGTTTGTAGGTAAGGAGTCTTTAGCTAAAAATGGTAGAGCACCTGGGTTAATGCCCAGGTTATGGTGGTTCGAATCCACCAAGACTCTTAAGTCATATAGCCCATTAGAGACATTTTCCCAATGAAAATATAGCCTGAATTTGCATTATGAGATGTATTGAAATTGCTGCACTGGTTCTAAATAGATTACTTTCTTGATGTTATTTAGATTAAAAAAAAAAAAAAATT
>NC_056565.1:34293687-34293816 GCF_013358625.1 Macadamia integrifolia | reverse complement strand
AGAGAATAAGTGGATTAATCTCTCTCTCTCTCTCTCTCTCTCTCTCTCTCTCTCTCTCTCTCTCTCTCTCTTTCTCTCTCTCTAACTCACACACACATCCAAATGACAATATAAAGGGGTTGCCATGGT
>NC_056565.1:34207034-34293667 GCF_013358625.1 Macadamia integrifolia | reverse complement strand
ACAGGACTTCCAGATACTAAAGCTCCACTTCAGTAAGCCACAGCTGTCTGGAATTTAGTCTGATATAGTAACACACCATAGGACTCTACACTCTAAACCAATCTGGTATACAAGATTTAAAGTGATTAGAGTCCACAACAGCGGGGGACTGCACATCTCAACAGGAGGCAAGAAAAGCAACATCAAAGGTTACTATTGAGACTCATCCGAGCAATTACGTGCAGTTGAATGCACCATACAACACAAAACAAAGATCCTACCCAGCAACACTCTTCACAGGCAATTTTACCCAGCAGCAGGCAGTCAAATTAATGCCAACAGAACCAAACACTTAAGTGGGAAGACATCACAACCATGCTGTATTGAAAAAAAAAAAAAAAACATTCAACCAATTCCAGCGTAAGTAACACAAACACACAATCATCAAAAAAAAACAAAATCTGTATCTTAGTTCAAAGTCTTGGGGGATTCGAATCATCATAATCTGGGCATTAACCCATGTGCTCTACCATTTTGAGCTACAGCCTCCTTACCTACAAACCAAAGAGAACAGAACATATTATAGAAAAACAAAATTAGGTTGTTCTACTGCAAACCAAATAGAACAGAACAGATTCGAGAAAAAAAATTAGGTTCCTCTTCTGCATACTAATAGAACATAACAGATTAGAAAAAAAATAATATATATATATATATATAAATATATGTTATTTGCAAACGAAGGGGTTTACCGTTAGCCGATTGGTGTGGGAAAAATGAGCTGCACAGATAGAGCTTCGCGACCGAACAGACAGAGCTTCAGCGAGCGAGGAGTACTCAAACACAGAAAAAAACAGAGAGTATCAACGACTTTCTTCGTGAGCAGGGAGAGAGAGAGATCGAATCAACGGCATCTCTGTTGCTTCACCTTCGCGAGAGAGAGAAAACTAGGGTTTTTCCTTCGTGAGCAGAGAACCTCCGTGAGAGCGACCTTGGCCGGTTTGAGCTTGGATGAAACCCCGCTAGGGTTTTCACCTTCGTGAGAAGCGAGAGACCAACTTGCCTCTTTGTTTCTATTTGTTTTGATTCAAACAGAGCCCGGTCCGGTTTGGTTCAAATGAGTGGATCGATTCATCCAACTCCAAACCGGCTTTGCATGAGTTTGACCACTAGCCCAATCCTGACCGTTCAGAATAAATAGGACACGTGTTGTCTTCTGCAGGGGCATCACAAAGAACTGCAAGATTCAAGAAAAACAGAGGATTTTTATCTCTTCACAAACCAAGAACATGACAATTCTTCAGACAAAATTCCACCTGGCTGGCTTGAGAAACCTAAGCTTGCCTCTTTTGGATATTTCCCCCTTTCATAGTAGAATTTGGGGTCAAACTAATCAAATGTGGGAGTTTCAAAGTTGAAGGGCTCGGTGGAACCTTGTCAAGATGAACACTCAACAATTTTGAAGTCATCTCTACAACCTCATCAATGTGATTTTCCTGTTTTGTAAGAAGAATTGTCATAAGGTTCAAAAATGTGTCATAAGAAGAGTTGGATGCTTTTACCACAAATTTATACATGGGAGTGATATAGTATATATGAATTGCATTTGAGTTTTTAGCTCAAATAGGTAGAGCACTTGGGGATTCCTCAAGGGATGGTGGTTCGAATCCATCAAGACTTATTGATTTTTCTTACATATAAATTTATGAATTCTAATGGCACTAGTGCAAATGACAGTTGTCATGTATGTAACATTGTGGAACTGAAAATATGGTCAAATATGTTGAGACCTGATCATCTGACTCAATCATATAAAAAGATCAAAATGCCCTTAGACCTTTCTGATGTTGCATCTTCCTTATACGGAATCGAAACGTGATGAAATCCTAAGCATTGGAATTATTGGATTTTGTCGTATTGTTACATGGAGAAAAATTTTTCCAAAAAATTCATCTGAAATGCTGAAACTATCTCTGACTGACATAAACCTATATTTTGATCGCAAATGTCGTAACTTCTTCATACCATATTGGAACGCGACGAAATAAGAAGCGTTGGACCAGATGAATTACAATCTATCTTTTTCATGAGAAACGGTATTCCAAAAATGTCATTTTCATTGTCGAAAATGCCCCCGGGTGTAATTAGGCCAAATTTGTCAATTTTGACCCTAAAACCAGCACCACCCACCATGGATGTATTAAACCACTCCGTGCATACCGTGTGGCTATGTTATCTCATCGGTGACACTAATTTCTGTCAAGTCATCACTTTTGATCATGTCATCCAAATTGGCCACATCATCACCGCTATGAGACCGGGTTGCCAACAAGGACAACCATAAAACAACAAGATCCACTCGAATCGGGCACTCTGATCAGTCCCCCTTGTGTACAAATAGATTTATGTGATAAGTGGCCAGAAAAATTAAAAAAAGATGGGTGCAATTCTTTTTACTAAAAAATTAATCGGTGTGTACTTTGGACAATTCCTTTTGTCGGCATGTCAGTGCATATGACTCTAGCTGAACCTAGATAAGGGCAAGGTGATTTACAATCAGCCTTGCCTTACAACTGTCGTCAGAACAAAAAACCATAGCTAGTTGAATAGAACTACTATTATTAGAATATGGGACAACATGTGGCTTCCACCTGAACTTAGTACATCATCACAATGGTGCTCAAGATTCCTTAGAAAAGAACATGAGAGGAACACCTTATTACTATAAAAAGAAGTATTCTCTAGACAATTGGAACAAGTCCTATTGCCCACTTTTATGTGATAATGTATATATTAATAAATGATAGAATCAGGTCATTTATTATTGGTGAAAAGTTAACCATTTGATTCCTGAAATTGATAAGGTCCGTAGATCTAAGAATCATTACACTAGCCCATATGTAACAAATCAAGAAACGACCACTATGAAATTCTGGTAAAAGACCGAAATAATCAGAATGGAAAATAAATTTTGGTGAGTAAATTTGTTTCTGTTTGGCCTAATACCACATTGAAATTGGATAAGACTGTCCCATTGACACCCTAAGTGATAAGAAATCGATTTGGGGACTCACTTGGAATTAATTATAGAAATGAAAAATGATAATGGAACTTAAATAAATGAGAAATGACATAAAATTAGTTTATTAACGAAGGTTTTATTTGAGTAATCTTATAGAAGTTGTCTTTAATGCTTGACCCACATTAGGGGTGTCAATTTATGGCCTGATCCGGTTCAATCGATACGAACAATCGGAGCAAACCAAATCCTTATCAGTATGGGCTTCACAAAACCTGGGCTAAGTGTTTCAGACCATAGGGCTTGGGTTGGGCATTGGGCTGAGCCAACCCTAACCCAACCTGGCCCTATGTATACAATGCAATATTATATTACTATACAAAAAATATATATATATATATATATATTATTGATCACATTAACATACGACATGTATAGTTTTTAAAATGTCTCCATTCACAATCTACACCTTTTATAATCACACCACTCACGTGTATCTTTACATTTTTCAAAATTAGAGAATAAGTGGATTAATGGTCTCTCTCTCTCTCTCTCTAACTCACACACACATCCAAATGACAATATAAAGGGGTTGCCATGGTCAATTAGGGCCAACCCGGCCCAATCAGGATCAATAAAGATCGAGTTGGGTTGGGTTGAGTTTGACAGGGTTGTGCTCAAGCTTGGCTGAATTAATAGACCCAATGACACCCCTAATAAACCGTATGTGGACCAGACCAATCTACTTATATATTTTTGAGAATTGAAACTAACATATTAACAATATAGTAATGGAGCCAATAACAATGCAGCCAAGAGGAACATTTTCTAAGGTTGCTCTAACCTAGTTCCATCATTATGATTCACATGGATATGGTATTTTCTATTTTTCAAAGATAGTTCAAACATAGTTCATGTAATGTTATGCTTATTATTTTTTTAAATGTTCTGGAATAATAAATGAGGTGTTGTAGTAGCTGAGATTTGATTGGGCATTTTTTATTAGTTATATTCGACAAGTCAAGCATGTGACATGTGGCAAGAAAAATATCATTCTTCAATAAAATATATAAGAGCCAACGATGTATAATTTTTCCAGGATAATAGAAATGGCGTTGTAATGTTCACTCTAGTTAGGCCTTTGGATAGTTCCCTTTAACGATACATCGGCCATATGAGAATTGTCTAATAAACTTGATTATTCAATTGTTTATCCTACAAATGTCAACATCGTTTCTTCGCTTGCCTTATCATTGGGCGTTTCTTGTGCTAGCAGGAAAAGGTTCTTTTCCCCTATTATTTACTTATTGAATACAAAAATCAAAACTAAACCTTTAAGGAACTAAATAAGTTCAATTTGAGTATTTATTTTCAGAACCAAATCGAGAATCAAAATAATCAAACACTCTTTGGAGTTTGTACCCAATTCGAATATCCGGCTCTAAAGTGATTTACATATGCAAGGTAAATTGCAATCAAGGTTTTAAGACTCGTGAACGGTGTCAACCATTATCAATATGAATAGGATCTATATTGGTAGGGACCGGACGGATATTAATTTTTTGGACCCAACTTCCAACCGTTTACCACCTATTTAGCCTAAGAATTTTTTTTTTAAACATGATTTTGGCGGGGATTCGATGGATTGGGTTTTTTTTTTTTTTTTCTAATGATATGTTGGACCATTTACCCTTTAAACAATAGATTCCCATCTCTATGAACTTATTTATTTATTTATTTATTTATGTGCAAACGTGATAAAGGGTGTCAATTGGAAACCAAAACTGAATATCGAAACCAATTTAATTTGGATTGAGTATCTAATTTCATAACCAACTCGGTTCTCGGTTCGATTTCGGTTCATATCATCACTCCCTTGAACCGAACCAAAAAACCGAAACGGAGCCGATTGGCACCCTTAAATGTGATGTTTAGGTTTACCACAAATGAAAAAAAAAAAAAAAAAAATCGTGGTGTAGAGGGGTGGCCAAGGTTTGAAGGTTTGAAATAGTACTTGCTCCAGGGTGCGCCGTATTTGTTAAAAAAAAAAGGAAGAAGAAATGTGGTGTATCACCTGTAACTGCTCTCAATTACCTATATTGTCCACTACCTACGTTCATGCGGGAGAAAGAGGGAGAAAGAGGGCCGTGCCTCCCTCCACTACCATTTTTCTTCTTCATTATGAATGACTATTTTCACATTAGTACTGGATTGAAAGCTTCCGTTGTTACCCATTTGCAGATTGAGGAAATTCAAGAGAAGGAAGGAACTCTACCAAGTAGTATTTCAAAATATTAGGGAAAGATACGAAGGACTCACTAGTGAGGTAAATTTCTCCTTTATTCTTTCTTCCTCTTCTTTAATTTTTCTGATTTAACTAATTGAATCTGTTGTTGAAGGCAGAGAAGGATGGCCAAACTCCAAGATATTAAGAGAGAACGGATGGCCAAACTAAGAAACACTGCAATGGTGGCTAAAAATACAAAATGATTCGTGAAGGGATACCATTTGCTTCAAGGGCTGCTACTTGTCTCCCCCAAGCTTTCCGTCCTTTGGGGAGAATCGGCGACTCTCCACGAAATCCTATCGTCATACTTGACGATAAGGATATCCCAATAATTATCCTTGATGAAGAAGAACCAACGAATGAAGATACCAAGGGACTGCGAACAGTGAAAATAGAAAAAGACTAGGATATCATCTTTCTGTTGCATTTATCTTCTTCTTTTTCTTTTATCCCCCCCCCCCAACATTGCAATAGCTATGTAGCTGTTCGTATCTACCTGTATGTTGGTGTATTCTGTCTAAGTTCAATGATTATTGATTTAGCTTTACTGTCTTGTGGAGTATAAACTTTAGCTTGTTTCCATGTGATGTTCCATCCATTATGTGCTATGTTTAGCGTCCTTATCTTTAGTTAGAACAGGGCTAATGTTAAGAATTCAGCTTATCTCTATCTCTAGAGTCAGCCTTTGCTCTTTTTTATTATTTCTCTTTTGGATAAAGTTATTTCTAATCAATTTTGAATAAGGCTAAAGCTCTTCTTGGCTTTATGGAGGAGCTTCAAAAGCATTCCAAATGGAGGATGATCTCTTCACGAACACTTCCCAGATATCGCAACATGTTTCCTACTGTTTGGAATCATCCATGGTTTTGCTTCTAGATTTCTGTGTCTAGAGCTTTTCATGTTATGTTGGTTTTATCTTTGAATCGAATTGGGTATGATGGATTGATGGGTTTTAAATGTTAATTTTCATTTGATAGTTAAAAGGTGCACAATTGGTTTTGTTATCAGTTGAAGCTTGAGTTTGGAAAGCATTCTCAGATAGATTCTATGTCTAAAATGCATTTTGAAACCTCTTTCTTCTCTATTTCCTTGCTTCAGAATGGGTTTTAGAACCAGAATCTATCCAAGAATGGTGAAAGTTTATGGTTGGATGATCATATCATTGTGGGTAAAGATCAGTCTGAGGAGATGAATTCAAATATTGAATGAATTGGTGTATAAAATTGTTAATTTAGTTTATGTGAATGGACATTAATTTAAGGTTCATGTATGGATGGATCATCTGTTTGGATTGTATTTTATTCTGTTTAATTTTGTGATGTTCATGGATCTTTTAGAAGTTGAACCATCTGGTCAATATTTGTGAGCTTCTATTCAATTTGGCCAATTCTTTCTCTTATCCTAACCTAATAATTAATCAGGCAGACAGGCAGTCTTGTGTGGTCTTTCAAAACCCATCTCATGAAAAAGTGTTTACTATGTGACATTTATGCAAGATAATATTGACTTAAGGTCTTCAATTTTCTGTAGAGATCTTAGTTTTGTAAAGTAAATGACTCCAGATGTATTTTAGTTCTTGGTCATTGTAAAGTACTCCAAATCAGACCCCATTCATAGATAATAGAACAAAATTAAGCAGCATTATTTCTTCCTTTTTTTTTTTTTAAATTCAAGTTGATATCAAAATCGATTTGTTAATGTCACAAATAAGAACAAAGGCTTCTCAGATCCCACAACCTCAAGATATGGAGATACCAATACAAATTCTTAATAATTTTCAAGTGGGCCCCTTAGTATCTATCTCACTTGTAACACATGAGTGCAGAAGCATTGCTACAAAAAAAAAAAACTCAGAAATGAGTTCCTTCAGATCTTAAAAGGCTCCTGTATGGAATAACATTATTTGGTTTTGGGTTTTCATGGTATCATAAATAGAAATGAGTTCCTTTAGATCTTAAAATGTCTGCCACATTCCTATTTTTATCAATATTCCTGTGTTGTCTTGAGATGACTCTATTTGGATGATGATTCACACTTTCAAATTCTATGTCCACCCAGAATTCTGATGTGCACTTGTTCTGAACTCTTATAGGCAGTAAATAGCTCCTTGGAACGTGCATTTGACAACTACATGAATGGCAGTGAGAGTTGGCAGCAGCTTGTTCAGAAGAACATGAAAACAGATTTCAGTTGGGACTTATCAGCCTCAACGTATGAAGACCTTTATGCAAAGGCTGTCACCAAGGCCAGGGAAAAGACAACACCTAAGCCTTTCTTTTTAGCATGGGTTCTTTTCCTTATTCAACAGTAGATACCAGTCTAAGCCATAGCAATCTTCCCAATTCTCACTCACCTGTCCGACTGAGGAAATTGGTTTAATTGTGAATCTGCCAGAGCTTTTTTTCCCTTCTTGGCTGTGATTCAGAATGAGATGATTTGTTACGGAATATACCTAATGCTGGAGAGTGAAAAGTTCTGAAGTTTGTGGTTTCAATTGTATATAGACACAATTGGGCCGATTTTACCCTCACCTTCCCAGCTCCATACATTCTACAGCCAAGTTATGTAATTCTTTTGTTGATAGATGAATAGACTCATATAAATGTAAATCTTGTTCTTCTATGTGAGTGCAAAGAGATGGAAGCAAATTTTGCCTTCATTATACTTAAGACTGTCTTTAAAAGCTTTTTGGAAGTGAACAGAAATTACAAGTTAAATCTAAAATTTTGTATTTTTCCTGATTCCCTAATCAACTGCTCAGGTGTATGTGCTGCAAAATTAGTCAACTAGCCCGATCCGATTTTTTTTTAATACTAATAGGCAGTGCTTGTGAGCGAGGAGGTTGAACTCTCAAAAGGCAAGATGCATAATAGAATACGCCTACATAACTATGATCACTTTTTTTTTGGTTAAAAAGATTACCCACTACCTGGTGTTTACTACTAACCATGTTGATGGTTAAAATTCCCCCTACACTTGTTATCAGTTATTGGTTTTGTATGAGTTTTTTCCCTATCAACTGAATAGCACAGAAAACAAATTAAGCAGCATTATTTCTTCCTTCAATTTTTATTTATTTATTTATTTTTTAAAATTCAAGTTGATATCAAAATCGAGTTGTTTATGTCACAGATAAGAACAAAGGCTTCTCAGATCCCACAACCTCAAGATATGGAGATAGCAATTCAAATTTTTAATAATTTGTATTAAGAAAACCACTTAGAATATCTTCCTCAAAAGGAAAAGTAAGGCATGCTCAAAGACCACGACCCAGATTTAACACCACTGAAACCACAAACCAGCAACACCAAAATCTGAAGTATTTCAATAAAATCATTATGCAACACACCACACAACCAACCTGTAGAATTCCAAGAATCTTGATGGATTCGAACCATAATACCCTGGGAAAAGTCCCAGGTGCTCTTCCATTTTTGAGCTAAAGATTCACCTACAATCTAAAAATGTTAGATTTCAAGAGACTATATGATGGATCATAGATTCATGGCATGCAATCTTTGTATGAGGAAAATCCTCCAAAAGGCTAACATATAAAAATCTGAGATTCTCACTCCACTACAACTGTAAGAAAACATAAGAATTGATGCCTTTACCTCTCACTGTCCTTAAAAAAGGAAAAAAAAAGAAAAAGAAGAAGAAGACACAAGTCTGCATTCCAAACCAATAGACCACCAGACTATCTGCAAAGAACCAATTCCATTTAAGAAAAGAAGACAACAATCACTCTGAAAGTGGAATTAAAAAATAAAAAATCTCGTGTTCACTGACAGAACAAATAAAGAAACAAGTAATCATTTATCAGAAAGTTGTTAAACCCAGAAGAACAACCAGGCCCTGAATCAAAATTAAACCCAGAAAATATTATGAAAACAATTGATCATGATTTCACACTTAATTTTCAATTTTTTGACATCCAGATGAGCAAGCGAACAGGGAAAGGAAGCTCCATCTTCCTTCATTCAAGCAAAGAACCACAGTCTTTGAAGCTGGCTCTGTTTCTGCCTCAACAACTTTTTTTTGCCGAGTGCTCAACAAATGTTAAATTAAAGAGATAAGCTCCAAATGTTATCCAACTTCCTGCACTCAACATATACTTCAGCAGGTAGTTAAATTAAAGAGATAAGAAATGGGAGTTTACAACACCAGATGTATATAATAGAAATCCAGATGTTCCAAAACCATCTGGCAATAGAGTAGATTATGAATTAATAACAGGAAGAAGAAGAGATAAGGCCTGGAGGGCCTCAATCCTCATAGGTGCGGCATTCATCAGTAGCAGAGTTGTCCTTGCGGTAGGCCTCCAGTGGGTCGGTCTCCTCCTTTTGTCTAGCAAGGCTGGCTACTGCACTCACCTCTTCCACCTCATCTCACGCCGCTGCACACTCCCCGCTTGTTGGGTCACCTGCACACGCCTCCTCTGCACCCTTTATGCTCTCCGTCACCTTCTCCGATATCCTCTCTGGTGCAGTCCTCATGTACATGCGACCACCTCCTCTCCCTCCCAAGTTTTGTTGCTGTTTCATGTTCATGTTCTGTAAACTGCTAATTACTTGGCTAAAATTAAGTAAAAAGAAAACTAAACAGTAAATATATTAAAGTAAAATGTCAACGGAAATCAATGTATAGTACTCATATCATTAAATAGTACATAATAGATAGATATAACAGTTTCCAATTTCAGCAGGTTTGGAGTGCTTGGACCACCTAAGGCATTCAAAGGAATTCAACCTAAGGGACTCAAAGTCTTCTGAACTCTAGAAATCAATCCCTCCTATTTGAGCGACCCACTGCATTTCTGGATTTTCTAGGCTATGGGTTTGAATATATCCTTGTTGAAGTAATGTTTGGAATACTTTAAAACAATTTACAAAGCCAGTTTGAACTAACCTAAAGCAACCTCCTCATCCTCCTTTTCATATCTTCTGCACCACCCCCCCCCCCAAAAAAAAGAAGAAGAAAAAAACTCCCCCAATCCCAAAGATCACAGGTCTGGACGTTTGGTTGTGGTTGTAGTAGAAATTCCAGTTTCTGATCCAACCAATTGCCCAACTTGGTTGGGTACACGGGAAAATTTATCCTTATAAACTCAAAGCACCACTCCCAAGTCCCAACGGACACACCAATTAGGGTCAAGTCAGCACAGCTGGTTGATCGCAAGCATCCAAGTTCTTACCCCAGAAAATCTGTTACTGACTACAAACACTAAATTTCTTTCTTCCTTTCACTGTTTTCAGTTTAATACAACTCCATACAAAAACTTTCATTTGGGAAAAAAAAATTAAAAGAACTCCATAAACAAACTAATTTTCTATCTAACATATTCCTATTAACCATTGATCTCCTAGAACAATAAGATTGTTATCCATAAATCATAGTTTTGATGTCTCAGAGAACATCCAAAAGACAATTAATATAGACAGCTAGCTACCCATCATAATTCACCACAACTCATGTCCCAAAACCCAACTTCATGGTCGAGAACACATACGAAAGCTTCCTCGGCTTTTCTCAGCACATCCTCTGATGCCTTCTCAAGACAGTTCATACTCATGTTTTTAGGTACATCGGTTCATACTCATCAATCTATACCAATTTGGTTTATGTTTTTAACATATTGATGTAGATTATCAATTAAATTTTAAACATACGAGTGAATTTGAGAAAAATGTGATGACACCCTATCAAACACATCTAACAGAAAGCAAGATGTTGAAAAACCATTAATCCGGTTCTCAACTTGTAGAGAAAATGTAAAGAGAAAAGAGGAATCTAAAAAGAGAGAAGGAGGGGAAAGGAGGCCATTGACTACAAATTACCACCACCACCACTCGAACTGCAACAAGAATTTGTTGTTTCTGCAATCTTTTAAGCAGACCAGAACAATATAAATGGGACATCTTTAGAGTCAGCCACTAATGAGATAACAGAACAAGAAAACAACATTATAAGCATTACCTTAGTAAATGGTCTATGCAGATGGACTCGAGTGGTACCATTCAATATTGGGAGGATCTACAAAAGAATCAACGACTTGTTATGATACTAAGATATGGCATATCAATATAATTAAAAGAAAAAAAAGGAGGGAAAAAACAAAGCACTACTGTAATGCCCCGGCCCCATTAACCTGGCACAATATTGTTCCCTTTGGTCCATAGGTCTCAAGGCTTTAAAACATGTTGTGCCATGTTAAAGAGACTAAAGGTTATTAACTAGCCCAGTAATCTCTCCCTAGGCTATGTGAGACTAAACTTTGCAGACCCTCACCTATCTCCCAAACTGCTTGGTACTTGTCGTATTCATGGTGGGGACACTTCACCGATCTCCTAAGCGAGTCTGGTACTTTTCGTATTCTTGGGTTGTCACACTTCCCCCCTTTTTGGCACAACTTCCCCACTGTGGCCCCATATGCTGTCGAGGTCGGCTTTGATACCATTTGTAACACCCCGGCTCCATTAACCTAGCATAATATTGTCCTCTTTGGCCCATGGGCCTCAAGGCTTTAAAACTCGTTGTGCCATGTTAAGGAGGCTAGAGGTTTTTTAACTAGCCCAGTAATCTCTCCTTAGGCGATGTGGAACTAAAGTTTACAGACCCTCACCGATCTCCCAAACCCCCTGGTACTTGCCGTATTCTTGGTGGGGACACCTCACCGATCTCCCATGCAGGTCTGGTATTTATCGTATTCTTAGGTTGTCACAATTACTGTTCAAATCTATTTGCATTGGTCAATTAAGCAACTGGGTATTTGCATCCACGGTATTTGCATTAACCTAACAGATTTAGAGGCTAATTTTTTTTCAATGTTAGTGATAAATAAGAAATTAAAAAACTACTATAATTATTTACCAATAACATGTGAAGAAGAAATATAATGACTCTCACCCTACTACTGTTGTAACCCGACAGTCACTGAGAGGGGGGTGAATCAGTGAGTCTAATTTCGATCCCCAAAACCTATCCGATATCTGACACGGTAAACCCTGATACACCTATCCCTGTACCTATCCCTGTACCTATCCCTGTTTGCACACAGTCGTATGCACACTCAGCCACTCATAGGCAGTTCCAAGTGTGCATACCCATTCGGCATTCCACGCACTTCAATATATATATAATACAAACAAGAAGCACACCCAAAACACAGGATTTTTATGAGGTTCGGCAATTTGCCTACATCCCTGGAGTAGTGCCTGCAAAGGCTTCTTACCTACTCAATACACTACTTTTAACTGCACCCACAGCCGGGAGCACCAATACCCAATTTTCTCAAGCTGAAGCTGAGATGACACTCGCAGTGTTGGTACAATATGTAGCACCCACTACACGAGAGCACCCACTCCTAGTGCTTAGCACCCACTAAGCACTTAATAAAGAATATAATAAATTTAAGCTTATATCAATGCCCTACAGTCAAGCCCTGCCTAGCATATACATCCATAACTAGCTAGCATGCTTACAGTTCATCCACAACTAACCTAGTATGTATACAATTCATCCAAAACTAACCCTAGTATACATACATATCATTATACATGCATATAACGTAAATCCCAAGGTTAGGGAATCTCATAACCAGTTGCCTGGGATGACTGAGAACTTACACTAACAAGTTTGGTGTTCACACCTTCTCTCCCCTTTGGCTCGTTGCTCTTCAAAGCAAACACAAGCAAACCCTCACTTGCTTTCTTCTCTTCCTCTTTGGCTTTGAGTCAATGCATCATTAACACACCTCAACCACCTTCTCAAACTCCCATTAATGGAGTAAAAAAAACTCCCATTGAGCAACAAAACCCATTCATGGTTCTACCAATAAAGGGGGAAGCTCCTCTCTTCATTCGTCTTCTTCCTTTAGCTTAGAAATAAGATATCATCAATAAAACTCAACTACCCTTCTAAACCACTATTAATGGAGTGTAAAAACTCTCACATGAAGCCTTCAAGCTCTTCAATGGTCAAAAATGGAGGGAAGAGTTTTATACACAAAATCCATAGCCTTACACTCTCTGAAACCCTTATTTTTCTTCTTCCAATGTGTAGAGCTTGAAAATATAAAGAAGCTGCAACTTGAATGGACGAATTTGGCTCTGTGGTTAGGGAGATATGGCCACTTGAAGTTAGAGCAATGAGATAGCCTGAAATAGAATCTTCGTAGAAGTGGCGTAGGCTACGCTAATGGCGCACGCAATAGAGGCGTAGATCTGGCCGTAAATCAAGAATCAAATCATCTTTTATTCTTAACCATCCAATTAAACCAACAGACAATAGATCTAAACTATAGGATTTGAATCTCACAAAGTCAAAGATGAAATCTGCGTGACACAGGTGCTGACATCATCAAATGCATTGTCGAGCTAGGATTGGTTGGTGCTGACACATCACATAGTGATGTTAGTTTCTTTTTCATAAAGCACTAATTGCTTTTGACCGTAGGATCCTAATCCATCAAGATTGGCTTCAATCAGATCTCATGAGATCTTTGAAATTAGGATCTTCATGATGCCTTCTATGCACATACGAAACACCATAGCACGGCTTGATCAGGTGCAATGCCAAATCATCAAGACTTATGCACCTAACCAATGGGTGATCTCATGATGGCATCTGGTCCGTCACTTCAGCGCTCAAGCTCAGCAGCCTTTGGATGGGAATAAGGGCTATGTGGCTTCATCTGAACCATTCATTCTACAACACTATACTCCTTTTTATTGCATCAAGCCCCTACCTCCATATATTTCAGTGCCAAAAATCCCTTATTAACTCAGACCTTTAAAATCTTAAAATTACATAAAAACCCCTAATATTTCAAAATTAAAATCTGTAAAATCCACCCAACACCGAGAGTAACTGGTGATTTTGCGGTTTGGATTTTCGAACCAACTTCATGGAAATATATGTAACTTTTTCATACAATTTCCAATCGAGATGAAACAAAGTGCATTAGAACCTTGACTGGATGCTCTACAACTTTCTAGAAGACCCAATCATCTGACTCAGCCATATAAAATGACTAAAATACCCATAGATCTATTTAAGGCCTTATATTCCTCATACAGAATCCAAATGCGACGAAATTAGAACCATTGGAAAGATCGGATTTTTGTCGTATCGTTACATGGAGAAAAATTCTTCCAAAAAATTTATCTTCAATGTCGAAACTACCCTCTGTAGGTATCATAGACCTCCGTCGGGATCGCGATATGGCGCATAGTGCGTGTACACACGCTGGGGTTCTACCCTAATGAGATGAGATAGTATCCCCTGGTCATCAAATGCCAAGGGGGGGACACACGTTATGGGTAAAAGGGAGTCGCCACCTAGAAAGGGTCTAGGACCCATAAATGTCTCCCCCAATTAAGGGAGAGAGACTAATGACTCTGATGGATAAGGCTGGTTTGCACCAAGATTCTGGACAAGTGTCAAGTGACAGACTGGGAAGGTGTTAGGCACCCAGTCTGCCCGGCCCTAAGGCCGGTCTCTTTTTGTTTAACTAAAATTTGTTTGTACCCTACTAACTAGTCCTAAATCTAGGTCACTGAAAACCCTAAACTAAGTATCTAAGTATGACATGTGAAAACCCTAAGCCAAGTGTCTAAATTATGCTAGCTAGGTTATGATGCAAATAATGAAATGATTATGCTAATTAAAAATTAAAAACCCTAAATGATTTAATTGATGTATTATGAGTCTTAGATTAAGCTAATTAAATAAGCCTAGACCTAGGATTAGTTGAGCAATTTGTGAAACCCTAAATTGAACTAACTCGATAAATTGAGCCTAACCTAGATGGACGATTAATGAATTTATAAAATCCTAAATTGAATTAATTAAAATGATTAATCATAATCCCTAATAATTTGTGAAATGAATTATTGCAATCCTAATTAATCTATTAATCTAATAGGTAAGAGATTTTTAAAGAAAGACAAAAACTTGAATTGAATGGTGAAAGCTACCCAAATCTAACTATTTCAGATGGAAGTTTTGAAAACCTAATCAATCTAATAATTTAAACAACTAAAACCGAATTTTAAGAGTCAATTAAATGCATTATGAACCTTAATTAATATAATGAGTTAAGACTTTATTTAATTAAATATTAAAATAATTATTTAATTAACTACCTCAATCTAACTATTATGTTAAATATACAATGGTTGTAAATATCCCACGTGGTGATATGAGTGAGAAGTGGACAAAATATGAATACTAGCTAACCTACATGCATGAGAAAAATGAATTGATTTAAACAAAACAAAAAAAGAGAATCGTTAAGTATCAAAAACATGTTAATAAACACGAAGCATGGCAAAAATGACATTGACTAACCTATCTAAATCTAATGATTATCAATATGGCAAGATATCCGAATCTAAATTAAATACACAATTAATTCTAAAGGGACCCACTATTTGAGATAAAAAGAAATGGACCGAAATGTGTTCATTTTTATCAACCCGAAAACCCAAGAAACGCACCTAAGGCTAAGAGCCGGTTTCAGGGGGGCCAGCCACGCCCTTACTAAAATACGCCCTAGACTATGTCCCATACATTATTTAGAGGGAAATAAAATGAAATCATTTGATTTTAAATTTTAAAATTAGGGGAATACCAACCCTAAGTTCTAGGACTAGATACATTACAGACCTGAAATCAAACCAAAATGGATAAAAAAAAAGGGAGGGGAAAATTCCACATAGAAAACATAAATGAAATAACAGGTTGTGGGCATTACAAACATGGACTATCTAATCAGAAAATTAAAGAAATAACAGAAAAAAAGAAAATAAAATAAGAAGAACTAAAAAGGAGGAGAAAGGTGAGTTGCAGGTTATTAGTTGCAGAAGCAGGGAAGAAGAAGAGAAAAAGAAGAAGAAGAATAAGAAGAAGAAGAAGAAGAAGAAAGGAGGAGAAAGGTGAGTTGCAGGTTTGGTTAAGGAAAAAGAAAGGAAGGAGAAGGGAGTGGATAGGGTTCGGCCATGGTAAAAGAGAAAAGAAGAGAGGAAGAAGAAGAAGAAAAAAAAAAGAAGAAGAAGAAGAAGGAGAAGGGAGTGAGTTGCAAGTTCGGTTAAGGAGAAAGAAAGGAAGGAGAAGATGAGAAGAAGAAAAAGAAGATGAAGGTGGGACTGGTTTTCTGCTACAGGGAAGAAGAAGAAGGAAAGGAAGAAGAGCTGGGGAAGTGGGTTCCGTTGCTGCAGATTTGGAGGAAGGAAGGAAAAAGAAGATGAGAAGGGGGGTTTTCTGCTACAAGTAAGAAGAAGAAGGAAAGGAAGAAGAGCTGGGGGAAGTGGGTTCGGTCGCTGCAGATTTTGGGGGAAGGAAAGAAAAAGAAGATGAGAAGAAGAAGAAGAAGAAGGAAAGGAAGAAGAGAGGGTCAGCTGTTGTTGTTTAAGGGTTGCAGAAGCAGGAAGAAAAAAAGAAAGGGAAAAGGAGAAGAAGAAAAAGTGGTGCTGCAGGTTTCAGTTGTGGAAGAAAAAGAAGTAGCAGGAGAAGAAGTGAAGGAGGTTCGGTGGCTGTTGTTTAAGGGTTCCAATGGCGGCAAGGAAAGAAGATAAGGTGAAGAAGAGATGGGAGAAGAAGAAAGGGTTTGAGATCCTAATCTAAGGGCTTATGTCTAAAGACCAAAAATGAATAAAAAATAGATCAAATCAAACCTACTTATTAAGTGAGTATATTAAGCCACAAATGAAACCGATTAATTGAATAAAGATATAACAATAAAAGAAAGCAAAACAAATGAAAATGAAAAATAAAATGAATTAGCAAAAGCAATGGATTGGACCCAATGACCCAAATCAAACTATATTGAACCCAATTAAAGCAAGATAAACCCAATTGAACCAGAATCAACTAATTCACGTTTAATAAACCATACTAAACCAAATTAAAGCTAATTAAACCTAATTTATTAAATTAGATAAACCAGTTCTAAATTACAATTGGGAGAAGAAAAATACCTTAAACCCAGCTTTAATAAAGAAACAAAGGGAGATAACCCTTGTGCTTCAAGCCCCAAATCGAACCGAACCGGACTAGATCTCCCGGCTCAAGGAAGGATTAATATGTTAAACTTTTAGACTTGGAGAATATTTGATTTTAGAGGGAAGAAGTTAGCCAAAACCTTGATGGGGCCATCCTCTCTCCCAAATTCTCAATTTTTTCTCCCTTTTTGGAAGAGAGGAAGGGCTATACTTATAGCCTTGGGGTTTGAGACAATTCTTTCTTATTTCCGATGTGGAACTAAAAAACTAGAGAGAATTGTTCAAAAAGGCTTGCTTTTGGACAAAGGGGTTTGGGCGCCATGTGGCACTCCTTCGTTGCTCAGAATGGAATCTGATACCGAACTTTGGAGTCAATTTCCAGGGGTCATATCTTTCAAACCGTTAGTCAGAATTCGATGTGTAATATATCGTTATAAAGCTCAGTCCGAGCACTATCCAATGATGTGAGACACGATTGTGGTCTCGACTGAGAAACTTTACAAAAATATGCATAAAGTAGGGACCCGGATCATATAATGAAAGAGAGAATCAGGCATCGATTCGCATAGTTCTCGCATCAAAGTGTAATGTCCGACTTGAGGGGACAAACAAGAATAATCCACAACATCAAATTCTAATTTCTGATAACATTTTCTCTTGAAAGCTTATAGAAAAAAAATGGTCATTTTCTACTCTAAGCTCGAAAATTCTCCAAGTCTAAAATGTCCAACATGTAAATTCTTCTTGTGTCATCATCGCCGGGGGGTGATAAAATTAGGTGTCTAAACCCTGGACTGCCACAAATGCCGTAACTTCTTCATACGGTATCGGAACGCAATGAAATTAGAGGCATTAGACTAGAAAAATTACAATCTATTTCTTTTATGAGAAATAATCTTCCAAAAATATCATTTTCACTGTCGAAAATGCCCCCGAGCATAAATAGGCCAATTTTTCCAGTTTTGACCTAGAAACCCGTACCATCAACCATAGATGTATCAAACCACTCCATGCATACCATGCGACTCTGTTGTCTCACCGGTGATACTGGACACTGCCAAGTCATCACTTTTGGTAATGTCACCCAAACTGGCCATATCATCACCACCATTTGGCCGGGTTGCCAACAAGGCAACCATAAAACAACAATCTCCCCTTTGGAGTTGTTGGCAACCACCTCATTACCAATATACTCCAAAACTTTGATGAATAACTCTCTTCCCATTTAACAACAAATACAAAGGATGGAACCAATGGACTCCCCCTGAGTCCAATATGGGGGTAGCAAAATCATGCAACTTGCTCCCCCTCTCCCAATGCCCCTAGTGCTTGGGATGAACCAACACTCCCAGTTTCTGTCTGAGGAACTCAAATTGATCTTTGGGAAGTGGTTAATTAAAGATATCATCCACTTACTCTATTATGGGAACAAACTCCATCCTTACTTCACCTTCCATCACCTTGTCTCTCAAGAAATGATACCGGATGGCAATGTACTTCGTTCTAGAATACATCACCAAATTCTTGGAAATGTTGATAGCACTCGTATTGTCACAATACAGTGGCACTGCCTACTCAACCTCCACACTCAAATCCTTCAACATCTGATTCATCCACAACACTTGTGTAAAACAAGATGTAACTGTAATGTATTTTGCCACTGCAGTTGAAAGAGAGACTGACTCTTGTTTTTTACTGTGCCATGCCACCAAGCTGCTCCCCAAATAAAATGCACCATCACTGGTGCTCTTCCTGTCATCCACACATCCGGCCCAATCTGCATCTGAAAAAGTTGACAAACTGAAGCTCTTGACTTTTGGATACCATAACCCAAACTCACTAGTCCCCTTCAGATATCTTAAAATTCTCTTCACTGCTGCCACATATGTCTCCTTTGGTCCTGCTGAGGGCTTACCATTGCTCGTCACTTTATACCCTATACCATTGCAACCCGAGCAATGTTGAGCCCTTCTGTTAGAGAATTCTCTGTGACTGACCTCAAAAGAGAATTTTTAAGTCTCCTCTCGTTGTAGAGCACTATCTTGGATCCACGGTAGAAGGACAGTCCTGATTCAAAGGTATGTCAATGCCGTTATGTGATCCCAAATTGTAAGTAAAAGACCCAATAGCTGGAAAATTTCAACATCTCCTCTAAACCTTCACTCAAAACTTTAAGTGCAACATCGAACCTCTCTTAGGATAGAGATCCTTCAATGGCTATCCGGTTAGCAATGTCATAAAGTTTTCACACATGTAGGGGTAGTTATTCAGATGAGTCCTCAACAGGTCCACTCCCACTGCTATCATATAGGGCAGATTTAGACCATCTAGGCAAAACATATTGTTGGGAAATGTAGAATCTATTAGTTTTCACATACACTTTAAGTATATGCCTGCAGAGTAAGCCTTTCTGCTCGAACATCTTGCAATCACAAGTGATAATTTTGGCCTCTTAGTTGTCCAGCACATAGTGCACATTATTCTCTTGATCCCCATCCATCGAAAATACCTCATACCTCTTAACTGAGATCTCCCAATCAAACTTCCTGAACTCAAGACCAAAACATGCATACCACTCCTCCATAAAGACCTTGAACACCTTTGTCGTATAAACATTTGCGGCTTGCTTCTCAATTTTATGGGATGTATGACAAGAAGGAGTTGAGGTGATGCAACAGAAGTCTGCCTTAGCTTCTTTTCCCGTCTTTTCTTAATAGCCTCTTCATATTGTATCACAAATTCATTAATTGGGGTGGAAGGTGTGAAGAAACCTTTAAAGTAATTGTTCATTGACTCCGCTCTTTTTATCATGCTCAAACTAGCAAAAAAAGTATCAACATAATAACATGACAACCAATGCATGCATATTTTGTACTGCCTCCTCAACCACTTCTGCTCCTTTAAATTATACATCTGAATTATACTAAGCCATCTCGCCTCAAATTTAGATGGTGATTTTGAATCATTAATGCAGCTTTTATATACTGCTTTCAAATCTGCATATTTCTTAAATAAAGGCCTCATATGAATAATTCTGTGCTTCTCCAAATGCCATCCATATAGACGATGGATAGTAGAGGGAAATACATACCGGATAGCTCTTATTATCCCCAGATCTTCGTCAGCAAATATTATCTTTGGATGAATGTTGTGTATTGCTTGAAGCCATGTTTGAAAAAACCATATGAATGAATCTTTAGTTTCATCTGCTATTAAGCCACAACCAAACAATATACACTTCATGTGATGGTTAACACCAGTAAATGGAGCAAATTTTTATTGTAAGTTATGTTAAACACAATTACATCACTAAACCTCTTATATTGTTCTCGTGCATGACTATCTATCCAAAAAATCCTTGTCAACTATTGCTCCTCGTTGACACGGATTACATAAAAGAACCCTACATCTATAGTGTGCCTTCTATCTAAATAATTAATGGCTTGTTGACAGTCAACCCCTATAGACTTTCTCTACTTGGTCCTAAACATATTCTTGCAATGGTCCTCAGTTATACCAACATGTTGCTCTCCACCAGCCAACTCTTTTAGAATTATCATTATTAGGGATTATTTGACGCCACACCTCTGCAGGTGTTCCATTAGTTGCATTGTACTTCTAGTAACTTTTTGGTGTGATTGAAGTCTAAATGCATCATTCGGATTCACTGTTGGATGGTTGTGCTCTGTTTCACTAAGATCCACCACCCATTTTCCATTCCTGGACTTGATCCTCATTACGGCTTCACATTTGGTTTTCTTTTTTGCATAAGGTGTATAATTCAATCCCCTCTGCTGCTTATCGCTACACCATTTTTCACCTTGGTTTGCACAAACAAATGACCTAGCAAGGACATGATTATCAACTCTTGAGTGCTCCACACTAAATTTTCTTATTGAAAAACCCATCTGCCTTGTATAGTTGTTATAGTGGTTATATGCATCATCCTCAATCTTGAATCCCATGCCAACAAATGGTTCCAATTCATTAATGGAAGTTCTTAATTGTGGGATCTGATCATCCCCTTCCAAGCTCAAATTGACGGCTTGATCATTGCTAACCTCCTCTTTAGTAGACCCAGAAAATGTGCTGCCACCACCATTTTTCTTCCTCTTCGGGACTAGAATTATCATCATGGACATCATTTTCTTCTTCATTGGGTGTGCTATGATTCTCCCTCCCATTAATCAATTCATCACTCTGCCCAATTGTATTATGGTCCATTCGATTGTTTTCCAAATCAAATACTTCATATGCATATGAAACATAAGTAGTACTACTCGATAAAGAAACATGACCCGCTAATGACTGCTTCTCTAACCAATTCCTTTCCATTTCCCCAAAAAATAAGTTATACTGCGGAAACCTGTAATAAAGATGACTAAATGATTTAATAGTGAAAAAATCGCAATAATTAATTTTGTGAATTCATGAGCTTAATAATTTAACTACTAGTTTGGCTATCAAAGAAATTTGATTCATAGTAATTGAACAATGCTAATCTTCACTAAAAACAACAATAGCCTCTCCAACCCTTGCACCAACACCACTACTTTTTTTTTATTTATCAAACTACTCACATTTTCTACCTATGTCATACACCTTCACTTTCAGTTCTATCATGAAGTTTCAATTGGAAACAGAGGTTGAATAGAAAAATAAAAATTCACTTTTAACAAATAATCAATTCAGGAATGAAAGATAATATAAAAATTTTGAAAGGAGGTAATGGTTACTTGTAGAAGGAAATAAAAACCACTTCTTCAATCAGGATATTGGTAGAGCCCTATTCTGCTGAGTTGCTGAACACTAAAACAGTGGTATGAAACAGAAGATATGAAGAGAGACGGATACGTCTAGAAAGAGAGCAAGGGATGTGGAGAAAAAGAACTGGAGAAGTTAAAAAAAGACTAGGATTTAACAAAGAACTAAAGCAAGCTTGTGTAGACAACCAATGATCTAACTACAATTGAAAAAAATTAAAAAAATAGTAGCAACAAAAGGACCTTATTTACAATTAGAAAGAGAGAATTCCATATAGAACAGTAGCATGCAAGTTTTTGTCCATTTATAACCAAGCCTATTTTGCTATTGTTCCCATTGTGTGTTTTTATGGACCCCATATAACCCCTACTTGTGTGTAACTACAACATTCTTTTACCATTTAGCTTGATATACCAAATAAAACTGTTAGTCACATGTCTTCATATCATTCACAAAATATAAGTTAGGTATAAGAGGGAATTGAGTTAGTTCTTTTAAATTTATCTTCTCTAAAGTTGCACTCAAAGACTACTATTAGTTTTAATAAATACGTAAGAAGCTCTTCTGACTTAAATTAATACATAGAATATATACATGAAATTTTTCAGAGAATAGAGGAACTCATTGCCTTGCCATGACTCAAATTAACATTAGAATTCCACCAAGTTCAACATTAGGATGACAATGCTGGAATTGAATATATCCTCCCAATGTACAAGAACAACAAACAACAATGTAAAGCTTCAAGCTATCTTAAAAATCTCCAAAACAAGGGGTAGAGTTGGTTTGATCTATCTATAAGAGGTCCATCATGGCTTCATTGCAAAAAATATTTAAATCTTATGATTTCAACCTACAAGCCTAAAGCTAGAAGCTTCGCATAACAATCAGTTAGAGAAAGAGGGGCAATCATTAAAATGAGAACCAGAGGAGAATCCGTTACCAACTAGCAAGCAACCCAATTAAGGAATATGTTGTGAAACAAGATAAATAGAATATGATGGTTTAATTACTTTTAAAAAAGCATAGTGGTCTCTATTTAGAAACACAATTCTTTTTCTCTATCACAATTAGTGACCTCATTCTCATTTCATCTAATTACAGTGGTTGAACCTAGAATATTAACCTAATACATGCAATTTTCTATAGTGAAATGCAAAGGAGATAATCTTCTTACCTTTACCAAACAGAGCCAACAGAATCTCAACCCTTAATTTATTTGCCCAACTGTACCAGGTACATAATTGCAACATTGATACAGTTCATCAAAATTCTTGACATAGACTTCTTTAAGTTCAGTCTCATCCCATCAATCATGCCCTAAAAGGGCGGTTTAAAAAGAGAAATTAAAGCAATTAGTTCAAGCTATTTTCCTACTAACATACACTACAAAACAACTGTATCATAAAAATGCATGCGCATAAACTTTTGTATTGCATATTGCATTTGGAACTAATGGGGTTTCTATAGCTATGTGGTACCTAATGTCAATAGAGTATTTGGGGACTATGTCAGTTAGACTAGCATCAGAGATGTCATAAAGATAGCCCTCAAAGAGGTCAATCAATCATTGCTGCCAATGATCAAGGGCCTTGGATGTGATATGTATAGCATTAGGTCCATCCATAAGCTCACTTGTCCGCTAGCACTATACTGAACAGAAGTAATACTTGAAAAAAAAAAATCACAACCTACCATCGTCTAAAAATTGTTGGACTTCGGAACTAAAGCTCAAGATACAAGAAATCTGACCATATAAAGGTAGGCGAATACTATGTACTGAAATAGAAAACCATTCAGATCTAAATGCTATGATGCATACTCACATTAGTTGCTGAGTATGAATTACTCAATTACTCATTATAATAATATGGTTTGTAGGAATTGTCAAATTGCCAAGTTTTGTCAAGTATGAAATCCAAGTCATGAAATACCCCAATGACTGATTGTTGAAAATTGGGACAAATGAAATCCAATTCATGAAGTGCTTATTTGCTCTACTTCCTTCCCCACTATAATTGAACCTAGGACCAAATCCTTCCCCAATAGATCTAGAACCTAACATAAATAATTATGCATAAAGAAAAGTTCACATCTATCTCACAATAAGAGGAATGATGTGGAAAGAGAGAGATGATGTAAATGACAAACAAGAAGAGTAATGTTTTGTTAGCCTCTCAGTCTTGTAGAGCTTTACTAATCAACCCCAAATTAATGGGTGCCAATTGCCTAAGAAAATGAATGGAAGATTCTGTACCTATGAGATGCTATTTAGAATAAAGGATAAGAAAATTAATGGAAGATTCTGTACCTATGAGATGCTATATAGAATAAAGGGATGGAGGTGTTGCCAACACATTACACAGTGCAGCTAAACCATGAAGACTGCAACATATGCATATGGTTCATCACATTGGAGTATTTCATTCTAAAATCAAGCTTCTCCCTAACTCTTTTGGGGTGGAAGTGTTGAAGTAGGCTAGCATGTGATAAATTTGTCATCTTTGTCTTTAAGACTACTGTAGTACTCTTTTATTTTCCCTCTTAATGCTCTTCAATTTTGTGTCTGATCAGCAATGCTCTTGTACTTTTTTATTTTCTCTCTTAATGCTATTCAATTTTGTGTCTGATCAGCTGTGTATTTCACTTCACGTATTAGTTTGATGGCATGGTTTGCTTTATCCTGTTCCTTTTGCACCAATTTTAAGTGTTACACTGTTATTTATGTAACTTGGACTGTACAGGAGGAAACAATTTGAGAGGCTATTGAAGATGTTGGATTTGAGGCAGCATTAATCGAGGAAGAGGTGAATGAGAGATCCCTGCAAACTTGTCGGTTATGCATAAAAGGAATGACTTGTACCTCTTGCTCAACAACTGTTGAATCAATTCTACAAGGTATTCAAGGTGTAAAGAAAGCCCGCGTTGCATTAGCAACTGAAGAAGCAGAGATCTATTATCATTAAAAGATTGTGAGCCATGGTTTTGAAGCCATACTTGTTATTACAGGGGAAGACAAAAGCAAGATACAGCTCAAAGTAGAAGGAGTACGCACTGATCATTCTATGAGGATGATCGAAAATTCTCTTCAAGCACTCCCAGGAGTTCAAGATGTGGAAATTGATCTAACAGTTGATAAAATTTCCATTTCTTACAAGCCACATGAAACAGAACTACGGACTTTCATCCAATCAATAGAGTCAACTGGATCCGGGCATTTCAAGGCAATGATATTCCCTGAAGGAGGGAGAAGAGATTTTCCTAGGCAAGAAGAGATTAAGAACTACTACAAATCCTTCCTCTGGAGTCTTGCTTTTACTATTCCAGTGTTCCTTACCTCCATGGTCTTCATGTATATCCCTGTTCTTAAGCAATGACTAGATGTTAAAGTAATCAACATGTTGAACATTAGAGAGCTTTTGAGGTGGATACTATCCACCCCTATGCAATTCATTATTGGCTTTTACACAGGATCCTATAAGGCATTATGCCATGGCTTTGCAAACATGGATGTTTTGATCGCACTGGGAACCAATGCAACCTACTTCTATTCTGTCTACTCAATGTTGAGTGCTGCTACTTCAGAGGAATTCATGGGCACAAATTTCTTTGAGACAAGCTCAATGCTCATTTCCTTTATTGTGCTTGGGAAGTTTTTGTAGGTTTTGGCCAAGGGGAAGACATCTGAGGCCATCACTAAGCTTATGGATTTGTCACCCGAGACAGCAACACTATTAACTCTTGGCAGTGAGGGAAATGTGATAGGTGGGCAAGAAATTGACAGTCGATTGATCCAAAAGAATGATGTGATTAAGATAGTGCCTAGTGCAAAAGTAGCTTGTGATAGTTTTGTTATATGGGGTCAAAGCTATGTCAATGAAAGCATGATAACAAGAGAATCCAGGCCAGTGGCAAAGAGGAAAGGTGATACTGTGATTGGAGGGACTTTGAATGAGAATGGGGTGTTGCATGTTCAGGTAACACGAGTTGGATCTAATAGTGCTCTTTCACTGATTGTTCGGCTTATAGAATCAGCACAAATGGCCAAAGCTCCTGTCCAGAAGTTAGCTGACCGTGTCTCAAAATTTTTTGTGCCTTTGGTGAGTATTTATAGTTCCCCCCCCCAACCCAAGTGGATTTCTTCCAAAATTTAGATCAGTTTCAAATTTCCGTTCTTCAACGTCAGAGACTAGTTGAAAATGCTTTGTTGTGTTTATAAATCCGATTAAGAGTAAGGATTAATAGTTCTCTTTTTTGAAGTGTATTTCATCATTCCGTGGATACTTCTTATTTGTCTAATTTAGGAGAGAGGAAAGAATGAACTATTCCATGTTCCCAAGCAAAATGCTTGAAAATCTTGAATCTTGATCGACAATTATTACTTGGTAATAATTTGTGTTATGAGAAGTAGAAAACTACACTTTCTGTCTTTGATCTTCCTGGTATTGTTGCACACAAGAAAATACATGTGTCATATATCTAAACTGAATCAGAACATGGCTGAATAGTAGGATCACAACATTCCTTCTTTTTTTTTTTTTTTTAATATTTTTTACCTGTCAGATTTTTACCAATCCAATAAGCTTTTTTTTGGCTCTCCCATGTAAATTTTAGAAGAAAGACTTTAGTATGGGCTGAGTCTAGCTGTCTACTTTTGCATATGTACTAATTATCAAACAAAACCACTTTGCTTTCCAAGCTTTTGGTGATTGTTCAACTTTGATTCTAGCAGGTTATTATCCTGGCATTTTGCACCTGGCTTGCCTGGTTTATAGCTAGAAAATTCAATGCCTATCCAAAGTCTTGGACACAATCCTCCATGGATAGCTTTCAGCTTGCTCTTCAATTTGGCATCTCTGTCATGGTCATAGCCTGCCCTTGCGCTCTAGGTATGGCAACTCCCACAACAGTTATGGTTGGCACTGGAGTTGGTGCTTCTCAAGGTGTACTGATCAAAGGAGGTCAGGCGTTGGAGAGTGCACATAACGTCAGTGTGAAAGATTTGACATCAGAATCTACTACATCTAAAAATCAATTGGTTTCTGATTAGGGAGAGAGATCATATTTTCAAGCAACAGAGGCAATACCTATAACAGCAAAAGTAGAAGGGATAATTATCTTAAAGGGGTTCTATTTGCAGCAGTAAGTTGGTTATCCCATTTGACCTCGGCAAGGATTAGGAGCTTGGTCTATGCAGTTTCTCACCATTGAGATTGGGAATGTTCTGCTCAGGAACTAAATATAAGCAATAGGTGAAATATAAATACATGAAAGATATATTTTTTCAATTCTTCATACCACAGAAGAACCCAGGAATCAATAAAGCTAAATTTCAATCACTAGGAGAAGATATACAAACATTGAAAGGATGCACGGCTAAAATGACTGACGAAATAAGCAATTCAAAAGGGTCTATCTTGCCTTTAGATCATTTTCTGTGTAAGCAAGCATTCCAGTCAATGCAATAAGATTAGTGATATGGATAATCATGCCACCTATAATAAGGGGAACCATTGGACTAGCACTTTCATTGAGCCCTTGTCTCTGTCACTCACACCAACAAAGTCCTTTGCACTTCTTCACCTATGAATAATAGCCCTCAATTTTTCTTTAATGTTGTTGTTTCTTTTTCAAATAAACAAGGTCAATATAAGACTCTTTGCCTTGGGTAGAAGGTTATTAGGTTGAAAGGATGGTTTGTGAAGCATAAACCTCTGTTGGGCACCACTCAGCTGCCACGTGTAAACATCCTTCTTGACTGAGTTCCAAGCCTATTCCATCTAACTTGCACTCTAATTCTATGGTTGCATTCAAACATTTGTGGGAAAGAAATAGAAGGCTATTCGATATAGGAAAGATTTTAGGGGGAATGGGAAGGCTGCTCATGAGTGTTATTTTGCCCAATTATCGGATCTGGAGCATGATCCCTTATGTCATATGCCCGATAATTTGGAAAGGAAAGAAATAGAAGGCTATTCGATAAACAATAAAGAAATCATAAAATCTATAGTTGAAGTTAGGAGTACTTAGCTCGAATTGAGATGAGTTCATGGGATCCAAGCTTGTCTCACTTTTTGGACCTAGAGAATGGAAGTTATGGAAAGCTAAGGAGCAAGACCTCATATACATTCTGCATAGTTAACAATATGATTACATTTCTGATAAACGTGAGCATTTTAAGCCAGAATTAAGGTTTTTTTTTATTATTATTTTTATTATTTTCTGTTCTTAAAGAGTTCTTAATGACGGCATAGGTAGTTCAGCTTAGGAGGCATGAAATAATACCAAAAATTCAAAACCAAACCCAAACCACTCACTATCATTGGTTGCCTTGTTTTACTTGAAATTCCCTCAATGAAGAAATTCAAGGATTTTCTTTATAGAGGAAATTGGATATGGTATACAATAAATGAGGGTATTGTTTATCGCGTATTCCATCACCATAAATAAATTAAAAAATCGAAATTCTGGCTTTCTTGCTTTGCTTGACTTTGCAATAGTAAGTTCAGAACAAGTGAAGGTGAATACCTGATTTCTATGTTCTATCTTCTTTTTCCATGGATTGCTTGGACCCAATTTGTGTGAATTGGCATTGTGTATTCTGAACTTGAGAAGTTAAAAAAATTCTGTAGTGAGGGAGACGGATCGTCTAGAAAGAGAGCAATTGATGGAGAGAGAAAAAATGCTATAGAGAGAGAGAGAGAAATCAATTGTCATTATCCTACTCTCCCTATTTATTTGGAAGGTTAGAAGTTGGAATGGTTACATATGAAGTGAGGCTGTCACTCACCCATGCTATGACGATCATAGCAGGTTAAAGATAAGAATGACAGTGATCTCTCCACCCTAAAAACTGGGAACCGGTTACAATATAGAAAATTAATTGATGGTTTAGATTAATTCTTATTAAATGGATAGTTTATATTAAAAGAAAGTGAAAATAAGATTGCAATACATACGTGCTGCTACCACTCGCCCCTATAAAAATTCCAACTACTTTTTTTGAATAAAATAGACTCTTTATTATGACTTAACAAACTGCTATTGTCAAATATATATATATATATATATATATAATAAATAAAAAAAAAAAACGCTACTGTACATGCATTTATGAATACCTTACCCCAAGCCCCTAATATGGTTGCCATAGGTCACCTGACAAGGTTTATGTAGGTCATATTTTGTCTAGGCCTGGTTTTGGGTTGAGATTGCTCCTTCCACTTGCCTGAGCTTGTCAAGAGCTGGAAAGTTGATAAATAGAAGTACATCTTGTTCATTAACATCTTTGAAATATTCTGCCGTAGTTTGGGCCAATCAAACCAACTCTCATACTAGCTTCCAGTGGTTCATTCATCTAACCCTTCAAGCACTTAAACCCGCTTGGATCACATCTAGAAAAATAAAAGCAGGGTGACAAGCAATGACACGATATGTGTGTCGTGGTACAAAAATCTGAGTACGTATAATCTTCTTCTGTCTGAAGAAATGATTCATCAAAATAATGAGTCACCCCTTCTGTTGATATGGATACATCTGAAATCACCAAATGCTCGGGAGTACTTCTATTCAATCCCTTTCCTTCTTGTTGCTAGAGAAAAAAATGTTGAACCTGATGCTCAATATATGGATTTGGCAAGTACAACTCTCTATTATCAATATACAATGCCATCACCAAAGAGCACTTTCAACCAATACAAATGAACCATCCACATATTTCCCTTGTAATCATTTTGAGATTTTAGGATTGTATCATTTTACAATATTTAAGTTTGATGTGTAGTTGTCATTTCACTGGTTCAGTATATAGTTCCTATGTTAAGCAATTAGAGGGAGGAAAAACAAAAAATAAATTATTAAAGATAAAGGAAATTATTGAGTACTTTAAGTATTATATATATATGCTGAATGTTGATTCATTATTTGATCCTTACATCAGACAACAAGATGGATTTTGTTAATCAATTTGAGGGCATGGCTCTTGTACTTCTGTTAATAAAAAAATATGCCTTACTTTTTTGTATAACCAATTTAATGTTTATAAGTGTTATTGCACGATTTTGAGTGACTTGAACCTTCACAACACAAGTCAGAAATTGGCCCAGAGGGAGCTCTGGGAGAAGGCTTCGATGCCAAAGTCTAGTCCTAATATTATCATTCTTACGTAGAGTATTTAGTCGATTGAGAGTCTTACCTATAAACCTAGTTGAGTATTCCTTATATAGGCAACTCGAGCTCTCCTCATTGGTCAAGGGTCTCTGGCATGCTCACGCGGGTCCTTGTCCTATTGGAGAGATTATCCTTCGGTGTGGCTGAGCTGGCCAGGCCTATAACGGTTAAATCAACCTGGGTTGGCTGTCTTAACGGCTAACCTGACCACGGTAAGGTTCTGTAATGATTAACTTAACTATGGTAGGTCCGAGGGTTAGATAACCGTGTGACCTTGGTTCGCTACCTTGGTTAGGCCTTAATTCAATTGTGTGTGTTGGGACCTTATGTGCGGGTAGGTCGTGAGGTCGGGAACCCCTATTGCTGGTTGAAGAGGTTGGCTCGTGCTTATGCTACGGCCTCTCGACCACTGACCGGTTAAATACCATATGGTATATCATATGCCCCCCACTCCTTTGAGCTCCTAGCATAGGAGGGGGGAGTATCACTGGCATCTGGGCATGTGGTTGGGTCTTCACATGTCTGGGAATGTTGGGTGTTTGGTTTTTTGATGCTCCCTCAAGTTTCATCTTCTTTGTAATATGCCCCCTTTATTTTATCCTCTCTCTCTCTCTCTCTCTCTCTCTCTCTCTCTCTCTCTCTCTCTTTTAATGGCGGCGATTTGACTGCTACTGCCATCTGGCAATAAATAGGAAAGGGAAGAGAGAGGCACATGTGTCGGTCTTCCATTGGTGTGAATGATCATGCCGTAGATCAGTTAGATCGTAGTCATCTGGGGAGTTGATGCCGTCTCATCTAACTAATGGCATGTTTTCCGAGACAATGTGTGTTTGTTATGGGGTTTTTTGAACTGGTGTGCTTCGATCAATCAAATGTCACCTTTTCTTTTAATCGAGGTGTCAATTGAGGAGTATATATAAGTTTTCCTTGCTTGCTTTTCTCTCTGGTTCCTTCTTCTTTGGATTACTTTGAGTTCCTATCTCCGCCAGTGGTTTCATCTCTGATCTTTGGTTCCTACAACGTCTTTGATACTTCTCCTCCGGTCTTCAGTTTGTGGGATTTGGTAAGCTATTCTTGTTCGCTTATGCTTTCTCTCTTCTTCTTTTTGTTTTAGTCCATGGAGTCAAAGATGTCAGATTCATCCGAGAGGTCCTCTGAGTTTGTTTTTGGGATGCCACATGGTTCCATTAGGGTGGTTTCTGGCTCTCGCCGTTCCCCGACGAAGAAGCCTGTTGCTTCTCAGAAAGCGAGGGCTAAATTTTCTTATGGGGTTCGCGATCCTACTGTCAGCTTATTTATGGGTGAAGTAGCCTCTAGGATCTCCCCATCTGATCTAGAGAATTTTTGTAAGGTTTATCATATTCCGAATTTTGTGGAGCTTCGGGTTCCTAAGGTGTTAGAGAGGGCTAGTCGTCCTCGGGAAGAGGAGATAAGTGTGTATGAGTCCTCCCTTCTCAATGGTCTGCGTTTTCTGTTTGCCCCTTTTTTCTATCAAGTTTTGAGGCAGTATAGACTTGTGCCCGTTCAACTGGTCCCAAACTCTTGGAAGAGCCACTTGGGTTTCTATGTGCGGCTGAGGGATCTGAAGAGAGAACCCACCCTTCACCTGTTTATTATCATCTATTGCATTTCTGCTCACAACGCCTTCCGCAGGTGGTTCTACTTTCATTGTCGTAAGAAAGAGCACCAAATTGTTTATGGCCTACCGACCTCGATCCCTCAGTGGAAGGACAATTTCTTCTTTGCTTGTCCTTCCCAACCATACAACATACCGACTAGGTGGTCTTTACTGAACACGGGGAAAGTGAACAAGAGGCCTACTCTTTGAGATGATGAGGAGAAAATATGACATCGCTGAGTCATTGTGTTTGAGTGGTCCTTGCGTCCCAATTGTCCCATGACCAATACCTATTGAGGTATGGTCTTGTTGGTGCCAAAAATTCAAAAACACGTGCCTGATGACTTGGTAGGGGCAATATTGGGTATAAAAGGAGAACGTGGGCTAGCTGTACCGGTCTATTACCCACGTATAATGTAATGCCAGCACACAGAGGTGGTTTAGGCGTGCCTATGATAATGAACACTAATGGTACAGGTGTCAATGACACATTGGAGGTACCACTTCATGGGAGAAGTGGGCAAGTGAAGTGAGTAATGGAGTGGTTAACTCTTGAAGTACATAAGGAGAGAAAATTGGCCAAGTTGAGGACAATCCACAAAATCAAACACAATCCAACTACAATGTAAATCTTTTCATTTTATGCTTTTTCTTTCCAGTATTTAGAATTAGAGATGGAGTAGAACTCTTACGTTCACTTCTTTTGAATTTTCAATCCACATAGTCTATCCACTAGGCTTTAGTGATTTGTATTCAAAACCCCTTTTGAGGGATATAACACGGTTTATTCTCTCATCCTTCTGAGGTTTTGATCGTTAAAAGTCCCTGGAGCTATCGTGGTAAGAGGAGAGCCTAAGTCGCTTGAGCGAAGTTAGGTTCAAAATTGAATCTGATCAGGAAGGATTCTAGCACACCCGCGCACTCACCGATACGGTCAACTGACCATTGCATAGGGAAGGATTTCATGCCAACATCTTTTTGGTATGCTCAGTGGGACACTTGTCAGCATGGTCATGCAATTTAGGGGCAACGAACACCAAGTCCCCCAGAAGTTTCTAGCCCAAACCTAGAAGTCGGACAATCTTCTGTAGGGCATCCATTAATGGTGGTCAAAGATGTAACTAGCTAGGTAGAGACCGCCATGCGGGTAACATCACGATCGATGGCCAAAGATATATACCAAAGGGTATCCTAGGAAGTGAATGACACACTTGATCATAAGTTTAATCAGATGATGGCATTTCTGGTGCCAAACACCCAGTCAAATATTCAGGTCAATCCCAACATAGCTTCTTCTAGCATTCCTCTAGGGTTTGGTGAGCAGAATCGAGCACTAGGAACAGTGATCTAGGAAGGGAACATTGGAACTAACCAATGACCACAGGTAATGTAAAATAACCCTGTGTACCAGCAAAGCTCATGGTATGCATCGGCCAATGCACCTGCTACCATAGTTGCAATAGGGGCAAATGCTCTGCCCATGGGTGGCTATCCCTACCATACCAGTTACTAAGGTGTTAGGATTTAAAATGTAACCGCAAGCGTATGAATTAGTGTAGCTACGGGTCGAACACAGGGAGAGCAACCACTTTATTTTTGCTTTTTTAATAATGCGAAAGTGAACCGATTAATGATTGTGATCTAATTCTAACTACTGTCCTAAACATATGTATCTAAAACAACGTTCTAACCATTCGTCATCTAAGAATTTAAATACGCAAGCCACACAATTAAAATTAAATAAATAAATAATTGAAAATAAACAACCCATGCAATTAAAAAGCAATGAAGGAAAAAAATGATGAAATAAAAATAATGTAAAAGAAAAGGAATTAATTGGAGAGAGACTCACAAGTAGGTTTCTCTACTTAGTCCGAGGGATGCTTCATAATATGAGCTTCCCTACTTGACCAGAGAGTCACTCTTAGAAGGGTTACTCTACTTGGCTTTAGGGAAAGGAAGGCAATTAAAATAAAAACAATAAAA
Source organism: Macadamia integrifolia (assembly GCF_013358625.1). Classification (NCBI taxonomy): domain Eukaryota; kingdom Viridiplantae; phylum Streptophyta; class Magnoliopsida; order Proteales; family Proteaceae; genus Macadamia; species Macadamia integrifolia. The sequence goes on along the minus strand of NC_056565.1, from coordinate 34,259,843 downwards.
TGATGGTTCTATGGCTAGGAGGAGCAAAGCCAACACATACACTAGCCATGAACCTTGGGAGAAAGGGAAAGCAATAATGTAATGACTGAAATTAAAATCCTAAATTAAGAAATAAAGGGTAGTTAGAAGAGGGAATGAGAGGGGGGAGAGAAGACTATTGAAGAAGCCTACCTACCTGAATCAATGCTTGAACTTGAAAGCTTGGGTGATTTGAGATACTGCCAACCCTAAAAATCAGATCTGGAATGAACCAAATCTGATATTTCTATGCCTAGAGAAAACAAATCTTGACAAAAAACTGAATTTGAAAAAGAGATGCTCCACGGCTTGTGATCTTGTCACCTAGATCTAAGCCTAGAACTATAACTTAAAAATTACAACTCAATTGAATAAATCATAAACATAAAAGGCTGAATAAAAATAAAAGAGTGCTTGCATTAATTGAAATAAAAAGCTATTATAAAAGTGATTAAAGCAAAAACAAAGAAGAACTAAAGCTAAAGAGAGTGAGAGAGGGAGAGAGAGAGTAACTAAAAAAAAACCCTGGAAGAAGAATGAAGTGTCTCCCCTCCTCTTTCATGAGTTGTATTTATAGCGAATGGGGAGGTAGGGTAACAAATTTCTCTTTCCTAAAAGGGGGAAGCCCACAATTGGTAGGTGAGATCTTTTGAGACAAAAAGTGCTAAGGTGGAGGAGAGAGAAGAGAGAAATAAACTTGGAGAAATTTCCTATAATTTTTTTTCTTATTTTCTTTCCTTTTTTTTTATATTTATTTTTCTCTTCTTTTTCTCCCTCTCTTCAAAATTGCACACAACCCTTGTTGGCCGATTTTTTTTCTTTCCCTTGGATGATTTTCCTTCTTGCTTCATGTGATTTTGACAATCTTCTGGTGATGATGTGGAGGAGAGAGAAGATTTGTTCAAGATTTATTTTTCCCTTTTTTTTCTTTCCTTTATTTTTTTCTTCTTGCACAAGAAACCCTTCCCACAAAATTCTCCAAAAGACCATGAGATTCGAACTTGAGACCTCCTGGTGAACAAGGGAATTTGGCACATCATAGCTCACCAACTACACTAGGTAGTTGTTGTTGGAGAGATCAATTATGCTTAAGGCCTTTAAAATACAAAACCTGTAAAAAGAGAGTCCTAAGGTAGCTCCATTCTAAATATGTAAAAATGCATGCTTTAGTACTTAGATTTCACACATAAATGTGCTCATAAGAATTCCCCCACACTTAGACTTTGCTAGTCCCCGAGTAAAACAAAAAGAAAAAGACTAATATGTAAATAACAAAAAACCTAACTCACTGTCGTAGGAATCACGGTTGTACTTAGCATGTGCAACAAGCCTTTAAACCCCTAGGTCACCCCTAGTGGACGAGTTGTGCCTCGTGAGTGTTTGCAGTGAATATAAACCCACAATTCACAATAAATAAATCCCAACCTTGGCTAAAGGTAAGGGCCATACCGATCTGGAGCAAAGATAATTCCTCTTACAAGGGAGCCCCACACTTGAACTTTTATTACCCCATATCAATTCCAGGTTCTAGCATATTTCTTTATTTTGAACTCACCTCTTACCTTCCAAAACATCCTTATCTTAAGGAAAAACCACTTGTGAAGCAATAGGGAACCAAGGACTAAGGCGTTGGAGTGTTTTTGACTAAACATGTTACCAAGCATTAATGACATTTACACATTTTTTTTCTCTTTTTTTCGCTTAATAAACTCTATTATACTCCACAACTTTTGGCCTAAATGACATGGTGGAGCAAACACCAGACACCCAAGTTACCATGTAGCTTCACTTTTTGCATATGCCCACATAGACAGTGATGCCAGAGTTTTTTTTTTTTCAGAAGTTTGCTCCCTAAGAGTTTCGATCAAGTCACCACGTTTCCTGAGGTGCAATGCCCTCTCTAGTTCCAAGGGAATCAACTTTTACTCTTCTTTATACCACATTTCACACTTCATTTAAAATTGTGTATCTGTCACTCATGCTAAATTAAAAATAAGATCTCAACTCCAAATGAAGAGTACAAGGAAACCAAAGACTTACATATGGTCCAACACCATAAAACAGGGGCCTCTTATTTTTCAAAAGAAAATCCCATTTCAAGACACAAGCTTGTTTCTTTCTTCTCAATAGAGTTTTTATACGTTCAAGATGGGTACCTTAATCAAAACTTTTATTTTCATACATCAAGCAACTGAATGGTATGATTATTGTCCAAAAGCCAAAGTAGAACTTTATCCCTAGCAAGCGCAAAAACAAAAAGAAAAACAAACAAAAAAGTGAAAAAAGCAAAAACTGGTTTCCCTCCCCCACACTTAAGTCATGCAATGTCCTTAATACATAGAAAGAATTAAAATCGAAGACAATGCAAGGGGGTCATACCTGATTAAAAGTTAGTCATCAGTGTAAAGAGGTTCATGGAGATCCATGACCTCTTTACTACCAGTAGTAGGAAACTCGAGGAATGGTTTCAAACACTGACTATTAACTTTTGAAATTACCTCTGTTTCTGGATTCAAAATCTCCACAGCCTCATGGGGATATACATTATGGATGGTAAACAGGTCATCCCATCAGGATCTAAGCTTACCAGGAAAAAGATACAATCGAGAGTTGTACAATAAGACTTTATCACCAATTGTAAAAGATTTGCACAGAATGTGCTTATTAGGAAGGCTTTGGTTTTTTTCTTGTAAATCCTAGAACTTTCATAGGCATCATTCCTAAGTTCCTCCAACTCAGATAGTTAGAGTCTACGATGAATTCATTAGACAAATCAAAGTTGAGCTTCTTGATGGCCCAAAAGGCCTTATGCTCCAACTTAACTAGTAGGTGACAGGGTTTCCCATATACCAAATGGTAGGAAGACTTACTAAGGTCGATCTTGCATGCAGTCCGATGGGCCCACAAGGCATCAATGAACCTAAGGGACCAATTCTTACAGTTGAGATTAACAATTTTCTCTAAGATTTGTTTGATTTGCCTATTAGATATCCCACTTGGCCACTAGTTTGGGGGTGATAAGGGGTAAATAACTTATGGGTGATCCCATACTTTTTCATTAAGGCCTCAAAAGGTCGATTACAAAAATGAGTACCCCTATCACTAATTATTGCACGTGGTGCACCAAAGTGGGAAAAATGTTCTCTTTGAGAAACTGGACCACCACTTTGTGGTCATTAAATTTACAAGGTATGGCCTCTATCCATTTAGAAACATAATCAACAGCCAAAAGTATGTGTAAATTCCCAAAGGAATTAGAGAATGGTCCCATGAAATCGATGCCCCATACATCAAAGATCTCAACTACCAAAATAGGGTTGATGGGCATCATGTTTCGCTTATTAATATGGCCAAAAGATTGGTAGGCAAGACAAGCTTTGTAAAAATCAAAAGCATCTTTAAAAAGAGTGGGCCAATAAAATCCACATTAGAGAACCTTTGCGATAGTCTTCTTAGGTCCAAAGTGTCCACCACATGCATGATCGTGGTAAAAAGATAAGAGTGAGTGTTGCTCATGATCAGGCACACAACGTCTGATAATTTTGTCAGGATAAACTTTAAAAAGATAAGGATCATTCCAAAAGAAATGCTTAACTTGGGAAAAGAATCAATACCTCTCTTAGGTGAACCAGTGATCCGGAGTCACACCTGAAACTAAGAAGTTGACAATGTCAGCAAACCATGGTTCACTAGACATTGTAAGCAACTGTTCATCTGGAAAATTCTTATTGACTGGAGAATTGATAGTTAAGGAATTGGGAAGCCGGGATAAATGGTCTGCAACTTGGTTTTCATCTCCTTTCTTATCCCTAGTTTCCAAATCAAACTCTTGCAAAAGTAAAACCAACCTAATGAGATGGGCTTTGGCATTCTTCTTCTGAACTAGGTATCTAAGAGCGGAATGATCAGTGTATACCACCACATGTGACACAATTAAGTAAGACCAAAATTTTTCTAGTGCAAACACGACGGCTAAAACTTATTTTTTAGTGGTTTTATAGTTGATTTGTGCATCATTTAGGGTCCAATAGCATAGTAAATGATGGTGGGCAACTTATTAATCCTTTGACCCAAAACCGCTCCTATAGTAAAATCTGAAGCATCACACATTAGTTCAAAAGTTTAGTCTAAACAGGTGGATGAACAATGGGTGTATTGGTTAACTCCTTCTTAAGTTGCTTGAAGGATTCTAGGTACTCTTTAGAAAACTCAAAAGTTTGATCTTTGGCAAGTAGTGAAGTGAGAGGTCGGGCTAACTGATTAAAGTTCTTAATAAACCTTTTGTAAAAGTCAGCATGCCCTAGAAAAGACCAGACGTCCTTAATAGATTGAGGAGGTGGTAAATTATCAATTAAATCCACTTTGGCTCTATCTACCTTAATTCCCTCCTTGGATATTACATGGCCTAAAACAATACCAGATTTAACCATAAAATGACATTTTTCTCAATTCAAAACTAAATTCTTAGATATGCACCTTTTCAAAACTAGGAAAAGATGGTGAAGACACTCAGAATAAGAATTCCCATGAATTGAAAAGTCATCCATAAATACTTCTAAGAATTTTTTGACCATGTCAGAAAAGATGTTCATCATGCATCGTTGGAACGTAGCAGAGGCATTGCAAAGCCCAAAGGGCATACGCCTGTAAGCAAATGTTCCATATGAGCATGTAAAAGTGGTCTTATGTTGGTCCTCTAAAGCAATTGGGATTTGGTTATAGCCGGAATATCCATTAAGAAATCAATAATATTCATGTCCCACTAACCTCTCTAACATCTAGTCAATGAATGGCAATGGGAAGTGGTTCTTCCAGGTTGCCACATTAAGTTTTCTATAGTCTATGCACACTCTCCACCCTGATTGGACATGGGTTGGAATCAGTTCATTATTGGCATTGGGAACTATAGTAACTCCAGACTTCTTGGGCACTACATGAATTGGGCTTGCCCAGTGGCTATCAGAAATAGGATAAATTATTCCATGATCCAAGCACTTTAGGATTTCCTTCTTAATGGCTTCTGTCATCACTGGGTTAGCTCTTCTTTGGGGTTCTGTTGATGGTTTAGAATCCTCAATAAGATGTATATGATGGTGCACAATAGAAGGCTTATACCCTTAATATCAGTCATGGTCCAACCTAGGGCTTCCTTATTTTCTTTTAACACCTAAAGTAATTCCTCTTCTTGGCTAGAAGTCAAATATGAAGAAATTATTACTGGAAGAGTCTGATCAAGCCCTAGGAAAGCATACCTCAAATTAGATGGCAACTCCTTAAGATCTAACTTCGGGGGCTCAGCTATGGAAGGTTTGGGAATAGAATTGAAAAGGGGTCCTAAGGGCTCCACAGGTGTGTGAAGACTTAAGACTTTAGAGAAGAAATTTTCACTATCAAATTCTAACTCATCTATACACTCTTAGAATTCTAAATCAAAATCAATATCAAAGTTGGTAATTAAATCATCAGAAAAATCTAGAAGATCCTCAAGCATATTGATCTCTTCTTTCATATGTGGTTGCTTGCCTATCTTAAACATGTTAAACTCAACAATTTCGAAAGGGGACAGAGGGAACATAAGGATTGTTAGAGATTTACTATGTTTTAGAAGAATCATGTTTGGTTTCCTCAACTAAATCATCTTTAGTTTCAGAAGAATCTTTAGGTTCATCAGACGAACCTAGAACAAGAGGCATACTTGTGTCCTCAACTGAAGGAGAGTTAACAGGAGTAATAGATGAGGAAGATTTAGGAACACTCTGTTGGTACTCTCTACCACTCCTAAGTGCCTAAACAACATTACATTGGTTGGAGGTCCCTTGTTGGGTTTGACTTTGTACTATATTCAGTGGTGCATTAGTTGGTGCTTGTGAACTAACAGGCTGATGATGCCTAGGGTTAGGCTCTGGTTGACTGAGAAAAGTTTTTTTCTCACTCTCACGCATAGTTGAGACAACTTGGGTGAGTTTTCTTGTAAGATTTTGATGGCTTGTCATGAGGAGGGCCATATTTTTTTTCAAGTCACTAATTCTACTTGCCTCTCCAGTGTTGGTAAAACTAGGGGGTTGCTGATAAGATGATAGGAGAGGGGCCTTACAAAAACTAGCCTGAGGTCCTACATTTGGCCTAGCAAAAGTATTTTGGAAAAAAAATTATTGTGCAAAGGGAGGCCTTGGGGTCTAGATTGACCTTGATTATGGAAATTGGAAGGCCTTGTTGGTTGCCCTGGTTCCAGGAGAAATTTGGGTGATTTCTCCATCCTGGATTGTAAGTGTTACTATATGGATTATTCTGATATAAGGCATTCACACTTTCATTGGAAGTGCCCCCAAATGTGTTGGGGCATTCTTCCATAACATGTCCGGGGGACTGGCACCAAGCACACATCTTAACCATATTAACTGATGATGGCTCTCTAGGAACGATACCTTTAATCTTTTTGATTAGGTTATCCAAATGGGCTTCATTGGCAACTAGTCCATCCACAAAATACCCTTTCCCTCGTATGGTTCTTTCACTCTCTTGGGTTGATTCCCACTCACGGGTTTTGTCAGCTAAGTCAAGTAAGAATTCCCATGCCTTTCCTTCATATGTAAAGGATGTGAATCCCTCAAGGCACATAGACTCTATCATTTGTTTAGTTGGGTAATCAATACCCTCATAAATTATTTGACATAAATGCCATAAGTTTAGTCCATGGTGAGGGCATTCTTGGAGTAGATCCTTGAATCTCTCCATAAGTTTAGAAAATGACTCACTAGGCTTTTGCCTAAACTAAAGGATATCACTTTTAAGCTTATTGGTCTTGTGAGTTGGGAAAAACTTCTTGAGGGAGGCAACTATGAATTTCTCCCATGTGGTTATGGAATTTGTGGCTGTCATACCCCACCTTACAGTAGGCTCAACTTACCATTAGGAATACCGGTGGTGTGAGTAAGACACGTACCTATCTCACAAACCTACCAGGATCTCTGATAGCAGTACGTTGACATTTTCACAATCTAACATCACAAACCAACATAAGCAGCGAAATCAGAGTATGGTAGCAGAATCATAATTAAAATGGAAAAAAGTCTAATGATAATATAGTAGTGAGAACCGAGTTATTCTGTTATGTTCATCGATGACGTATAATATAATCTCAAAAACAATATACAATCCGCAGTTATACCTAAAATTATCAAAATATGATGTACAATCTAATGGTGTGACGTAAGCACAGTGGTTGTAAACACAGTCCTGATCGTGCTCCTCCACTTCCGGCATCCACCAGTCGCTCACACCATACACTGACCCAGAAGATACTGGGTCACCCGCCAGTGGCACCACGGTACCTGCATCATCATCTAAAAAGGGGTGTATGCGTGGGGTGGGCATTCCAACTCACTCAGTGAGAGGTGGGATCAAGCACATCTAAGCAGAACAATAGCAGTAATAATTTATGATGCATGATTGCAGAAATTAAACACATTGTCCATGATACTTGTGATGCAGTTCATTTATTTATTATCCACCTAACAATACAAACTAGGTCTGGTAAATGCTACTATGGCTCATTAGGCTGTATCCTTCGTCTTAGAACCGACATCGACTACTCAAGGATACAAACCCTACCCATGAATAGAAGCCTGCTGGTCCCCGTATGCATCCATGGGTCACCCAGCAAACCCCCTCCTGATAGTCACGACACTGGTACATCATCGGCCACCCCGGATAGGTTCCCGCCTTCGGCTACAATCACATCGTACCGCGGGTGTGGCATTTCAGAAAGGCACATCAAATATACCACAATGGGTTATCCAACACCTTAACCCCTGTTGGCAAGGGTTCGTAGTATAGGGAGTGATACCTAACCACAAATATGCTACATGCTTTTATAGTGATACAGTTAGTATGAATTACACGATACCAGCAAGACCTCAGCCACAAAGTGTAATCTATCTCCAAATACAGTCCCATGTACACGATACTAGTGAGACCTTGGCCACAAAGTGTAACCCGAGACCGTTTACCTAATCTAGCATGCATATCACAGTTAAGTATGGACTACGTGACACCGATACCAATCATTGGCCACAAAGTGCATCCATTTCCAAATGTAGTCCCGGGGTACATGATACTAGCGAGACGTTGGCCACAATGTGTAACCTGTGACTACAACTAACTCTAATGCACATAATTAATGTATAAATGCAACGTACATATGACAATCACAGCACTGGTACCACCTTGGCCATGTTAGATTTTATCTCACACATATACAACCAAACAAACGGCAATCACAGTACCGGTACCACATAGGCCACACTGGATCCTGTCATACATCTCCATACAATTCACATCATAATCGTAAATGACAAATATAACATATCATCATCACATTAAGCAATTACAATCAAACACATAATTCTAAGCATGTGAGCAATTTAATAATAATAAACATTCTAAAAATAAACACAGTCCATCCCTCACCTGGTTTACGATCGGGTGTGTTTGGGTTCAAGTACGACCATCGATCGATCAATTTAATTTCAACTTTGGGGCACGTGCACATCACTGTCCTAGACACAAGGGAATTGTACATCAATATGTGTCAAAAACATTGGGAGGGACCCACATAGGTCACCCCCAAAGGGTACAAACACTGTTCCTAAGTGACAGTACTATCACTGGAAACACCCATCGAAAACAGGGCATTTCCACCTGAAATATCAGTCCTATTTCTAGTGGAGGTGACAGAGAGCACATAAGGATCATATGGCCACTGGAAATATGCCCCCAGAAACAGCCCCAGTGGATCCAGTGGGCTGTTTCCACTGGGGCTGTTTCCGGTGGTGGCTCAGGGCAGTCCAACCATTTTGGGGCTTTTGAGCTTGGGCCCGATCGTTGGGATTTGTTCCATGGAGTTCGTAGGGGATGTTCCTAGTATCATTCTAAGCCAAGAAAATTCTAATTCCATTGAGCCATTTGGGATATAAGTCGATCGAACGATCAAAACCCTAGTTGGTCTTTTGGCAATACATGTTACCGGAGCTCACCGGGCTTGGTTTGAGCTCGGCAACAACATTGGGAGGGTAGAACATGCATCCTACAACCTCAACATGGTTTGTACACTAAGATTCCATCCATACCTAGCTTTGCCTAGGTCAAAATGAACAGAGAGAGTGGTATGGGAGGCTGTACTTACCTCCGGCAAGGATTCCAGCAACAAGCTAGGCCTCCACCCTCCTTCTTCTTCCTTCCTCTCCTCTTTCTCTCCTCTCCTACGTTGGGCACAAGGGAAATAAGGAGATGAATCCTCATTTACCAACTTATAACTTAAGTGGGCCTTAGGGTCTGTTTGGTTTAGACCTCTTTTGAACCAATTTGGTTAAAATGAAATTCGGGGCATGAGGGCTCACACATTTAGGTCCATAAAGTGCTCACATCATGAGGAAGGTGTGGTGGATGATTTGGGATCATCCAAAGTCATTTATGATGTGAGTGGCAGGAACCACGAGCATCGAAACCCCGATAGTAGCCTGTCAACCCACCAAAAATAGGCACTGGATCCAGGCCCAGGCTGCTTCCGGTGGCTTGTTTCCGGTGGTCAAGGAAGCTTGTTGTCCCATGGCTGGTCCCACACGGGTGGTTACCCTCGGACATGATCAAGGCTATTCGACAATTCTTGATGTGTGCCAAAATTCAAGTGTTTATCGTCTGGGATCGAAAGGTATGAATCCCCTTCAGTTAGATAGGCATGCGATGCACGAATATGTGGGGTCATCTCTACCTCTTCGGTAATGTGTAGCCGCAAGCCAAAACCTGATCGTACTTTTGATTTTTGATCCAAGGCCAATCACAAAAATTTCAAATTAAACCAGATAAGGGCATGAGTGTAGCATTCCCCCCACCTTACAAGAATTTTGTCCTCAAAATTGAGCATACCTGGCGAATCGAACAATCTAGGATACTGCTTCATCATTTCATCTTCTCGCTCCCAAGATGCTTCTTGTTTAGGGTGGTTTATCCATGTCAATTTGATGAAGGAAACAGTGTGGTTGCAAAGAACATGGTCCTTCCAATCGACAACCTTCTCTGGATACTCCATGTAGGCAAAATCCTTGTCCAATTCACGGGGTATGTAAGTCAAGATGTGAGTGGGATCGGGAATGTACTTCCTCAACATAGAAACATGGAAGACATCATGTGTACCTTCCAACTTTGGTGGTAAAGCTATCCGGTAAGCTACCAGTTTGATCCTCTTCAGCACATCATATGGTCCCATAAACCTTGGACTAAGCTTTCCCTTTTTGCCAAACTGCATCACCCCTTTAACTGGGGAGATCCACAAGAACACCTTGTCTCCAACACCGAACTCCAGATGTTTCCTCCTGACATCTGCGTACCCTTTCTGTCGGGACTAAGCTGCCTTGATCCTTTCTCTGATCACATTCACCTTCTCACTAGTAGCCTGTATCAAGTCTGGACCCAAAATATGCCGCTCACCAACCTCATCCCAATAGAGTGGAGTTCAACACTTCTTGCCATACTGCACCTTGAATGGGGACATTCCGAAGGTGGCCTGATAACTGTTTTTGTCGGAGAACTCAATAAGGAAAATATGCTCATCCCAACTATAACTCATATCCAAGGCATATGCTCAGAGTAGGTCCTCCAATGTTTGAATTGTCCTCTTCGATTGACCATCGGTTTGAGGGTGAAAGGCAGTGCTGAATGCCAACTATGTGTCCCTAGCCTTCTGCACACATGTCCAGAACTTGAAAGTGAACCTGGGATCTCGATCAGAGATGATACTAACCAGCACACCATGCAGTCTGATGATGTTATCGACATACAACTTGGCCAACTTGTCCATAGAAAATGTGATCTTGATTGGGACAAAGTGAGCTTCCTTGGTCAAGCGGTCCACAACTACCCAAATGGCATCCATACCCTTCTATGTATGGGGTAGGCCTGTGACAAAGTCCATGGTAATATTCTCCCATTTTCACTCCGGAATAGGTAGGGATTATAATAACCCATGGGGCCTCTATCTCTCAGCCTTGACTTGCTGGCATATGAGGCATCTAGACACATGCGTGGCCACACCATTCTTCATTCCTTTCCACCAGTAGGAGCCTTTGAGGTCCTTGTACATTTTAGTGCTGCCGGGGTGAATGAAGTATGGAGAGCTATGTGCCTCTCTCAAAACTGTCTCTAAAATCACCATCACTGGGCACACATAACCTCCCTTTGAACTTGAGAATTTCGCTTTCAGTTACAGAGAAATTTGGGTCCTTTTGGGTTCCTTCCTGGCATTTTGCTATCAGCTTCTGCAACTCTGCATCAGTAACCTGAACTGTAATGATCCTATCCACCAGACTAGGTTACACCACCAATGCTGATAGTGGCAAAGTGACACCCTCTACCAATAGTTCCAAGTCTAGTTTCTTGGCCTCTTCTAGGAGAAAATCATTGGTGGTCAGTGATGCAAGAGTCAGTGACTGGGATTTCTAACTAAGTTCATCAGCTACCACATTGACCTTTTTTGGGTGATAGTGGATAGTACAATCATAATCCTTCATCAGCTCTAACCAATGCTTCTATCTCATGTTGAGCTCCTTTTGGGTGAAGAAGTACTTGAGGCTGTTATGGTCACTGAAGATCTCACTCTTCTCACCATATAGGTCGTGTCTCTAGATTTTCAGTGTAAAAATCACAGCTGCCAACTCCAAATCATGGGTGGGGTAGTTCTTCTCATAATCCTTCAACTGACGGGTTGCATAAACAATGACTTTCCTGTGCTGCATTAATACAAAACCCAATCCTAGCTTAGAGGCACCATTATACATAACCATACCAACTGTACCGGTCTGAATAGTTAAAACTGAAGTTGATACTAACCTTTGCCTTAGCTCCTTAAAGTTCTTCTCACAAGTATCAGACCACTCAAATTTTGCACCCTTTCATGTGAGTTAGGTCATCGGAGTAGCAATGCAAGAGAAGTTCTCGATAAACCTCTTGTATTATCTAGCCAATCCTAGAAAACTACGTATGTTTGCTACACTCTTGGGAGTCTCCCATTCTAGAACTGCCTTCACCTTACCTGGGTCAACCTCTATACCCTTGTCTGAAACAATGTGGCCTAGGAATGTCACTTGTGACAACCAAAACTCGCACTTGTTGAATTTGACATAGAGTTGCTTCTCCCTCAGCTATTGTAGTATTAACCTCAGGTGAATAGCATATTCCTCTGCACTCTTGGAGTAGACCAAAATGTCATCAATGAATACTATCACAAACTTATCTAAGACATCCTGGAATACCCGGTTCATCAAATCCATAAATGCAGCCGGTGCATTGGTCAACCCAAATGACATTACCAAGAATTCATAATGTCCATACCTTGATCTGAAGGCTGTCTTACTGACATCTCTATCCTTGATCCTAAGCTAGTGGTAGCCTGATCTAAGGTCGATCTTGGAGAACACCTTGCCCCCTGCAACTGATCAAATAAATCATCTATCCTTGATAAAGGATATAAGTTCTTGATGGTTAGCTTATTAAGCTCCTCGTAATCAATACACAGTCTCATACTTCCGTCTTTCTTCTTGACGAACAACACCGGTGCCCCCCATGGAGACACACTAGGTCTAATAAATCCCTTCTTTAGAAGGTCTTGAATTTACACCTGCAATTCCTTCAACTCTGTGGGGGCCATGCGATAAGGGGCCTTTGATACTGGTGCTGAGCTGGGGAGTAAGTCTATAGCAAATTCTATCTCTCGGTCCAGGGGCAAACTTGTCAAGTCATTCAGGAATACATCAGGAAATTCCCTCACCACATCAAGCTCGGTCAATGGCCTAATTTCTATCTTAATATCTGTCATAGATGCTAAGTAGCCTTGACATCCCTTATCCAATAGCTTCTTCATCTGGAGTGCGGATATGATAACCTTCTTAGGTTTCTTGGGCTTATCCCCTTGGAACACAAACTCGTCATCATCACGAAGTCTGAAAATGATAGCCTTCTCTACACATAGCACACTGGCTCTGCATGTAGACAACCAGTCCATTCTTAAAATCACATCGAAGTTGGTCATATCCAACTAAATCAAGTGAGCATTCAACTCATGATTACCTATGGTCACTGGACAGGGCTCATAAGCATAGTTCAAACCCACTACACTCCCTATAGGGGTGCTCACAGCCAAACATTGAGTCAGTCCCTTGGGTGGAATGCTCATCTTCTTCGCAAATGCCAGTGACACAAACAAATGCAAGGCTCCTGAGTCAAATAACACATGTGTAGTTAATAATGATATCAATAATGTATCTGTCACTACACCAGGTGCAGCCTTGGCATCTTCTATAGTCATAGCAAACACTCTACCCTGTGGTCTCTGGACCTGTAGGGGCTGTGCTAGTCTAGGGGCTGAATATGTTTGCTGAGGCCTAAGTGGCATAGTGTATGGTGCATCACCTGACCTTCGGTGAGGGCATGTCCTCGCCATGTGGCCCGACTGATCACAATGAAAGCATCTTAGGCTCGATCCCGAAGACTGAGACACAACACTAGATCGAGAGGGTTGGGAAGTCTGACTAGCAACCGTCCTCTTAAATTGCACTGGAGTTGAGTTGATATAAACACTCGAAAAGGTTTGTTGCCTCCCCTAGAATTAGTAGATCCCATTGGCCTCTTTCTTGTTCCTTTCTGGGCTATGAAGTTGTCTCTATGCCGATCTTCAATGGATTTGGCCACTTGGACCACCTCAGCATAGGTCTGCAGTTTCAACCCCACAATGGTTAACCCAATACTTGGCCTCAAACCTTTCTTAAAATTCTTTGCTTTAGCTTTGTCACCTCTGAGATGCTTAGGATCAAAATGGAATAGCTCCTCGAAGCGTTGCTGATAATCTAGCATAGACCGGGAACCTTGAACCAACTGGGAAAACTCACTCTCTCTCCTATCTCGGAAGCTTTATGGGAAATAGTTCTCAAAGAAGGCCCCTTTGAAGTCTACCAAAGTGAGGTTCGGGTTACTAGCCCTCAGAATAGGCTCGGTGGCACTCCACTAATCATTCGTTTCATTCTGTAAGTAATAGCCCGCACATAAATTTTTCTGCTCATCTGTGCAGCCCATCAATCTGAAAACCTTCTCCATCCCACCAATCCATCTTGATGGATACAACGGGTCTTGGCCTACCTTTGAGAAGTATGGGGGCCTAAGTCATTGAAACTTCTCCATCATTTTTGTTAAGTCTGTCTAGCCCTCTACATGGGCTTGAGCTTGATCCAACATCGGGTCTTGCACTTGCCCATGCACTTGTGCCCCACCAGATGTTTGAAGGGTAGCCAATCTAGTGGGTATTGGAATGAGTACCGATGGAGTAGGAGGTATGGGCGGTGCATTACAGGCTTCCATTGCCGCTTGGATCCTATTATCGATCTCGACCATAAACTAGTTTTGCCTTTCTTCCACTTCCCGCATCATGTTATTCATGATGGATGCCACATCCTAGGCTATAAGTATAGGCAGAGTCGGAGGTGCATTGTGGGGTCTACCCCGATTCCGTGTAAGGGAAGTTGGTGGTGATGGGCGTGATTGGGATCGAGATCGAGTGTTCCGGTGTGACATGACTCTTGTGAAGGAATTCGATTAGTGCACATGCATAAACAAGGTTGCATGTAATTGGAACACATGCTTGCATAGTGGGTCCCACACGTATACAATAGTCAAAATTAGGGTTAGGGCATGTATAAGGGGGTCCCACACGTATCAAGATCCGATTGCGCACGTATCACAAAGGGGCACACTATTGAAGTAACCAAATAAAATTTTAGATTTGAAAAATAAAATGATTTACTTTCCAAAAGAGTCCACCAGAAATAGGGGGTCATACCATTAGAAATATGGTTTAGTCCACTAAAAATATCAGTGGTATTTTCAGTGGGCAAAACAGAGGCATTTCCACCAAAAATGTCAGTCTTGTTTCCGGTGGAGGTGACAGAGAGCACATAAGGCTCATATGTCCACCAGAAATATACGACCGAAAATAGACCCAGGGGATCCGATGGGATGTTTTTAGTGGTGGTTCAGGGGCAGTCCAGCCATTTTGGGGCTTTTCGGCTCAAGCCCGATCGTTAGGATTTGTTCTATGGTGTTTGTAGGGGATGTTCCTAGCATCATTCTAAGAAAAGAAAATTCTAATTCCACTGAGAATTTGGGAGATATGTCGATCGAATGATCGAAACCTTAGTTGGTCTTTTAGCAATACATATTACTAGAGCTCACCGGGCTTGGTTCGAGCTTGGCAACAACACCGGGAGCGTAGAACATGCATCATACAACCTCAACATGATTTGTACTTCAAGATTTCATCCATACTTAGCTTTTTCTAGGTCAAAATGAAGAGAGAGAGTGGTATGGGAGGTTGTACTTACCTCCGGCAACAATTCCAGCAACGATTCTGGCAGTAGCGGCACCAAGGTAGGCCTCCACCCTCCTTCTTCTTCCTCTTCTTCTTCTTCTTCTTCTTCTTCTTCCTTCCTCTCCTCTTTCTCTCCTCTCCTATGTTGGGCACAAGGGAAATGAGGAAATGAATCCTCATTTCCCAACTTATAACTTAAGTGGGCCTTAGGGTTTGTTTGGTTTGGACCTCTTTTGAACCAATCGGGTTAAAATGAAATTCGGGGCACGAGGACTCACACATTTAGGTCTATATAGTGCTCACATCACAAGGAAGGTGTGGAGGATGATTTGGGATCATCCGGAGTCATTGGAACCCCAACAATAGCCTGTCAATCCACCAAAAATAGGCACAGGATCCAGGCCCAGGCTGCTTCCGGTGGCTTGTTTTTGGTGGTGCTGTCTTGACAGCTTGTTGTCCCATAGCTAGTCCTACACATGTGGTTACCCTCAGATATGGTCAAAGCTATTCAAAAATTCTTGATGCATGCCAGAATTCAAGTGTTGGGTGTTGGGTCACTTACCGTCTAGGATCGGAAGGTATGAATCCCCTCTAGTTAGATAGGCACGCGATGTATGAACATGTGTGGTCATCTCTACCCCTTCGACAATGCACAACCACGAGCCAAAACCCGGTTGTACTTTCGATTTTTTATCCGAGGCCTGTCACAACAATTTCAAATTAAACCGAATTAGGGCACGGGTGTAACATGTGGGTAACGCATACAACCACTTCTTAGATCGGTCTTTTAATGCAAAAGTGATGAACCTAAGCTTAACAACATCATCAAAAAGCTATTGGATCTTAATTAGAATACATACCTCTTCAAATTCCCCTAGAAATAGGTATACATCCTTAGAGGTTAGCCCATGGAAGTAGGGAAACATAGTGATGTATTGAGATTTGAGCTCAAAATTATTGCCTGGGCTTGTGGTAGAATTATGCAGGAAGCTTGGGCTGTTCTAACAGGGTAGAACCTATCTTTCAGAGATTTAGGTGAAGGGTTTTGCTGTTGGTCTCCCATATTGAAAGGTTTTAAAGAGAGCAAACGTATAGGGTCACTACTTGTTGGATCTTTTCTTTCTAACCAATTCTTAGTATTACGTACCCACCTAATACTTATGTAACAGAAAACTACCCACAACTAGAGTAAGACAAGCACAAAATAATGGAAAGAAATTTTTTTTTTTTTTAATTTATTTTTTGACATTTTTGGTTTTGAATTTTTTTTTTTGGATTTTTGGGAGCTTACCGAAAGGGATCTGGGGTTGCTCAGGTCAATTCCTGAGGTACTGCTACAAGGCGAAACCTGTCTTTATCATACTGTGAGGCTTGGCGATCTCCACAAGAATTTAATAGAAGAAAAAGAAAAACTGAACAAAGCAAACAAAGCAAACAAAGCAAACAAAGCACTCAGATTTATCAAAAGAAAGCAAAAAATAACATAGAACTGTCTCCCTGGCAACGACGCTAAAAACATGTTAGGATTTAAAATATAACCGCAAGTGTACGGATTTGTGTAGCTATGGGTCGAATACAGGGAGAGTAGCCACTTTATTTTTGGCTTCTTTTAATAATGCGAAAGTGAACCAATTAATGATTGTGATCTAATTCTAATTACCATCCTAAACATATGTATCTAAAATAATGTCCTAACCATTCATCATCTAAGAATTTAAATACGCAATCCACGTAATTAAAATTAAATAAATAAATAACTGAAAATAAACACCCCTCGCAATTAAAAAGCAATGAAGGAAAAAAAATGCTGAAATAAAAATAAAGTAAAAGAAGGGGATAAAGCTAGAGAGAGGTTCACAAGTAGGTTTCTATACTTAGCCCGAGAGATGCATCATAACATGAGCTTCCCTACTTGACCATAGAGTCACTCTTACAAGGATTACTCTACTTGGCTTTAGGGAAAGGGAGGCAATTAAAATAAAAACGATAAAATGATGGTTCTATGGCTAGGAGGGGCAAAGCCAACATACACTAGCCATGAACCTTGGGGGAAAGGGAAAACAATAATGTAACGACTGAAATTAAAATCCTAAATTAAGAAAGAAAGAGTAGTTAGAAGAGGGAATGAGAGTGGGGAGAGAAGACTATTGAAGAAGCCTAGCTCCCTGAATTAATGCTTGAACTTGAATGCTTGGGTGATTTAAGATACTGTCAACCCTAAAAACTAGATATGGAATGAACCAAATTTGAAATTTCTAGGCCTGGAGAAAACAAATCTTGAAAAAAAACTGAACTTGAAAAAGAGATGCTCCACGGCTTGTGATCTTGTCACCTAGATCTAAGCCTAGAACTATAACTTAAAAATTATAACTCAATTGCATAAATTATAAACATAAAAGGCTGAATAAAAAAATAAAAGAGTGCTTGCATTAATTGAAATAAAAAGCTATTACAAAAGTGATTAAAGAAAAAAACAAAGAAAAACTAAAGCTAAAGAGAGTGAGAGAGGGAGAGAAAGAGCAACTAAAAAAAAAAACCTAGAAGAAGAATAAAGTGTCTCCCCTCCTCTTACATGAGTTGTATTTATAGAGAATGGGAAGGTATGGTAACAAATTTCTCTTTCCTAAAAGGAAAAAACCCACAATTGGTAGGTGAGATCTTTTGAGACCAAAAGTGCTAAGGTGGAGGAGAGAGAAGAGAGAAATAAACTTAGAGAAATTTCCAATATTTGTTTTGCTTATTTTCTTTCCTTTTTCTTTTTAAATTTATTTTTCTCTTCTTTTTCTCCCTCTCTTCAAATCTTGCGCACAACCCTTGTTGGCTGATTTTTTTTTCTTTCCTTTGGACGATTTTCCTTCTTGCTTTGTGTGATTTGGACAATCTTCTAGTGATGATGTGGAGGAGAGAGAAGATCTGGACAAGATTTATTTCTCTTTTTTTTCTTCTTAGGAAAGAAACCCCTCCCACGATTTTCTGTGCTTTGAAGATTTGGACAATCTTCTAATTTGATGTGGAAGTCCCCTTCATGCCCTTGGTGCTTTAAGTGAGTGAAAAGCATAAAATCTTCAACAAAATTCTTCAAAAAAAAAAAGACAACCATGACATTCAAACTTGAGACCTCCCGGTGAGCAAGGGAATTTTGCACACCATAGCTTTCCAACTACACTAGGTAGTTGTTGTTGGAGAGATATGATGCCCAATAATGCTTAAGGCCTTCAAAATACAAAACCTGCAAAAAGAGAGTAAAATCCGAGGTAGCTCCATTCTAAATATGTAAAAATGCATGCTTTACTACTTATATTTCACATATAAATGTACTCATCACAAGGTCATCAAGGCCGTAGGAGTGAGGACAGGCCAACCACCTCTAGCCAAAACATACCAAAACCTCAGGGGTTAAGTTGGCAAGAAAATAATAATGCAGCTTTTGCTATTCCAGAACCATTAATGGCCCAGGTTAATGATGAGCACATTTATGTGTGAAATCTAGGGTAGTAAATCATGCATTTTACATATTTAGAATGGAGCTACCTTGGGTTTTACTCTCTTTTTGTAGGTTTTATATTTTCAAGGCCTTAAGGATTATCGGGCGCTATATCTTCAATTTTACCCATAAAGAGGTCCTATTTCTTTCCATGGTTGCGAAGAGGACGAAATTCTGAGCAAGATGGACATGTTCAATTAAAAGTACACATTCGTTTGGTCACCCGTACAAATGATTATTCTTTTCAGGCAAAAAAAAGAATAATGAATCAGAACTGAACCGAGATGCAGAACCAGCCCGTTTGCAATTGTCTCAGAGGTATAAGGAATACTCCAAATGCCAACAAGGATCGATGGACCACATCCTTAAGTGATTGAAGATTTGTTTTTGGTAACAACAACTACCTAGTGTAGTTGGTAAGCTATGGTGTGCAAAATTCCCTTGCTCACCAAGAGGTCTCAAGTTCGAATCTCATGGTTATTTTTTTTAGAGAATTTGTTAAAGATTTCCTGCTTTTCATTCAATTAAAGCACTAAGGTCATGGAGGGGATCTTCACATCAAATTAGAAGCAAAGAAAATCGTGGAGAAGAGAAGAAAAAAAAAGGAAAGAGAAAAAAAGGGGAGAAATAAAGATTGTCCAAATCTTCTCTCTCCTCCACATCATCACCCACCAAAAGATTGTCCAAATCACATAAAGCAAGAAGAAAATCGTTCCTTGGAGGGAGAAAAATAAGAGAAATAAATTAGAAAAAAAAAGGAAAGAAAATAAGCAAAAAAATTATTGGAAATTTCTCAAAATTTATTTCTCTCTTCTCTCTCCTCCACCTTAGCACTTTTGGTTTCAAAAGATCTCACAACCAATTGTGGGTTTCTCTCTTTTAGGAAAGAGAAATTTGTTGCCCTACCTCCCCATTCCCTATAAATACAACTCATGTTAGAGGAAGGGAGACAATTCATTCTTCTTCTAATTTTTTTTAGTTGCTCTCTCTTTCTCTTGCTCTCTCTTTAGTTTTAGTTCTTCTTTATCTTCTCTTTAATCACTTTTGTAATAGATTTTTCTTATTTCAATTAATGCAAGCACTATTTTATTTTTATTCAGCCCTTTTATGTTTATGATTTATGCAATTGAGTTGTAATTTTTTAAGTTATAGTTCTAGGCTTAGATCTAGGTGATAAGATCACGAGCCGTGGAGCAATTATTTTTTTCAAGTTCAAGCATTAATTCAAGTAAGTAAGCTTCTTCAGTAGTCTTCTCTCCCCCCTCTCATTCCCTCTTCTGACTACACTTTCTTTCTTAATTTAGGATTTTTATTTTCAGTCGTTACATTATTGCTATCCCTCTCCCCCAAGGTTCATGGCTAGTGTATGTGTTGGCTTTGCCCTTCCTAGCCATAGAACCATCAATTTATTGCTTTTATTTTAATTGTCTCTCTTTCGCTAAAGCCAAGTAGAGTAACCCTTGTAAGAGTGACTCTCTAGTCAAGTAGGGAAGCTCATATTATGATGTATCCCTCGGGCTAAGTAGAGAGACCTACTTGTGAGTCTCTCTCTAGCTTTATCCCATTTCTTTTACTTTATTTTTATTTCAGCATTTTTTCCTTTATTTATTTATTATTATTATTTTTTTAATTGCGTGGGTTGTTTATTTTCAGTTATTTATTTATTTAATTTTAATTGCGTGGCTTGCATCTTTAAATTCTTAGATGGCGAATGGTTAAGACATTATTTTAGATACATATGTTTAGGACGATAATTAGAGTTAGATCACAACTATTAATCGGTTCAGAGTTAGATCACAACTATTAATCGGTTCACTTTCGCATTATTAAAAGAGATAAAAAAAATAAAGTGGCTGCTCTCCCTGTGTTCGACCCGTAGCTACACTGATCCGTACGCTTGCGGTTACATTTTAAATCTCAAACAGTTAACCACATGATGGTTGACCAATAAGAATAGGTTTGAGTAATTCAAGACCAGATCAACCCTGCTTTTCGGCCAGTCATGAGACCTGTGTATCATAAACCATATCCAGAGTATCTGGATATGATCGACATAGGGAGAAAGCTAAAGATACCCAAAATTTCCAAGTTTTCTGTAGAAGATAATATGTCTACAGTGGAACACATTGCTCATTTCACTATCCAGTATGGAACTATAGGGGCAGGTGACCTTATAAAGCTAAGGTTATTCCATAACTCATTGACTGGGGCAGCCTTTCATGGTATTACAATTTACCGGTCAATTCCTTACAGAATTGGGTGGAAATGGAAGATAAGTTTCATCTCCAGTTCTATAGGACCAAGCCCACGGTATCAGTGTCCGATTTAGCAAGGATGTACCAGGACAATGGTGAATTTGTTGATCAGTTCATCAATAGATTTAAACTAGCAAAGCACTGTTATGTTGCCAACCTTCAAGAGGGTGAGTTTGCAAAGATCGCTCTTAATGGCCTATCTTTGGAGTTAAGGAAGAGGTTTGCTGGTCAAGAGTTCATGGATCTTAGTCAACTGATGGCACAGGTTACCTGTTATGAGAAAATCTTGAAAGAGGAAGAACAGAAGTGTTCTTTTTTTGCAAATACGTACAAAGGGGCAACGTATAATTTGGCTCTCGTGGATTCCAGCCATTAGAAACTAGCCAATACTATTGAGTGTGAAATAGACTTGGCCGAAATTGTAGAAGGAAAACCATACATCTATAAATTCTTGACCAAACCCCAGGATAGAACGACCATGCAAAGAGCCTTTCAACCATGGAGTTATGAATCAAACGTGAGATATTCGTTTGACACATCCAAGGCTAAGGTTATCTTTGACCAGCTGTTAAGTGATAAACAGATCAAGTTGGCCTATAGGCGCCAAATACCTCCAGCTGTTGACCTCAAGGATAGAAAATATTGTAAATGGCATAATATAGACTCTCACTTTACTAATAGTTGTATTGTCCTACGTAATGCCAAACAGAAGGCTATAAAAGATGATCAGTTGAAATTCCCAAAAAAGGATAAGGGCGTGATGATGGTCAACGAAGACCTGTTCCCTACGGTCAATGTGGTGAATGTAGATCTCTCAGGCCTACTACCATGACCACAAGTAGTCCCTAAAAGGGAAAGATTGAGTTTTAGGCCACTCACTTCTAGCCTAACTTTATCCAAATCAGGCGACATTGTTGAGTTACGGCCTCCGAGGGTAAGTCCAAAGCAAAAGATAGATCTGAGAGATGACTGAGGAAAAAGGGTTATATCAGAACAAAGGAGGCCACCAAATGGGCTGTTAGTCCTGTTGAAATATCTAAATGACCCGCAAATGCAAAAGCAGGGAGAAAGATCAGGAATTTTAGGCTTGCAATCAGGAGAAAGGTTCCAGTGGAGTATTTGCCACCATTGCAAATGATTGATTGATGAAGCCTTTCATTCAACCCATGGGCAAACTAGAGACCTTCAAAGTCCTAGGACAACCCCCAAGGGCAAATAGTTGGATGTTGGCCCCATGGTCCATTTTGTTGGCCAGGCTAAGGAAACCGGTCACAACCCTAAGAGAAACCAACCAAGGCCAGACACGAGAAGGAGACTAGAATTTGGGCGTGACTCAGAACTTGAACACTGGCCTCATCAGAGACAAGCTGAAGAGGCACGCAGGTCAATAAAGGGTAGAATGGGACATTCCCCATTTAGAAGACCAGAAAGGAGTGGATCCCAGTTAGGGAATGCCTAAGGTTTTCTTCGTGTAAAGGGCCTCTTCCAGACAGTCTCCAAACCCATGGGATCAGAAATTGAGGACGGCCAAGAAGCCCATATTTACTAATGGTACAGCCAAAGGTAGATCATAATCATCATTGGCGTATGGCCAGGCATCCTAAATTCCCTTTCGATAAAGGACAAGGAATGACTAGAACTCAAAGAAGGAGGTGCCAAAGATAACAGGCCGTTATCCAAAGCGAGGGGTCATCATTGTCACGCTCCCAGGCCCACAAAGAACTAAAGGAAAAGAACGAAGGTACACCAATGTCAGTCATTGTGATATAGCAAACCGATAAAGAAGACCTGGAACCCCAACGTGAGATATGAGAACCACTAACTGTAGTAAGGGACTAATCAGACACTCAGAGGCAGGGTGAAGAACTTAACCCTAGTATGAAGCAGGTGGTCAATTCAAAAGTTGATCCCAAAGTGTCCAACTTAAGAATAGAAAGTAGCAGAGACTTTGGGAATTTGTCAGCATGATGTTCGGATCAGTGGAGGCCCAGGTAACCATCAACATGGTGTACATATTACCTAAGCTATTTCAGAATGACCCAATCCATATAGAGGAACTTGATTCTGATAGTGAGGACCAACTTCCAAAAATCCTATGGGTAGATGTGGTCACTGAGCTCACGGCTAAACTAGAAGTCAGACCAACGAAAGAAGAAGATAGAAGATCTTCGCTCCTAGAGCAAACACAAGAAATGGCCAGGGCTTCATTTGATCGGCCAACAAAAGAGATGACCCATCACTTGAAGCCACTCTATGTTACCATAAACATGGATGGGAAACCTATTTCAAGAGTGTTGGTGGATAATGGTGCAACGGACAACATACTACTATCACAGATGATGGCTAAACTCCAACGAAATTTGAACGACCTAATCCCTGTGGATGTGGCCGTAATGAATTTCCTTGGAGGGACCAGTTCCCCTAGAGGTGTTCTACCAGTTGAACTGAAGGTTGGGGGATGAAGTTCTATGATTGCTTCCTTCATCATTGATGCCATGGAAAACTACAATGCCCTATTGGGACGTGATAGGATTCGCGCTAACAGTTGCGTACCTTCCTCATTACACCAATTCCTCATGTTCTAGAACGAAGGAGGTCAAGTAGAAGTAGTCATGGCAGATAATCATCCTTTCCTAGTTAATACCAATTTGGCAGATGCGATGTTTTACCATGGGATGTCTCACCGATCAAGTTCCTAGAACCTGATGAAGAGGGCAGACCAACCATCATGAGGGTCAGTCGATTTGGAGCACGACCATCATTGCTGGAAGGCCGCCACTGAAAGATTGAAACCATGTACTTGAGGCATCCCGAAATAGAGTAGGAAGCCATTAAAAGTACACTCAAGAGGCTGACAGCGGCCCAAATTGAGCACCGATTGGCAGATGCACCAACCTTCATAGCCATTGAAAAAGAGTACAGCCTAAGCAATGGATGAAAAATCTACCACCAGCCCCACCAAAGATGGAAGAGACCTTGGCCAAGGTGGTGGATCCTTTGCAGGAGATAAATCTAGGCTCAGAAGAAGATAAGAGACCAATCTTTGTGAGCTAGCTATTACGACCAGATTTTAAGGAAAAACTTGTAAACCTTCTTATGGTCAGTAGAAGTTGTTTTGCTTGGGACTATTCTAAAATGCCAGGGTTAGACTGTAAGCTTGTAGAACATTGGTGACCCATCAAGAGTGGATATAAGCCATTTAAACACCCCCCAAGAGGTTGTCTATAGAAGTCGTCCTAAAAATAAAGGATGAAATTGAGCAACTACTCAAAGCTGGTTTCAAAAAGACCACTAGGTAGGTGGATTGGTTATCTAATGTGGTCCCGGTCATCAAGAAAAATGGTAAACTTAGAGTGCGTATCGAATTTAGAGACCTGATCAAGGCCACACCTGAAGATGAATATCCCATGCCCATAGTAGATATACTAATAGACTCGGCTTCCAAGCACCAGATACTATCATTCATGGATGGGCATGCAGGTTACAACCAGATATTCATAACTGAGGATGACGTGTCTAAAACAGCATTCTGATGCCCAGGGGCATTAGGAACCTACGAATGGGGTAGTAATGCCATCCGGTTTAAAGAATGTTGGAGCTACTTATCAAAGGGCCATGAACATCATATTCCATGAGATGATTAGTTATTTCCTTGAAGTATATATAGATGATGTGTTGGTTAAATCTCAAAATGAGGATGAACATCTTGACCACCTAACAAAAACATTTGACCGAATGAAAGTGCACAGTCTAAAAATGAATCCCTTAAAATATGCCTTTGGGGTGTCCGTAGGAAATTTCCTAAGTTTCTTGGTGCATCAGAAAGGAATAGAGGTGGATAAGAAAGGAATAGAGGTGGATAAGAACAAGACATGTGCCATAATGGAGGCTAGACCACCTTGCAACAAAAAGGAGTTACAGAAATTCCTTGGTCAAGTCAATTTTCTAAGACGTTTCATCTCAAATTCAGCAGGAAGAGTGAGGGCCTTTTCCCTTTTGTTGAAACTCAGAGACGAGCAAGAATTCTAATGGGAAAGAGGCCACCAAGCTACGTGCGAAGAAGTCAAGAGATACTTGACCAATCCCCCGGTGTTGATGCCTCCACAAAAGGGGATTCCACTAAAATTGTATATATCGGCCATGCTAGAATCCATAGCTAGTGTGCTAGCACAGGCCAATGAGCTTGGTCACGAGTAGGCCATGTACTACCTAAGCTGGACTCTCAATAATGCCGAAATAAGATATACAACCATTGAAAATCTATGCTTGTCATTATATTTCTCATACACCAAATTACGGTACTACTTAATACTGGTGACCATGGATGTCTTATGCCAAATAGATATAATTAAGCATATGCTTAACAAACCAATAGTGTAGGGGAGGGTTGGCAAGTGGGCTATGGCTCTAACCGAGTTTGCTTTACAATACATGCCCTAGAAGGCTGTAAAAGGGCAGGCGTTAGAAAAATTTTTAGCTGACCACCCACCGTTGGAAATATCGCAGGAAAACATGATCAGTTTATCCTTTTGGAAGATGGTTTTTGACGGGTCAAAGACGGAACGGTCAGCTGGAGCAGGGGTGGTAATCATCTCCCCATATTGCGTGGAGACACATCTGGCATTTCAGTTATGTTTCACTTGATCCGATAACCAGACAAAATGCTAGGCCCTGTTGATCGGGCTAGAGATCCTTTTAGAGATGAACGTGCCAGTAGTCAAGATAATTGGAGACTCCCAATTAGTGATCAAGTAGATAGCTAAGGAGTATCGATGTGAAAGTGAGTCCTTGATCAGATCTTTGGCAAAGACTCAGAATTTGATCTGGAAATTCCAAGATGCACCCCTCAGATACATTCCAAGGAAAGAGAACTCTATAGCTACTAGTCTAGCCCAGGATGCTTCGAGTGCAAAGCTAGGGGAAGGTCAGTGTGAACAAATAATAGCCTTTCGAAGGAATCTCTTTTCATTAATTGCTAAGCCCACAAAAGTTGAAGTGAATAGTTTAGAAGAGTTAAAGCATAATTGGAGGACACTACTACTCCAGTTTTTACAAAATCCTAACAGCAAGACTGACCGAAAGACCAAACACCAAGCCCTAAAATATATGGCTTTAGGAGGTCAATTATGTAAGAGAGCTGAAGACGGCCTATTGCTACAATGTGTGGGAGTAAGTGAGTCCCTACAAATCATGGCCAAAATCCATGAAGGGATCGGTGGAGCACATCAGGCTGGCCTAAAAATGTGGTGGTTGATCAGACGATATGGCTTCACTAGCTAACCATAGTGGACAATTGTTTAAAATATTCAAAAGCATGTCAAGCATGTCAAAGACATGGGCCAATTCAATGAGCTCCAGCGGTTGATTTACACCCTACTGTTAGACCATGGCCCTTTAGAGGATGGGCTATGGACATCATTGGAAAAATTTACCCTCCCTCTAGTCTGGGGCATAGCTTCATATTGGTCGCAACGGACTGTTTTACCAAGTAGGTCAAAGATGTTCCGCTCAAAGTAGTGAACCAAGAAGATGTGATCATATTCTTGAAGGAATGTATCATTCATAGGTTTGGCATTCTCGAGACCATAACCTTTGATAATGGAAGTGTATTTACAGGGGACTTAGTGCTAGAGTTCACTAGGGAACATGGAATCACCATCATCCATTCAACTCCATACTACACCCAAAGCAACGATCATGCTGAGACAAGTAATAAGGTCCTAAAATCAAATTTAGCTAAGGTCATTGCTGATAATCCTTCTGCCTGGGCCAAGTTGTTATCCGAAGTCCTCTGGGCTTATCGAACTACCAAATGGTCTAGTACAGGGACTACACCTTTCTCTTTAATGTACAGTCACGATATAGTCTTACCTATGGAGATTGCTATGAAGTCATTATGAGTAGCACAATAGAATAACTTGACTCCATTCGAATATAGTGAAGCTATGTTGACCAAATTACAGGACCTGACTGAAGAGCGGTCAAAGCCTTAAATTATATGCAAGACCATGAAAAAAGGTGGCCAAAGCGTATGATAAGCGAGTAAGGCCTAAAGAATTCAGAGAGGATCAATTGGTGTGGAAAACTATTCTACCAATTGGGGCTAAGACAAGCCTATATGGCAAATGGTCTCCTACATGGGAAGGACCATTCGAAATATACCAAGCGCTCAAGGAAGGAGTGTATAGGTTGCAAGACCTCAATGGGAAAATCCAACTGAGACCGATCAACGGGAAATACTTGAAAAAATATTCCCCAGTCATGTGGGAACCCACTCAGTAGAAAGCAACATCCCTTCTTACAATCTGCTGTGTTATTATTATACCTAGCCGTGGAAGGAAAATGAGCACAAAAGCAAAACGGCAAGAACTTCATTATCCAAAAGAAAGACCATAACGTTCACAACTAAAAGGGAAAGAAGATGTGAAAAGAAGAGGAGGAGAAATCATCCAAACATACTAAGTGGCATTCCCTTTAGACTCATCTGGCTCACCGGCCTCAAAGTTAAAACAGTCAACCAACTGGGACCAACCAGCCTGAAGTTTGTAGTCCAGTTGAGACAGTTGATGGGTGACTTCATGTATATCCCTTTGCCATACTTCAACACGTGGTCTAGAGGCTTGAAGATCTTCGGCCAACTGAGCAACCTCCCCAAAGAGTTCGTTAATATCTTGAGCATTGGGCTCCATCAATTTTTTCTTCTTCTCTTTCTCCTATCTTAGATTATTGACTTGATCATCTAGATGTTTAATCTTGGCCTGAGAAGCTGTTGTAGCCTCCATCAGGCACTCCAGTTTGGGTTGTGCATCATCCTCCTTCTCGGAAGAGGCCTTGTGAATGTCAAGGTATCACTAAGTTGAATCCAGAATGTCGATGGCTTCAGGAACAGAGCTCCCGATCAACCTACTTAAATCCTTGAGGAAATCCCCACAAATACATTGCTTTACTGAATGAGAAGGATCATCCAAAATCTTATTCGTGATTTTTTCCAAATCAGCAGTCAGCCACTTCTCCAGAACTTTCTCGTAAACATATTGATTGAAGATTCGTATAGAGCATTCGCACGTTCAAAAACCGGGACAACTTGAGAAGATGAACCCAGGGTTGTCTTAGGAGGATGAGTTCTGGGGGACTTCAGAAGGTTTAAGCAAGAGAGTATACCACTAAAATCTGGGAGAGTTATGGAAGCCTGCTAAAAAACAAAAGGGAAGAAGATTTAGTGGTTTCCCATCATACATAAAGAAAAGTAGCAAGAGAGATTGGTCAACAGAACTTACTTCTTCAGAGGCCGGAGGAGACAGAGCTGCAGCCAGAATAGGAATAGTGGGCTGGTTGAAAACTTGGCATTTTCCTTTAAGAACATTAGAGACCAGAAGTACTAGCATGAAGATGCAAGGGCATAGTGGCGTCTCCTGCAGATTTCTTGGAGGGAGAGTCAGATATACGTAATTCTGATTGTGACCACTTAGATGCTTTTGGAGATGACTTGGTTAGAGAGGTTACAAACCATTTGCCTCACCTCAACCTTTTCAGGGTAACCCTTTCTCCTGGAAGATTGCTCGTTGGAAGGGTAGGTTTCTCAATGGCTCGAATATCGTCAGGGGTATCAAAAGACTCCTAAGCAATGCTAGCCGGAAGTGCGACTGGAAGGGACGAACACACATGTAATGGTCAAAGAAAAACAAAAGTACTAACAGCCAAAACAAGAGTACATATATAATGAAATACTAAGATAAGGACAATATTCGACTATGGCTACATGATTCTTCACATTGTGCCACTCATGGTCAGTGGCCAACAGACCCGAGAAAGTCACGTTTTCTGTGGATTTATAGGCGTGAATGTTCACCATGTCAACAATGGCAAAAGGGGCATCAGGAAAAGGAAGTTTCTTTTCTAGCAAACGTAGGAACTCACAACGGAAGCTGTCATATTTTACGAAACGGTCACAAGGAGACCAACTTGTATTCTTTGATCGCGCCATGAACTCATAACGCTCAATGCGTTCTAAATTTTCTATGGCTTTTCAATGTCTCTCCTTCATAGCTTGACGATCTAGACTATACTTAATATGGAAAGCCTTTTCATACTCTATGATGGAGTTATATGAGGAATTACCTTTAGAAGATCAAAGACGGCGCTTCCAGTAGCCCTAACTCTACAATGTAGAAAATGAGGCTGCGTTAGAACCATTGCTATGAGCTGAAGTGGTAGATGCACAATCAGAGGGGGTTGCATTTAAATCCCAAGCGTAGTAAGATTGCCACCAAGACTGGAAGTCATCGGTCACGGGGGGAGCCAACCGAAATGGAACAAGGTTAAATTCAGAAAGAATATAGGCTTTGACATCTTTGACTCCTTGAATTTCTTCCTTACTGAATAGAACATGACGGTCAAGTTTCTAGTAAGACAAAGAGTAGTAACAAGGATAAGGAACAAACTGGGTGTGACCAAATTGGCGTGGTAGGAAATGAGGGTTATAACACTCTGCCCCACACATATTGTTCTTGGAATGCTCTAGGGTGACTTCAAAATGTAAGTCACGACAAGTCAAATAACTAGCCCAAAAATCAGGCACAGAGAAAGGTTCACGAATATCAGAGGCTAGCCAATTACGCACGTTATCAAGAGTATAGAAGGGAATAAATCCCTCATGAGGATGGTCAAATGAAAGAGTTGAGAAGAAGTCATAGTATGCTGCACGAGAAAGAGAAGGGCTAGTTCTTGCTCAAAAGAATAGCCCATGACTAGTGAGGTATTATGGACCTGGATAGGATAGATCTTCATGAAGTTGGCCCTGAGCCACATTTGAAGAATCCAGAATGGCCCACCTGCATTAGTAAAATTCTCTTCAAGAATGACATTGCACCCACAGTATAAATGAGAAAGGACAACAGAAGCTAGGTCCATAGGGTGACGGTCGGCTATGGCATTGGCTAATTTTAAGAAAGCTTTGGAAATTTTCTCTGCCCTTGAGCAGGTTAGGGAATAGCACAACCATGTGAGTAGGAATGCTACGTACTCCTGATGAGAGACAGGGTCATCTTGTTTCCTATACATCGTTATGTAGTTAGGGTAGGTGCAATGCCTGGAAAATTCTAAACCGCGGTCGTTAAGGAAACCACTGGTAGCCCTATTGAATTCTTTGCCCAGAAATTTTAAGCCTAAAAGGGCTCTTATGTCCAAAAGAGTAGGATTAATCATCCCATAAGGGAAATGGAAGGCGTTGGTCGAACGCGACCAGAAACATATAGCCGCCTGAAGAAGGGGATGGTAAGGAGAAATAAAGCGCTTGGTTAATTGGATGGCATGGTAAATCCCCTATGAATGCCATTCATCTGAATTAGCTATAGTCATTCGTTCTACCCATTCGCTACAACCCTCCTGGCGGTGAGGCTAGAAGCAATACCAGGCTTTGGGTTTAACTTCATCTCTAACAGGATCAGACTTGTGAAAGAGGAGTTCCTCTTTCCTGTGACACGGGAGATTCCTAACTTTGAAAGGAGGAGAAGGCAGGATAGGGCCAAGAGACAAAGAGAAATCATGAAAGATGAGTACCCTAGGATGAACCGATTGAGCACGAAGGGAATCCCTAATCTGTGCCAGTTGGTCCTCCAAGCGTGGTTCATCATGTGGAGGAGTAGAAGAACTCATGTTGCCCTTGAATGCAGAAAACGAAAAAGAGTACAGAGAGAAGAAAGGGATGAGAAACTGAAGAAGAAGGTGAATAGTTTCGGTGGGTACTACTCTCTCTTCAAGAAGAAGATGTTAAAAATATTACCGAAACCACACTATTCAAGGGATGCGTGGCAATACGATATAGGAAAAAGAGAAGGCTCATTAACATACGTACGAACAAAAGTAACAATCACCCGAAGTTCAAATTTTGAAGAAAGGATTAAAGCCGCCAAAAGCTTAATCCGAGGTAAGTTAATCTTGAGAGAAAGCCTAAAAATATGGATCATTTAGAAAGGCTGTCGGGAAGATAACCCAGTAATATTTTGACCTCAAATTCATTATTAAAGAGGCAGTGGGAAACCAAAGATTAACATAATCCATACATACTTTCGGCCAGAGAGTGGCATCATAAGATGGATTATGAGGGGCAATTGTTGGTACCAAAAATTCAAAAGCACGCACCTGATGATGTGGCAGGGGCAATATTGGGTATAAAAGGAGAACTGGTCTGACCATATCGATCCATTACCCACATATAATGTAATGACAGCACACAGAGGCGGTTAAGGCATGCCTATGACAATGAACACTAATGGGACAGGTGTCAACAACACATTGGAGGCACAACTTCATGGGAGAAGTGGGTAAGTGACGTGAGTAATGGAGCAGTTAACTCTTGAAGTACATAATGAGAGAAAACTGGCCAAGTTGAGGACAATCAACAAAATCAAACACAACCCAACTACAATGCAAATCTTTTCATTTTATGCTTTTTCTTTCCAATATTTAAAATTAGAGATAGAGTAGATGTCACACCCCAATTCCAGTAGACCCAACTTACTATTAGGAATACCGGCGATGTGAGTAAGACACTTACCTATCTTACCAATCTATTAAGATCTCTGCTGTCACACCCCAATTCCAGTAGACCCAACTTACTATTAGGAATACCAGCGGTGTGAGTAAGACACTTACCTATCTTACCAATCTACTAAGATCTTTGATAGCAGTGAGTAAGACACTTACCTATCTTACCAATCTACTAAGATCTCTGATAGCAGTACCTTAACATTTTCACAATCTCACATCACAAACCAACATAAGCAGCGGAATCAGAGTATAGTAGCGGAATCATAAATAAAATTGGAAAACATTTAATAATAAACATAATATCATTAACCAAGTTTTTCTATTTACAATCCTTCAAGACTTACATATATCAAGTTTAAAACATAATATTCATTGACCTGTATCAACATAATAAAAAATACGCCGAGCACCTCATGGTGCTGCGTATGTACAAAAGTCACAAGCACAGTCTGGGGTATGATCCACCACGTTCGGCATCCACTAGTCACTCGCTCCATACTCGGGTCCAAAGGAAAAAGAGTCACTAGCCAAAGGCATGACCGTATCTGTATCATCATCTAAAAAGTGTGTATACGTGGGGTGAGCTTTTCAACTCGCTCAGTGAAGGGTTGGGTCAAGCACATCCAAGCAATATAATAGCAGTAATAATTTATGATGCATGATTACAGAGATTAAACACATAGTCTATGATGCTCATGATGCAATTCATTTATTTATTATCCACCTAACAATACAAACTAAGTCTAGTAAATGCTACTATGACGAATTAGGCTGTATCCTTCGTCTCGGAACCGCCATCGACTACACAAGGATACAAACCCTAGGCATGAATAGAAGCCTGCCGGTCCCCGTATGTGTCCATGGGTCACCCAGCAAACCCATGATAACCCCGTCTTGGAAATCACGACACTGATACATCATCTGCCATGCCAGACAGGTTCCCACCTCCGGCAACAATCGCATCGTACTGCGGGTGTGGCATTCCGAAAAAGAACATCAAACATACCACGGGTTATCCAACACCTCAACCCCTATTGGAAAGGGTTCGTAGCATAAGGAGTGATACCTAACCACATATATGCTACATGCCTTTATAGTGATACAGTTATTATGAATTACACGATACCGGTAAGACCTTGGCCACAAAGTGTAATCTATCTCCAAATACAGTCCCGGGTACACAATACCAGCCAGACCTTAGCCACAAAGTGAAACCAGAGACCGTTTACCTAATCTAGCATATATATCATAGTTAAGTATGGACTACGCAACACTGGTACCAATCATCGGCCACAAAGCACATCCATTTTCAAATGCAGTCCCGGGGTACACAATACCAGCGAGACCTCGTCCACAAAGTGTAACCCACGACTACAACTAACGCTAATGCACATAATCAATGCATGAATGCAACATACATACTGTAATCATGGTACTGGTACCACCTCGGCCATGCCAGATTCTGTCTCACACACACAACCAAACACATGATGACCACGGTACTGGTACAACCTCGGCCACACCGGATCCCATCATACATCTCCATACAATTCATATTATAATCATAAATGACAAATGTAACATATCATCATTGCATTTGAGCACTTACAATTAAACATATAATTCTAAGCATGTGAGCAATTTAATAAAAATAAACATTCTAAAAATAAACACAGTCCATCCCTCACTTGGTTTACGATCGAGTGTGTTCAGGTTCAAGTATGACCACCGATCAATTAAATCAATTCTGGATTTGAGGCATGTGCGCATCACTGTCCTAGACATAAAGGGAATCGTACATCAGTACGCATCAGGAATATCAGGAGGGACCCACACAGGTCACCCACAAAGGGTATAGACACTATTCCTAAGTGACAGTACTATCACCGGAAACATTCATCGGAAACAAGGCATTTCCACAGGAAATATCAGTCCTATTTTTGGTGGAGAAGATAGAGAGCACATAAGGCTCATATGTCCACCGAAAATATGCCACCGGAAACAAACCTAATAGATCCGGTGGGCTGTTTTCGATGGTGATTTAGGATATTCCACCCATTTTGGGGCTCATGAACTCAGGTCCGATCGTCGAGATTTGTTCCATAGAGTTTGTTGGGGATGTTCCTAGCATCATTTTAAGCCAAGAAAATTGTAATTCCACCAACCTGTTTGGGAGATACATTGGTTGAACGATCGAAACCGTAGTTGTTCTTTTGGCAATACATGTCGGAGCTCACCGGACTTGGTTTGAGCTCAGTAACAACACTGGGAGGTTAGAACACACTTTCTATGACCTTAACATGGCTTGTACACTAAGATTCCACTCATACCTAGCTTGTCTAGGTTGAAATGAAGAGAGAGAGTGGTATAGGAGGTTGTACTTACCTCCGGTAACAAGGCAACAACCGGCACCAAGGTAGGCCTCCAACCTTCTCCTTCTTCCTCTTCTTCTTCCTTCCTCTCCTCTTTCTCTCCTCTCCTACATTGAACACAAGGGTAAATGAGAAAATAAATCCTCATTTCCCAACTTCTAACTTAAGTGGACCTTAAGGTCTGTTTGAATTGGACCCCTTGTGGACCAATCAGGTTAAAATGAATTTTGGGGCATGAGGACCCAACCATTTAGGTCCGTAAAGTGGTCGCATCATGAGGAAGGTGTGGAGGATGATTTGGGATCATCCGAAACTATTTATGATGCGAGTGGCAGGAACCACAAGCATCAAAATCTGGACAGCAGCCTGTCAACCCACTGGAAACAGGAACCAGATCCAGGCCCTGGTTGCTTCCGGTGGCTTATTTTCGGTGCTCAAGACAACTTGCTGTCCCATGGTGCATCTCACATGGGTGGTTGCCCTCGGACATGCTCAAGTCTATTTGAAAATTTTTGATGCATGTCGGAATTCAAGTGTGGGGAGTCGGGTCACTTACTGTCTGGAACCAAAAGTTATGAATCCCCTCCAATTAGATAGGCATGCAATGAATGAATATATGGGGTCATCTCTACCCACTTGGTAATGCGTAGTTATGAGCCAAAACCCGATCGTGCTTTCGATCTTCGATTCGAGGCCTGTCACAACAGTTCAAATTAGATCGGATTAGGGAACGAGTGTAACAGTAGAACTCTTACGTTAAATTCTTTTGAATTTTCAATCCACAATGTCTATCCATCAGGCTCTAGTAATTTGTATTCAAAACCCCTTTTTAGGGATATAACACGGTTTATTCTCTTGTCCTTCTGAGGTTTTGATTGTTAAAAGTCCCTGGAGCTATCGGGACAAGAGGAGAGCCCACGTCACTTGAGCAAAGTCAGGTTCAAATATGAATACAGTCAGGAAGGATTCTGGCATGCCTGCGCACTCACCAATATGGTCAACTGACCGTTACATAGGGAAGGATTTTGTGCCAACAGGTCTGAGTCCGGATAAGCTTCCCGTTAGTTAGAATGCTTCGTCCTCCATTGCTTCTGTTTTCCTTTTTCTCTTCTCGTTTTTTGTTTTTTTGAGTAATGCTGTTGTTTCTTTCTTGTCTTTGGCAGCTGATGGATAGGAATTACTTGATCAACATCATAGTTCTAGCCCTTGAGGAGGAGGATGCTCCAGAGCAGGGCATTGGTAGTGGGGGTGGTGACCTTCCTGTCGTGGAGCAGGGTAACCGTCCCGAGCACGATGCTCCCCCCATTGTGGATGTGGACAATGTTCTACAAAGGGAGCTCGCGGAGGCTTCTGATGATCTTCTTCCTCTCTCTGTCGTTGCTGTGAGGAAATGTAGGCGTGAAGGGAAGGTCGCTAGTGAGTCAAGAGAAAGGCGAGGTGGCTTGGATGAAGAATCTCTTACGGCATCCCATACCCCGAGTTTGGAGGTTACCGGAGTAAATTCTGGGAATGGGGCCGTAGCCTCTCCTCAGGAAGCAGACATCCAAACTTCTGGCAGCCTGCAGAAGAGATGTCATTTGGTCAAGGGGAAGGCATCGGTTGTGTCCTTTGAGGAACTTTACATTCCTCAGTACAGTCTCACCTGTGGGCAGTCTGTCCACAATGACACTGCATATATGCAAACCATTGTTCTAGAGGGGTCACTACTGAAGGATAAAGCAGCATATAAGGGAAAGAGATTTCCATCTCTTCTTGAGCAAGGCTTTATGCATTTGGCAGAGGTGAGCTCTATGGCT
Organism: Macadamia integrifolia; assembly: GCF_013358625.1. NCBI lineage: Eukaryota > Viridiplantae > Streptophyta > Magnoliopsida > Proteales > Proteaceae > Macadamia > Macadamia integrifolia. The sequence goes on along the minus strand of NC_056565.1, from coordinate 34,223,961 downwards.
ACTTTTGGTCTTAAAATTTTCTTCTTTTCCTTTCCTTTATCTCTCTCTCTCTCTCTCTCTCTCTCTCTCTCTTTCTCTCTCTCTTTTTTATGTTTGAACCCCTATTTTTATTTGATTCCAGGGCCAAGCATTGTTCGGTGAGCTCCTCATTAGGGCCAATGGTCGGTTGAGGAATGTAAGAGGAAAGTTAATGAAGGGTGGATGCATGTAGCCAAGTTGAAAGATAAACTTGAAACGATAATGAAGGAGAAGGAAAAAGCTAAGCATTTGGTTGGCTTTCGGGATGCCGAGATCAAAGGCTTGCAAAGTCGTAACAAGCAAATAAATGCGGCATCGCTTGCAGGGACCTCGAAGGCATTGGCTACCGAGGAGAAGCTCAAGAAGGGTGAGCTTGATATTCACCGTACTGCCAATGACCTTGACATTGCGAAGAAGTAGGTTATGCTTCTAAATGTTGCTTGGGACAACAAAAAGCAGCAATTGGCAAATGTGAAGGCTCGGCTGAGGGAGGGTGAGAAGGGTGTTGTGGAAAGATATAAAGCCTTGGAGGAGTTTGGTTGAGAGAAGGCCCTTGTCACACCCTGCCATCCATATGGCATAGGTATGCCAGCACTGGATACCTCACTGCACCCAGTCTGTCTGTTTACCCCAGAATCCTACTCTAAGAGTGTCCACAACACCACAACCACATATACTAAAGTTAATCATAGTCAGATTAGAGTTGGTAGCGAATAATATAAAATCAAGTATTTGCTCATATTCACCCAGTGCATCTAAATGATACCTGATATTAGATACACAATGATCCACAATTTTATATACAGTAATCCATATATCAAAATATACACAAAATAATCTCCCACCTATCATATCATTAAACTTCTCTCTCCCACCTGTTAATTACACAAAATGTATCTTCTACCTGTCAAACATAAAAAGTCTCCACCTGTAGTCTGAACTACCAAAAACTGATTTCCATAACCATCCATATGTACACAAAAGAAGGATCCTAAACATCAGATCTCATAAATACTGTCCACCATAAACACAATCGTCACACTCGCATTTAGGTCCATGACTGAAATCATCAAAATCATGTATACAAGTCAACTGATCCATAGCCATAGCATCATGCTAGGAACTAGTAATCTGTAGGTGACTGCTCTCCTCATCTATAGATCAAAGGAAAGGGGGGTGAGCACTGGTAATGCTAAGTGAGGGGTGGGGTAGAATAAACACATGCATCCATATGTAATGCATGCTCCACACATAAGAATGATGCTCATGAGTTCATTTATTAACTATTCAAATTCTCTAGTCCATTACTAAGTCTCATCACCTATGGGTATAGTGTTACGCAACGTAGGTGGTATACCCTACCCTATACGTTGGGCCTCAGGTATACAAGCTCGTTGCAAGCAAGAGCTAGCCGGTCCCGGTTAGAGCCTCGGTCTCCCGGCTAACCCCTAAAAGATAAGCTCATATAATAAATATATCCACCAGGCATATAGTACATTGTATTTTGTTCAAATCCACAACTGATATCACACATCTCATCACATAGTGCATTGCTGATCAGGCAGCCACATATATCAGGATTAGTCCATACCTAATCCCCTACGGACAAGGGGTGTAGCACTTGGGATTATGATACCTATAATGACAAAATCTTCACTACTAAGGAAGAAGATGACCCAATTCCAACATCTTTCTACCAAAGGAGGGATAGCCAGCATACTAATGATGCACAACCAATCATCCAAATCATGCATGCATACATGGGCACTTGCTTGTGACCCATCTCACTTACCTTACCTTTCACATTTCCATCACCATCAATTTCATCATACCACAAACATGAAAGTAGATGCAAATGAAGAAAATAAATGCATCTGCACAAACACAACAAGTAATGCATGAACAACAATAATAAATACACCAAAAGAAGTAAGAGTAAGGGGCACCCACTCACCCTGACAATCTGACACTGCTCCCACTCTTCCTGGTGCTATACTGCTTCCCTCACTGCTATTAGGAAGTCCTAAAAATCAACAATTATAAATACCTTTATTAAATAATTCTTTTGAGTTTAAACCTACCCTAATAGAGTCATTTTCTATTCCCTTATTAGCCCTATAGATCCTCTTTAAGACCCCTAATTCACTGTAAAAATCTGAGGGCAAAATAGTCTTTGGAAGCCTAACCAACTGGAGACTTTTAGCCCAACAGGCTGGCCTAATGTCTCTCGCCTGTTATCCATTTTCTGCAGAAAATCAATTCTACCCTCTTCCTTGCTGGTCTTTACCTCTGTTTTGGTCATAATTCCACTGTTTTAGTATTATACTTTCACAACAGTGAATTAATACTCAAATTTTCATTATTTTATCAACCAACATCATTGCAATTTAATGAATTAAAATCAAATACCCCTTTTAGCAGAAATTTTCATGATCAAACCTCATATTTTCAAAATTCCAGCCACAATTTAACTTTAAATTATCATGATCAAACTCCAATCTAAGGTTGCATGCATACATTTCTTCACCAATTCCACTTTGCATGTAAGAGATCAGACCTCAATTAACTTGCATGCTTAATTATGATATTCCAAGAAATTAGGTAGAAATTTCACTTCTTCTCAAGCTCTCTTACTGTTTTAAAATTTTAGGTGAAATTCCACACATTACAACTCAAATCGGCCATGATTTTTGCCTCATTTAGACAATTATTTCATACATTGCATCAGTCCATCAAAATCAAAGAAATGAAACTGCATTTAGCAAGTTCTCTTGCTGAAATTTTCAGAACTTCCTTCCATACAACAGAATCGGTTCATTCCCTTTCTATTTTTTTTGAAATTCCTTCTTATTATAGGCTTACATAAGTGAGAATGGACTTACCTTGCAGCTGATTCCTCCAACAGTGATCTAAGGGCAGAAGTCTCCAATCGGATTTCCCTCTCTTCCCTTCTCCTCTTCTCTTCTCTTCCTCTCTTCTTCTTCTTCTTCTTCTTCTTTCTTCTTTCTTCTTTCTTCTTTCTTCTTCTTGCTGTCCGAATTTGTGAAGGTGAGAAATTGAGTTTACAAAGGTCGGTGGAGGCATTATGTAGCCCCACTAACTCCCTTAGTGCCCCACTATCATAATCCCTTAGTGACCCAATAACTAAGTTATTATATAATATATTATAACATATGTATGAGTAAACCTTTAATATTATACTATATGATTTCTAATTTCAGATTTATACATTATACACCCATATTAAATTACAACTTCTAATTTCATAATTTCCTTATTTAACTTATTTTAATATACTCCACTACCTTATAATAGATAATACTATATATATTTAGATATATAAGTGTATATGGTACCATATTACTTGTATTATTATATTATTAATATTTATAGGTACCGATCTTTAATTATAATTTTTCATTTCATAATTTTATTATTTAACTTATTTAATCATATCAAACCCATAGGAATAGGTCCACATGTCAAAATTCCAAGAATGGGACCCATTCGGTCAAAATTGACCATTCTGTCCAGCCAACAGGCCAGCCTGTTATGTCCAAAACTCTCCAGCCTATTGAGCCAGATTTGTTCTTCTTGGGTCTATTTAGTTCCTTTTTATTATTAACCCTTATGAAAGGTTAATAAATACATGTTGGCCCACTTTTCTTTCTGTTTCTTCTAACACTGTTGGCAGAAGGCACAGATACATGTTGTGTCATTCTTTCCTTCTTGGCACTCCACTGCTGCCAGCCAAGCTAGTGTTGGCCTCTCCAGCCTGTTACTCTTACCTGTTCACAGTCAATATAAAGAGGTGAGATTTGGGGTGTTACAACCCTAGCTGGAGTTCACTTGTATTTACAAGGCATGTTGACCGTTCACGATGAGGCAGAGCAGATCAACCCTGGACTCAACCCTAGCGTCTGCTCTCCTAAATGGGAGAAAGCGAGGGTCCTAAAGGTTAAGGTGCCTCCTAGGTCATCAAGCACCGCCAGGCAAGCAGAGAGGGAAGGCGCTCCCTCAAATAAAGGTCAGCCCGTTGGGGGTGACAAGGTTGCCGAGGCCTCGCTCACTGAGAAGGATGCCACTGTTGCTTCTATGCCTACCTCAACTCCTCCTATTGGTCCTCATGCTCCAGAAGCCACTCCTTCAGCCCCTTAAGCCGCTGCCACTAATTGTCATGCTTCCGAAGCCGTTCCTACTGCTGATCTTCATGTCTCAGAAGTTATTCCTTCACAAGATGGTCCCTCAAAGGATGTCAGCCCGCCCGCTATTAAAGAATGATAGTGTTGTCTTCTTTGTTTCTCCTCTTTTTTTGTAAACCATTTTTAGCTTGTTGTACACTCTCTCTCTCTCTCTCTTTATGGCTAGTTCTTCCTGTGTTAATGTAATAACCTTCCTTGTACTCATTTGTGTTGACTGTGGTTGTAGGTGCCTTAGCACCTTTTTTCCTTGAGAAAATGGTCTAATGTCTTATTTTGATCGTTATGAATGACTCGAGCTCACCCCCTAATTAAGTGCTCAGATGCTTGATCTTATACCATAGTTAAGGATTGAGCTGCTCGAACTTGTTCCATGATTAAGGGATTAGATTCAAGATCGTACCGCAATTTAAGGGTTGAGATGCTCGAGCGTGTTCCATGAGTAAGGGATTAGATGCTCGAGCTCATACCACAGTTAAGGGTTGAGCTGCCCCAGCTTGTCCCGTGATTAAGGGTTAGATGTTAGAGCTCGTACCGCAGTTAAGGGTTGAGATGCTTGAGCTTGTCTCGCGATTAAGGGATTAGATGTTCGAGCTCGTACCACAGTTAAGGGTTGAAATGTTCGAGCTTGTCCCGTGATTAAGGAATTAGATGTTCGAACTCGTACTGCAGTTAAGGGTTGAGATGCTTGAACATATAACAAAGTTATGTTTCATTTCTATTTCATTCTTAAACTGTTATTTCAACTTCTTTTTGTTTACCTATACCTTTTATCTCTTGAAGATGCACTATGTCTTTTGCCTTTGGCCTGTCTCCTTTCAGTTGTAATATTTTAGTTGGGTGGAGTTCTAACAATGTATTATCTTCCAAGACAGTTTATGATGAACTATTACTTGGGATACCTAACAAAGCTTGCTATGTTGGAATACTCAAAACAACAAAAATTTGCTTTAATTTTAAAATTTATTTGGAATATATATATATTTTTATGGTCATTAGATCAAAGGAGGAGAATACAAAATTTTTCCCCCAAAAAAAAATACAAATTTTGAATTTATTATCGATCCTCCGACCTATAGGTTATGGGCCCACCGTGGCTAATTTATGAAATTAAAATATCTCATTAATTTAATTCTCTATATCGAGGGGGGTCAAAGATTAAGATGACATGTACCAACAACTACCTAGGCAATGCTTTGAGAACCTTGGGTAGAAGGACAGAAAAAATTTTGGGCGTGCAGCAACATGGGTCTCAATTTTTTTTTAATTGTCTTTTTTTTTTTGGTAACAACTCTTTTTAAGTGTTACAACTATGAAGAAATGAAGAGACATGAAAATTCTACCCAAAAAAGAGATGTATGAAAAAATGAGATAGTGAAGGGTTTTGAAGTTTTTATCATGAGTATAAATACATTTCCTTTAAAAAAGGAAGAGGCATAGAAGAGCCACAGTGAGGAGGTGATCCATCAAGTTGATAACATAGAGATTGCACCTATGGGCTATCCAGAGGAAGAGTTGTATAGTGGTCTAGCTGTCGCTGTCTTTAGAAACCCGTCTTGTCAACTTGACTTTAGAAACAGTTTGCAGAAGGGTGTAGACACCCAATTTTGTCACCCTTCCCCGGCTATGATGAAATGTGGATCTTGGATGCGACTTCTGGCTTCCGATCAATAGAGATGATGATGGAAACATTCCCTTACCTGAAACCTTAGAAACCCCCACGTGGGAGAGAAGAGGGTCCACTTTTAACTTTCTATATATGAAGGAATCTGGTCAAGATGACCACACAGATGGATAGTGCTCAGAAATACGATTCCGATGATATATGGCACGTCAAAATCAGATTGACGGATCTCCTGCGATCATCCCCGAAAAATTACATTTTCCCATACGTAAGCCGTGCACACTAACAAGCCTGCTGGAAACCTGAAAAAATCCCCTACCTACCCCAAACACCCTAAAATTCATCCCCTACATACCCAGATAACCTAGAAACATTCCCCCACCTGAAACCTTGGAAACCCCCACACTGGAGAGAAGAGGGTCCAATTTTGACTTTTATATACGAAGGAATCTAGTCAAATGACCATATGGATGGACAGTGCTTGAAAGTATGATTCTGATGATATATGGTACGTCAAAATCAGATCGTCAGATCTCCCATGATCAACATAAAAAAAATCCATGATTGCTCACGTAGGCCAGCCCGCACGCGTGTGTGCTGCCCAAGGCTGCTGCCCATGGCCGCAACACATCGACTATAGCACATTGCTGCTGCCCATGGGTTGCAGCACATGTTTGCTAGCCAGCCCGTGCCCCCTCTGCTAATGCTCATACCCTCTCTGCCCATGCCCGTGCCCCCGTAGGCCTATGCTCGTGCCCCGTAGGCCCATACCGGCACCCCCTTTGCCCGTGTCGGCCCCCCCATAGGCCTATACCCGCATCCCCGCAGGCCCATACCCACGCCCCCTTTGCCTTTGCCCATGCCCATGTCCCCACAGGCCTATGCCCGCACCTTTGCCAGCTATTGCCCATGGTTACTGCCTATGCTCACCACCCATGCCTTAATGTCGTGCTATAGTGCCGCACACCCACACCACCCATGACATTGCCCGCATTACCTGCCTTCCTATACTGACCATGCCCCATGCACATCGGCCCAATCTTGGGCACCGTCGTAAATGGCCGAGATTAGCATTCCACTGACCAAGTAGGTGAAGAGATCCCCTCTTCACCCACTTAAGACCAAAAAACTCATTTTTTGCTAAGGATTCTCTCTCCCAAAATACCCCATTTTGCCCATTGGATAGAAGCCCTCTTCACCTATTTTGGTCCGAGAATCCCTTTTACCCATTGGATAAAATCCTTCTTCACCCACTTTAGTCCAAAAACCCTCTTTCATCTGTTGGATAAAGATGTTCCCTCTTTCCCATTGGCTGGAAAAACCTATAAATACCCCCTCCTTTGGATTTTACACACCAAACAACCCCATCTCACTCCATAGTAGTGAAGCTCTGCCCTCTCTCTTCCCCTCCCGCTCTTGATTTTCTTTGAGTCTTCGGAGCGATCTTCGTCAAGATCCAAAATCTTGTTCGGATATTTGAAGTGTTCTTTGGGACTTTGAAGATCTTCAATCCAAGTTCTTAGTCCAATCCAGTTTTTTCCAAAAATAGTGTGTTCTTCAATCTGCTCCTTTAAGTGTTCTTGAGTTTTACTAGAAATAGAAATCCCTCCCCCTTGAGGTTCTTCAGGTCTACAAAGAGATCTTTGTCAAGATCCGGAACTCTATTCGGATCTTCAAAGTGTTCTTCAGGGCTTTGGGGATCTTCAATCCATTTTTAGATCAATCAATTTCTTTCCAAAAATAGCAGTTTCTAGTGGAAGCCCTGTTTGAGTGCCCTTGGAATCTTTTCAGAAATAGCCATTCCCAGTGAAAGCTTAGCTAAAGTGCCACCTCAGCCTAGCCCTCCCTAGCCTATTTTCAGCGGAAGCTCTGTCGAAGTGCCACCTCAGCCTAGTCCTCCCCTAGCCAATCCCCAGCAGAAGCTCCGTCGGATTGCCACCTCATCCTAAACCTAGAAATAGCCTTCCTTAGCCGAAGCTCTGTCCGAATCCAAATTTGAAAGTAACCATTCCTAGTCAGAACCCTGTCCGAATATCATCACAGTCAACATCTCTCAAGAAAGAAAGTTGGAGGTCAAGACCATCTTCCCCTGAGCTAGGAGAACACGAAAGACAGTCTGACCCAGTACCAATCAGGGGCCCACCCCTCTTGACCCGAAACAGGGTTTAAGTTCATGTACAATTTCTCAACTAAATTATCATCATGTGGACTTTATATAGACCTTGTTTTAGTGTACATAGTAGTTTAAATTCAGTCAATGTATATATGTGTGATAACTTAGCCATGCATGTGGAATAATATTTATGACAAATGTTTGTTCTTAAGCATCTAGTAGGAAGACCGATTGAACCGGGCAGATTGGGTGCCTAACACCTTCCCAACTCTATAACTTGACACTTACCCTAAATTTCTGGACTAGACTAATTATCGGGCACTTTTCTTCAGAATTGGGCCCACCCCGGGTCCTAAGTCCATAATCCTGGGTGGTGACTCCAAACCCTTTTGTATGATCCTGATCCCCGTATTGGACCATCATCAAACCCCCTGTCTAAAATGACGAACTTTACACTCTTGCAAAATAGGCCTTCACGTATCTCTGAGCGGCGATACGGTGGTACGGGGCTCATAAGAAAAGCATACACGACACACCCCTCCCTCACTAAAAAGAGAAAGAGAGGAGAGAGGGTGGAATCGATGCATGCCCCTTCCCCCCCCCAAAGGGGAAGAGAGAGCCGTCTCATCATTTCTGGCTGCTACCCTCATAATGGCGACATCACTAGGGATAAATGTCAAGCTTTCGATGCTAGATGCTACCTTTAAATGCAAGAAAAATTTTCACCATATCTATTTGAAAACATGTTTGGATAACCCCATGTTTGTAATTGTATTTTCTAACCGCATCATATATCATGCTCGAAGTGAAATCATTTGACGTGGGACTGCCTGTCATGCCCGCATCCTTGGGGAGGTCAACGCATGTCATGGAGAGTACTCTGAGAGAAAATGATACCCATTTCCTGTACAAAGGTGTGGGGTATTGTTAAACGGCGAGGATATTCATAATGCCAGCACCCTTGGGGAGGTCCATGCACTTTATGACATTCTGAGATCGAATAATGATATTCTCATACTACACTTTTGCACACAATCACTCATGGTTCCACCACCCTGTGGCTAGTTGCTTAACCTTGTGTGTAGTCACGAGCAATGGGCAAGGAAGTCACCCCCTTGATCACGTACCTATGGGTATATCAAAAGCATCATGTACCTTGTGTATATAGATCCTATCAAGGAAGCTTTGTCTGTCCTATTGCATCCACTACATACTCAGCATCATGTAGAAAATAGATGAAGAAGCTAGGAGCACCACAAGCTGACTGTAGAACTTGTTTGCGGTCTTGAAAAGGAATGTCCCTACATTATATTCTCATCGTAAAGAATTGCTTTCCTAAGTGGTTTCGGATAGAAGGTGTCCCTCCTCCTTAAGAAATACGTGACTTAGAAGCAATCCCATTGAAGTCACATAAAGTCCCGAGAAGTCCCGAGAAAATCAGAAGGAAGGACACCTAGTGGGAAAAAGAGCAAGGAAAGTAGGACTTTATTACATGGAATGTCTTATGGGAATATTCTTGACAAGCAATTTGTATGAATCTCCTGCTTATGACATTGAGTGGACTGGGGGCATCAAGCCCTATCTACTTCCTATAATTAAGCGGACTAACATTGGATGGATCATTGGTTATTAATCTAGTGAATGTGTGAACAAGGGGTTGGGAATTTAAGAATCCTAAAATAAACCATTTTTGGTTCAGGCACAATTCCACACCTCAAGTATTCTCCGCGGTCCATTTGGACACGTCAGGGTAACCGGTTGACTCACTTAAGTCTAGTATCACCTCCATCATCTCTCTGAGATTGTCTACCACCAAATGATTACAGCCAGTTCACATGGATCCACCCAATATGGAAACACCAGAACAAGTGTGGGTCCACCTAGTAGAGACATTGCAAGTTGAAGTTTCTGAAGTCAAGAATGGATTAGCTTAAGTGTTGCATTTGTTACGGAACCTGCCCAGGACCGATCTCGGGGTTGACACAACTCCTCCTCCAGTAAAGCCAGAACCAACTAGGCCTACAGGTCATCAAGGGACTTCCTCCAGGGATCCCCCTTCGGTTGTAATTAATAATGAAGAAGAGGAATTTGTGGCACATGTTCAAAAGGAACCTCTAGAGACAGAGAGGGAAAGGAAAATGAGAGAACAATTGGAGAAGCTTAAGGATATGATCCGAGCAGGGAAAAGTCAGGAGATTCAAATAGTAGATTCTGATGAGATGACTTTCTTTTCTGGGGTAAGAATCCTTGAAAAGTTCAAGTGTCAAACCGACAGATTTGATGAGTCAAGGGATCCTAAGGCTTGTTTGGAGGTATTCCTCAGTATCATGAAGATATGGAAAATTACTGACAATTAGATGAGGTAGGTATTCATGTCAACATTATCAGGACCAGAATTAAGGTGGCTCATGCAGACTTTTGATGCCCTAATAGCCATTGGAACACATGTTGAGAACAAGGTCCTAAGGGATGCATAATATCAAGACATGGGGAAGAATGCCAAGGGCGGGCTAGATAGGAATCCTGAAACCAATCTGATGGGTGCAGTCCAATAGTCAATGTCATCTGCCACCACTTCACCTTCACAGGCGTTTGTAATACGATTCAATGCTCCTTCCCAGAAAGTTCCTTACCTAATAAGACAGTTTTTTGATTTGGGAATATTAGTGACAGTAGTGTATGAGAAGCTAAATAAGCAAAGATTGCTAGGGATAGTGGCCCCAAGAGTAATCAGCAACCCTCCCCCACCTTGGTACAAAGATTGTGAGTATTGTGCTTACCATGCTCAGAAGGGACATACTACTAAAAGATGCCTAGCTTTACAACATGCAGTTTAAGATTTGATAGACAAAGGGACTATTGAAGTCGAGGCCAAACATCCTTCCAATGGTATTACCAGCCCACTCCTTGATCATGCAACAGTCAATGTATTGGAGGAAGAATCAATAGAAAGTGACCCCACTCAACTCATCAAGCCACAGGCTCAAAGAGATCACTTAAATGTTATGGGAGGTAGGACCAAGGTCAAGAAAACCCATGGGAAAGAAGAGCCATTAGGAGAAGAGTCAGAAGATGAGGATCAGATGCCTGCCTTCCCTCCTTCATCACTGACCCTAGAAGTGGAATCCACCATCTCATACCATCCACCTTTGCCATTGTCTTCCCTCTCACCATACCATCAAGGAGCAGGAACCCCTTCATTACCCTATCATCCACTATCTTTAGCAGAATACCATATCTCCTACATCACATCCCCTTCATATCACCCCACCTCATATCTTTCATCACCATTATATCATTCTCATTCCCAGGGGTCGGTAGACAATCCATCAAATCCAAAAGAAGGATGGATTGGTGGGTACAACAAGAAGGATATACTTATGTTGCCAGAATCTCCAAAAAGAACTTCATCAACAGAGTCAATAAATGTTCTGGGGGAATGTCAGGAGAATGACCCTACGTCTTTGATTCAGTCAAACACAGCTCAAGAGGAGGTTCCAACAGAAATTGAGCTGGAACAGTTACACATCAAGGAAACAGAATAGGATAGTTACATCACTGGAATAGTGGATGTAGCACTGATTGAAAATGGGTTCTCCTCTAATGACCCCACAACAATGATCCGGTCAAAGGAGGCCCCAAGCCCCCGGGTACTCCTGAAGAGAGAATGGGAAAAGGAGATAAGACTCATCTGGAGTTTGTAATTTCCCACCAATCTGAAGAACCACATCTATTCATTTCTACAAAAACTAAGATTTCAGGAGCTAAATAAGCTCAAGCCTAGGCCTTTCAGAGGAAGGAGCATATATGCAAAGCAAAGAAGAGCACAAAGAATGATGGTCTGCATGCACTGTGCCCAAATCAACTGCAACAGGAAGACCCGTAATGGTGGTCAGAGATGTGATCGAGGCACCAGGCTAGCCTCAATCAGTAGGCTTAAAAAGTTAGACTTTATAGAAAAAGGATTGAGCAGTCTCCACCAATCCTCACCCCTCAAAAGTTTGATTTTTGAGAACATGTCAGTTGGTATTTGTGAAGAATCAGGCGTCCATCCAGAAGAAGCACTGCGTCACTGAAGAAATAGCCGCAACTTTCTCAGAAGGAGAAGAAGGCCCTTTACCACACCTCCTCATCCATCAAGCCATTGAACCACTCCTGAACTGGACAAGCATTGGAGAAAACTTCAAGTTTACTCATGCTATTGAGTCAACCAGCCTGAATACTCCTAGCAAAGGCATCAAGCCAATTATTAAGTCTGTAGTCGAGTCTGTTGTTTATGATTTTGTGTTGGCCTCCCCTCTCGAGGAGAGCTCAGAGTCCTTCTAAGTCGAGTCTGTCATTCCTTCTTTCATAAATGAAATTTTTGATTCCAAGTATGACTTGCCTCCTTTTTTCTGATGATGATCTTAATAAATATCAAGAATCAATAAAATAATGCAAACCAAAGAAAGCCCAACCCATCCGTGAGGATACTCAGGTTATTAATTTAGGAACCGACCAATGCCTTTAAGAGGTAAAAATTGGCACTACCTTGTTGATGAAGAAGTAGAACAGATGATTAGTATTTTGAAGGAATTCATCGAGGTCTTTGCTTGGTCTTATGAGGATATGCCTAGTATCGACCCCAACATCATGCAGCATCGATTGCCAACCTACCCGAGGGCAACACTGGTAAAGCAGAAGCTCAGAAGAATGCGGCCAGAATGGAGTGAGAAGATCAGAGAAGAAGTTGTGAAGCAATGGAATGCAGGATTTCTATAAGTGATGAAGTACCCCCAATGGTTGGCCAACATTGTACAAGTACCAAAGAAAGATGGCAAGGTATGAATGTGTGTGGACTTTCGAGATCTTAAAAAAGTGAGCCCTAAAGATGACTTCCCATTACCTCACATTGATGTATTGGTGGATAATATGACGGGGCATGCTTTGTTATCATTTATGGATGGATTCTCGGGATACAACCAAATAAGCATGCACCCAGAGGATCATGAGAAGACAGCCTTCACCACTCCGTGGGGAACCTATTGTTACAAGATGGTGCCTTTTGGATTGAAGAGCGCTAGGGAAACTTATCAGAGAGCAGCTATGGCTATATTGCATGACATGATGAACAAAGGTGTGGAAGTCTATGTGGATGACATGATAGTAAAGTCAAAAGATAGGCAGGGGCATATTCCCATGCTAAGGCATTTTCTTTGAAAGAATCAAGAAGTATCAGCTAAAGTTAAACCCTCAGAAGTGTGTATTTGGGGCAACAACAGGAAAGTCGTTAGATTCTTAATGAGTGAGAGAGGCATTGAAGTCGACCCTATTAAGATCAACGCAGTTCAAGAAATGCCCACACCTCGGACTAAGAAGCAAATATGAGGATTTTTAGGTCACATCCAGTATAATAGCAGATTCATAGCTTAGTTGACTACAATTTGTGAATCAATTTTCAAGTTGCTGAAGAAGGATCAGCCCACGAAATGGAATGACCAATGCCAACAAGCTTTTGATAAGATCAAGGGATACCTTATGAACCCACTAGTATTGACACAACCGGTGGAAGGAGAGCCACTTCTCTTGTACTTATCCATAGGAGAATATTCTATGAGCTCATTGCTAGCACAAAAAGAGACGAAAGAAGGGGTAGAGCATGCCATATATTACTTCAGCAAGAAGTTCCTAGAATATGGGACACGGTATACATCTTTGGAAAGAATCTGTGTTGCGTTGATTTGGACAACGAAAGGTTGTGACTCTACATGGTTTCCTATCCAGTGCACTCGATTTCAAGGATGGATCCCATCAAATACCTCTTTGAGAAACCAGCCCTAACCGGAAGGATGGCCCGTTGGTTGCTTTTACTATCAGAGTTTGACATCACCTATGTTACTCAGAAATCTATCAAGGGGAAGGCCATAACCGATCATTTGGCTGTCCACCCCACAAAAGATAGAAGATCCTTAGATGATGCCTTTCCTGATGAAGGAATCACCGCAACAGAGGAAGAAGACACAGTTAATGAATGGCAGTTATACTTTGATGGAGGAACCAATCAGAAGGGATGTGGTGCAGGAATATTGCTTATCACTCCTGATGACCTTTATTTACCTTCATCATTCCACCTTGACTTCCCCTATACCAACAACATTGCTAAATATGAAGCTTGTGCTTTGGGGCTCGAAATTGCTTTGACTATTGGAGTGAAAAGGATTAAGGTTTATGGTGATTCATCCATTGTCATCTGCCAGACGTAGGGAAAATGGAAGACCAAAGATGAAAAGTTGAAGCCATATCATGAACTTTAAAAGAGGTGACTGGACAGTTTGAGAAGATCTCATTTGAGTACTTCCAGAGGGAGAACAACAGGTTTGCTGATGCCCTTGCAACCTTGGCTTCCATGGTAGAATGCAACCCTATAGCTAATGTCCGACCATTCTTGGTAGAACAAAGAAGCAGGCCCATTTATTAGGATTCGGTGAACTCTCTCACTATGGATGGATGGTCTTGGTTCACTCACATAGTGGATTTCATCAGGGTGTAGGTATCATGGACCTCCGTGGGATCGCGATATGGCACGTAACGCGTGTACACACGCTAGGGGTCCACCCTAATGAGATGAGATAGTATCCCCTGGTCATCAAATGCCAATGGGGGAATACACGTTATGGGTAAAAGGTAGTCACCACCTAGAAAGGGTCTAGGACCCATAAATGTCTCCCCCAATCAAGGGAGAGAGACTAATGACTCTGATGGATAAGGCTGGTTTGCACTAAGATTCTGGACAAGTGTCAAGTGACAGACTGGGAAGGTGTTAGGCACCCAGTCTGCCTTACCCTAAGACCGGTCTCCTTTTGTTTGACCAAAGTTTGTTTGTACCCTACTAACTAGTCCTAAATCTAAGTCACTGAATACCCTAAACTAGGTATCTAAGCATGACATGTGAAAACCCTAAACCAAGTGTCTAAATTATGCTAGGTAGGTTATGATGCAAATAATGAAATGATTACGCTAATTAAAAAAATTAAAAACCCTAAATTAAACTAAATCAATTAATTGAGCCTAACCTAGATGGATGATTAATGAATTTATGAAATCCCATATTGAATTAATTAAAATGATTAATCCCAATCCCTAGTAATTTGTGAAATAAATTATTACAATCCTACTTAATCTAATTCGTAAAAAGATTTATAAATTAAATGAGACCTAATTAATTTATAAAAAAATAAATGGATTAATTACATTAAATGAATGCATTTTTACTAATCTACCTAATCTAGTATAGGAGGATTAAACTAAACCTAAAGTTTAATTAAATTAATTATGAAACCTAAATGTACTAATTATGTTTACCTTAAGCTAATCTAAGATGAGTTAAACATTTTTCAAAACCCTAGTTAAGCTAATGAGAAGAGAATCTTTTTACTAAATAAATGCAATGCTAATTATCTTCTAAATTAAATATGTGTAATGATTATTTTATGCTATACCTATATTATGTTGGAGTCTAAATGTTATATTAATTGAACCCCTCTAAATGTTATATTAATTGAACCCATTAAATAATTAAAACAACTAATTACGATAAAGAAAAACACTAGTGAAAAATGATATATGAGCTTAAGTAATTAAACTAATCAAAGAAGCTAAATGGAATGATTAAAGAAAGCTAACAAGCTAAAAGAAGGGAAAGTTGGATGAATTGGAATACAAGTATACTAATTGCACTATTTTAAACAAGATCTGATTTTTTTTTTATTGCATTTAAAGAAAGAGGGTGAAAAGCCCTAAAAAATAAGAAATTATAACACAAACCCATTCCCCAAATACGTCCTAATGCTATGGGCCGGTTTGAGGGGCCAGCCACGCCCATACTAGTCTACGTCCTAAACTACGTCCCATATATTATTAAGAGAGAAAAGAAAACAGAAAATGGACTAACTTATCAAAATTATTTAATCTACAATGAACAATGAAGACTATGATGAAGAAGAAAAAAAAATGCAGAGGGATTGTTCTATTTTTGATTCAGAGAGAGGAAAAAAAAAAAAAAAGAAAAGAAAAGAAAAGACATGGTGCCATAAAAAAAAAACAAACGATGGAGAGGGAGTTGTGTGGGGTGGCTGGGCTTAGTTAAGGAGAAGAAGTATAAGAAGAAAGAGAAGGGAGGTTCGGTGGTTGCTGGTTAGCAGTTGTAGCAGCAGGGAAAAAGAAGAAGAAGAAGAAGAGAAAGAAGTTGCAGGTTCAGTTCGGTGGGACTGGTTAGCAGTTGCAGCAGCAAGGAAAAAGAAGAGAAAAAGAAGAAGAAGAAGAAGAGAAAGGAGGTTCGGTGGGACTGGTTAGCAGTTGCAGCAGTAGGGAAAAAGAAGAGAAGAAGAAGAATGAGAGAAGGAGAAGAAGTTGCAGGTTTCAGCCATGGAGAAGGGAAGGAGAAGAAGAGGAGGGAGGAGAAGAAGAGTTGGCAGCTAGAGTTGGGGTTCAACAAGGAAAAGAAGAAGAAGATGGGAGGTAGATGAATGGTGGCTGCTGAAAGGGATGGAATAAGTTACAAGAGAGGAGGAAGGTTCACAAGGTTTCAGTAGAAAGAAAAAGGAGGAGAAGATGAGTTCAGGTTCAATTAAGGAAAAATAAAAGAAGGAGAAGGGGGTGGAGAGGATTCGGCCATGGCAAAAGAGAAAAGAAAAGAAGAAGAAGAAGAAGAAAAAGAAGGAAAGGGTTGCAGGTTTGGAAGAAGAAGTGGGAGGTGGCAGCCATGGAGAAGAGAAGGAGAAGAAGAGGAGGGAGGCGGCTGATTTTCTGCTACAGGGAAAAGAAGAAAGAAAGGAAGAAGAGATGGGAGAAGAGATTAGGGAGTGAGATCCTAATCTAAGTGCTTATGTCTAAAAAAAAAAAAAAAAAAAAAATCAAACCTACTTATTAATTGAGTATATTAAGCCACAAATAAAACCGATTAATTGAATAAAGATATATACAATAAAAGAAAGC